>NW_023425493.1:5665000-6202500 GCF_014108245.1 Pipistrellus kuhlii
CCAGCTGTGGGCAGCAAAGATTTAATCAGAAGAGCTCTTCTTTATGATCAGTACACTGCGGTCTTCCATGTCTAGGCCCCCTATGGACCCAGGCTCCCTTCCCTCCCCACCTCCCTGCCTCCCGCCTCCTGCCAGTGTGTGCAGCACAGCACGGGCTGGCCCTGGAGCGGCAGGGGCACATGTGACTAAGTGCAAAGCACCTCGCCCGCCCGGAGAGACACAGAACAGGAGGAGGCCGTAGGCACATTATACCCAGGGGTCGCAGGGGCCAGAAGAGAGGCAAGGAAATCAGTGAGGGTAACAGGGCTGGAAAGAACAGTCTCTCTTGCCCGTCGGCGTGACTCAGTGGTAGTTGAACCAGGAGGTCACGGTTCGATTCCCGGTCAGGGACTAGGTTGCACATGCCCGGGCTGTGGGCTCTAATGGGGGAGTGGGAACGCACAGTGGGCCCAGGCACCCTTGTCACGGGCTGTTCAGGAAAGTGGTTGTATCCGCAGAACATAGTTCCCAGGAATGGACCCTCCCTCCCCTCTTTCATATATATATATATATATATATATATATATATATATATATATATATGGTAATATATATATGGTAATATATATATGGTAATATATATATATATATATATATATATATATATATATATATGGTATAATATATGTTTTATTGATTTTAGAGAGAGAGGGGAAGGGAGAGGGAGAGAGAGAGAGAAACATCAATGATGAGAAACATCATCAATCAGTGTGGGGCTTGCAGGAGGCAGCCAATCAATGATTCACTCTCATCACTGATGTTTCTCTCTCTCTCCCCCCATCTCTCTTTCTCTCTCTCTCTCTCTCTCTCCCTCCCTCCCTCCCTCCCTCCCTTTCTCTCTGAAATCAATAAAAGATCATTATAGAAAAGAAGGAAGAGAAGAACAGTCTCTCTTGTTTTCCTGACACTCCGCTCAGAGGCTGGGCAAGGGCAGGCTTTGGGGCTCCTCTGAGGCCGCCTCTCCCTTCAGCCCCGGGGCCCTGAAGCCCTGACGGACTTCCCAGGGAAGCAGAGCCAGGCCCGCCTCCTCTGCAGCCTGAGCCCGAGGCCAGGCGGGGAGAAAGGGCTGGTTCCTTCCGGCCTCAGGAAGCCGTGCCTCCCAGCAGCACTGCCACAGGAGGAGCGCCCGAGAGGCCGGGCACTCAGCTGTGTGCTCTGACCCGCTCCTCCGCCATTGCCAAAGCTGGGGGGTGCGGGTCGGGGGGAGCCCTGAGGAGGAGGGGGAGCCACCGTGAGAACCCCTGCTCTCTGAACTTGGCCTTCCAATCCCCCGGGCTGCGGGCCGGAGGGTCGTGGGTGGAGGACCCTTATCAGGCCATCTGCCAAGCCCCGTCAGCCAGGGGCCCCGCTGTTCTCACAAAAGCCCCCAGAACCCACATCTGGGCCTCTGGCTGCGTCACCACGGGGTCAGGGCCGGCGGAGCGGGCGGAAGCAGAGGGAAGGGTTGCGTGGTACCTGCCCTTTCCCACGGGGTGGCCCCGCGATGTCAGGAGATGCATAAATCCAGCTGGAGCCGGGCCCATGGTCTCGCTCCAGGGCCCCCGGCCGGGCGTACAGGGTGGGGGCAGAGCCTGGGGGAGGGGTGTCTCTAGACACGGGGTGCTCAGGGGGCTTCTCTAAGAATGGCCCCAACTCCCAGTTTGCCCTACGGTGACCCCAAGGAGCTTCTGCGTTCAGACCGAGTCTGGGCGTGGTCAGCAGAGGTCACGGCGGAGGGCGAGGACATTGCCTGACTTTTGCTGTGGGACGGGCATGGGTGTGTGCCTGGCATTGGGGCGGGCATGGTTTTGTTTCGGGAATACTTCCCAGGGCCCCTGCCCCAGGGCAGGCGGGAGAGAGGTAGAAGTGGGACTGGCTGAGACTCAGAGAGGGGAGTGGGGCAGCTCTGGGCCAGCCCTGCCTCTGCAGGAAGAGCCAACGGGGAAGAGGAGGAAAGGTGAAAATGGACATGTCTCCGTCCCACCCGCCTCCTCCCCAACCACGCTCAGGCCCAGCTGGCTCCTCGGAGGAGTTTGTCGATCAGAGGGGGCCGCAGAGCTCCGCAGAGATGAGCAGATGGGGCCCTGAGGGCAGGAGGAAGACTGGAGGGGGGGAATGAGAAGCTGAGGCGCCTGTGTGGGCGGGAGGACCCAGTGTCCTTCTCTGGGGATTCCTGAGGAACAGGAAGCCAGCCACAGGGCTGGGGTTGGGGTGATCCTGACCTGAGCTTGCTCAGGGGGAATTGAAGGCAGGTCTCACAGGCCTTGGAGAGGAGGGGCCCGGGGAGGAGGGCCCGGCGAGGGTCTAGGGTAGGGGTGTCGAACTCAATCAGAGAAGGGGCCAAAATCTAAAATCCAGCCTAAATCGCGGGCCGAATGGTTTACTGAACAGTCATAAACTGTCATTGTGATGGAAACGCAGCGGAGTGCAGTGATGACAGCGCGGTGCGGGCCACATTGCAAGGCCTGGCGGGACGGATTTGGCCCGCGGGCCTTGTGTTTGACACATGTGGTCTAGGGAGAGCCTGGTCCCAGGTGCTCCTGCAATGAGATGCACCCAGTGCAGTGGGGCCAGACACCATATCCTGAGCAGGACAGCCAGACCCCTCATAGACTGTCTTCCCCACAGGGCACCGGAGGGCTGTCTTTTTAAATTTATTTTTATTTTATTGATTTTTCACAGAGAGGAAGAGAGAGGGACAGAGAGAAACATCGATGAGAGAGAAACATCAATCAGCTGCCTCCTGCACACCCCCTACTGGGGATGTGCCCACAACCAAGGTACATGCCCTTGACCAGAATTGAACCTGGGACCCTTCAGTCCCCAAGCTGACGCTCTATCCACTGAGCCAAACCGGTTTCGGCTCTCTCTAGGTTTTGTGGCTCTGGTGCCCCAGCCCTTTGAGCCTACCCAGGAAGTCCCTGGTGCCAGCAATGTCTATAGCCCCTCCCCTCCCAGCCCCCAGCCTGCCCTGCACCCCTTCCAATCAGGGCCGCAGGTTCAGAGCCAGGCTGGGGGCCTCATTAAATCCAAGATCTCTTCCCAAGACTTGGGGCCAAGAGCTGCAAGTCCCCGAGCCCTCGGCAGAGGTCCGGGAGGAGGAGCAGGACCTGCAGACCCGCTCTCCCGCCACTGGCTGAGTCAGGGGAGTGGACATCCTGGGGCCCGCGAGGCGCAGTGGGAGCTGAGGTCCCACATGTAGTTCGAAGGGCCCACCTCATTCCCCGGGCCACCCAGACACACGTCTGTGAACGTGCGCACATACTTACTCTCTCACACACTCAGTGTGCTTTTTACACCAGAGAACATGCTTCCTTCTCCTGGCCCCAAAGCTACGTCCCATCCCCTGACTTCTATCTGCTTAAACCCGGGCTCTGAGGAAGGCTTTGAAGCCTACTATAAGATGAGGCTGTCTCAGTAGATTTCAGAGGCGGCCAGTCTCTTCCCACCACACAGTCTTCATCGGGGAGAGAGTGGTCCAGGGAGCAGGAGAGTAATGCCCTCAACAAATTGGGGGGCGGGGGGACGGGACGGGTGTGTTTCTGATTCCTCTCCCTGAGGTAGAGACACCCTGGGCTGTTTGAGGGGGTGTCATGCTCTCCCAAACAAAAGCAGCGCCCCATCATGCCATGCTGTGGCATGAGCTCACAGAAATCCCAACTCCCCAGCTGTGGGGGCCCCCCAAAATGTGCCCACAGGCAGACTGACCTTTCCTGATGTCCACTCGGGCTGAGAGGGAGACTGCCACCTCGGAGAGGCCTCACTGGGCAGTGGGGAAGCCAGCTCTGGGGTCAGGGGCCTGGTTAGGCGGGTCTCTCATTGGCTGCGTGCATCGAGGGAGTTGTTTATCGTCCGGATACCTTATCTTTCTCACCTGTGAGAAGGGGGAAGCCACGCACAGCTGCCTGGTGGCAATGAGGATGGGGGTGAGTGATGTGCGTAATGTACTTGATCCATCCAGGGCTCTGTGGGGAGAGGGGGGTGGACGGCCCAGCTCCCTGTTGGCACCCCCTGTACACAGCGGGGTTCAGTGCCTCGGGGCTGCACACCCAGCACAGGGCTCACTGTGGGGCTGGGCTGAGAAGTAAGCCTCAGGGGACAGGGCAGTGGTTGGCATCATCGTCCAGATCAAGCTGTCTGACGTCCTGAGAGCTCCCCCGGAAAGGGGAAGGCCCGTAAGCCGCCTGCTTCCCCCTGGCCTAGCCCAGTGCTCGGCAAACTCACCAGTCAGCAGAGCCAAATATCCACAGCACAACGATGGACATTTCTTTGGAGAGCCAAATTTTTTAAACTTAAACTTCTTCTAATGCCACCTCTTCAAAATAGATTGGCTCAGGCCGTGGTATTTGGTGGAAGAGCCACACTCCAGGGGCCAAAGAGCCACATGTGGCTCTCGAGCAGTGGTTTGCGTGTGGGCTGAGGCCGGGGCCCCGCTGCAAAATGTTTGTTACCCTTTCACAGGGAGGGAAGTCTAAGAATGAAGAGGACACCGTCCAGGAATTTATTTTTTTTTAATATATTTTTTAATTGATTTTTTACAGAGAAGAAGGGAGAGAGAGATAGAGCTAGAAACATTGATGAGAGAGAAACATTGACCAGCTGCATCTTGCACACCCCCTACTGGGTTTGTGCCCACAACCAATGTACATGCCCCTGAGCGGAATCGAACCTGGGACTTTTCAGTCCCCAGACCGAAGCTCTACCACTGAGCCAAACCGGCTTCGGCCGTCCAGGAATTTTTATAGGAATTTTGTTTTGGGGGAGGGGGGGTCACTGTTCAAATCATCTCTGTTTATTTGGTTGTTTAACCCCTCTTCCTTCCCTTCCACCCACTCAGAGAATATAAGCTCCAAGACAGCTGCGGTGTGTCCCTGGCATTTTGCAGACCCTGGCGAAGAGGCAGCAGGCTCTGGGACCTGCAGCTCTAGACACCGGGGCCTGGCGTGCAGCCCCCTCCTCCCCTGGCCAGGCTCTTGGTTAACCTGCCTGCCCACAGGCTCAGGAGGAGAAAGCTGAGCGCGCCCACTGTTGTTCCCCAGGCCGAACCCCTTGCAGGCAGCGTGCTCAAGGGGCTCTCCCTGGCTGCAAGTGCCTCCTGGTAGCAGAGTGGGCTGCCCGGGGAGGACGCTGGGCCCACAGTCCCCCTGCAGCGGGGTGGCAGGGTGCCCTGGCCTGGGTCAGGCAGCCCCCACCCAGGGAGGTCTTGTGAGTCAAATGGGGCTGGCTGTCCCAATAGAATAAGGTGACCAAACATCCTGCTTTTGGCGGGACAGTCCTGATTTTTAACAATTTGTCCCACGATCTCTTGGCAAGACTGTAACTAGTAATATTTGTACAACCAAAGACTCTATTTTGTGGTTTAAGGAAAATAAAATTGACTATGTTTAAAAAACAAAACAAAAAACAATTTGTCCTGCGTCCCACGGCGTTTTAAAAAAGTCCTGATTTTTTTAAAACACCGCAGGATGTGGGACAAATTGTTAAAAAGCGGGCCGTCTGGTCACCTTACAATAGAACAGGATGTGGGCCTTCACTGGGAGGGTGGCAGGTCCCAGGGTGCTGCCAGGGAGAGCTGTTTCCCACCAGTACAGCCGATAAACGAGCGATGGGGATGGCCCTATGATGGTCGCCCAGCTGCCCGCCTGCAATGGCGTCCAGATCTGTCTCCAGGCCCACAGCGTGGGGGCTGGCTCTCTGGCACCTTCTGATGAAGCCATTGCTGCCGCCACCACCACCACCGCACCTGGTCCAGCTGGTGGGCAGGAGGAGCGGTTCTCGCAGCCTCTCCCGGGATGTAGCTCCCAATCCAAGGACCAGACCTCTACACCCACAGGGTGCGTGTCTGCCCCGGGCTCTCCAGGGGAGCCGCAGGAACTGGCCTGGGGCAGCCAGGGGGTCGCTCTGAGCCACGGGATTATGCCAACAAGGGTGCTGTTGGGGGAGGTGGGCCTTCCACCGAACAGACACCATTTCTTCCGACTTCAGCTGCTTCCTGACTGGGACAAGCCTCCATTTCCCGAACCCCAGTCGTGATCTGGCCGGGTCACCAGTTTTGCGTTACGTTCTTCCTACCCAAGAAGGTGTGGGATGCCGGACCTGTCCTTTGTCTGGGGGACCTAAACCACAAACATTTTTTTCTCGTGGTTCTGGCAAGGTCAAGGTCAAGGTCAAGGTGTCCGCAGATGTGGTTTGTGGTGAAGGCCTGCTTCCTGGTTCATAGACGGCTCTTCTGGGCCAGAAATTTGATTTTGCTAAGTATCCAAGCAGCATCTGACTTGGACTTCTCTGCAATTATTTTATAAATCTTCACTCTAGCCAAAACCGGTTTGGCTCAGTGGATAGAGCGTTGGCCTGTGGACTGAAAGGTCCCAGGTTCGATTCTGGTCAAGGGCATGTACCTTGGTTGCGGGCACATCCCTAGTAGGGGGTGTGCAAGAGGCAGCTAATTGATGTTTTTCTATCATTGATGTTTCTAACTCTCTATCCTCCTTTCCTCTCTGTAAAAAAATCAATAAAATATATAACAAAATAAAAATCTTCACTCTTTTACTGGAGGAGGGGTAGCGGGGGCGGGGGAGGGGAGTGTGTGCGTGCACGCTAGAAGCATTGGTCTGGGTGTGTGTGTGTGGGGGGGCGTTAGAAGCATTGGTCTGGGTGTGTGTGTGTGGGGGGGGGCGTTAGAAGCATTGGTCTGGGTGTGTGTGTGTGGGGGGGGGCGTTAGAAGCATTGGTCTGGGTGTGTGTGTGTGTGGGGGGCGTTAGAAGCATTGGTCTGGGTGTGTGTGTGTGTGTGGGGGGGCGTTAGAACATTGGTCTGGGTGTGTGTGTGTGGGGGGGCGTTAGAAGCATTGGTCTGGGTGTGTGTGTGTGGGGGCGTTAGAAGCATTGGTCTGGGTGTGTGTGTGTGGGGGGGCGTTAGAACATTGGTCTGGGTGTGTGTGTGGGGGGGGCGTTAGAAGCATTGGTCTGGGTGTGTGTGTGTGGGGGGGGCGTTAGAAGCATTGGTCTGTGTGTGTGTGTGTGTGGGGGGCGTTAGAAGCATTGGTCTGGGTGTGTGTGTGGGGGGGCGTTAGAAGCATTGGTCTGGGTGTGTGTGTGTGTGTGTGGGGGGCGTTAGAAGCATTGGTCTGGGTGTGTGTGTGGGGGGGCGTTAGAAGCATTGGTCTGGGTGTGTGTGTGTGGGGGGGGCGTTAGAAGCATTGGTCTGGGTGTGTGTGTGTGGGGGGGGGCGTTAGAAGCATTGGTCTGGGTGTGTGTGTGGGGGGGGCCGTTAGAAGCATTGGTCTGGGTGTGTGTGGGGGGGCGTTAGAAGCATTGGTCTGGGTGTGTGTGTGGGGGGGGGCGTTAGAAGCATTGGTCTGGGTGTGTGTGTGGGGGGGGGGGCGTTAGAAGCATTGGTCTGGGTGTGTGTGGGGGTAGCACTTGGCCCCTCCCCACCTCTGCCCTTGCCGTCCTAGAGCCAGCTGAAGAGCCCGTTGAGGAGAGAAGGGGAACAGCCTTGCAAAAATTAGCCCCGAATCAATCACACCCGGATGAGTTGGCAGCGTTTCCTTTATTGGTTCAGGACGGGAGCTCCAGGCGCCCTCCTACTGCCCGGCCCAGCGTGCCCGGAGCGCGGGTCAGTCCGCGGTCAGACGTCCCTGGCCCCCGCGCGCCTTCTGGGGCCCGGCTCGCCCGCCTGCCGCCGGCCATAGCGCAGGCCGAAGGAGTTCCAGTTGAAGGCAGACAGGCCCTTCTCCCGCCGCACCAGCGCCTCGCCCGGCGCCGGAGGGACCCGGCGGCGGGGGCTGCTCGGCTGGTACAGGGCTGGCCCGGACCCCTCCAAGCTCTCAGAGACCGCACACCGCCGGCTCTGCTCCAGGGGGCCGAGCTGCTGGCCTAGGACAGAGCCACAGGGAGAGACTGCGTGAGGCCGGGCCAACCTCTCCAACACCCCCCAGCAGCCCGTCCCAGGCTTTCCCTTTGTTCTTTGGCCTCCAGGAAGCTCAGAGCTCAAGGGCAGCTGGGAGCACCAGCATCTGAGCTGGTGGGTAGGCCATTGGCTCCGCCCCCTTTCAACACAGCTTTGATTTAGAATGTTGTCCAGAGTTATCTGCAATAATTTTCCTGTGAAATTACTTCCTGTTAGGAACCAAACGGGGCAGGACCTGGAAGGAAAGAACACGAAGGGGGTCGCTAGGGGTTCAGCTTGGCTCACGGCCTGGTCCTCTGTCGGGGTGCTGCATCAGGCTCCCCATTTGGCCTGAGAGTCCTGCTCACGCATCTCGCCTCTCAGAGTGCTTGGCACAGGGCCTGGCACATAATAGCGCCCCAGTAAGTGCGTGTTAACGATAGAAAAGCGAATGAAAAGCTTGTAGCTGCAGACATCAAGAAAGGGGAGCTAAGACCAGGTGCCCCCGCAGCTCCCAGTAACCGTAGCTCCCTGCAGAAGCGATGCCAGAGCTCCGTGAAAAGCAGAAATTGTCGAAACCGGTTTGGCTCAGTGGTAGAGCGTCGGCCTGTGGACTGAAAGGTCCCAAGTTCGATTCCGGTCAAGGGCATCGTACCTTGGTTGCGGGCACATCCCCAATAGGTGGTGTGCAGGAGGCAGCTGATCGATGATTCTCTCTCATCGATGTTTCTAGCTCTCTGTCCCTCTCTCCTCCTCTCTGAAAAAAAAAAAAAAAAATCAATAAAAAACAAAACAAAAACAAAACAGAAACTTCTCTGGGTCACCTCCCCAGGTGGGAGTGATCTCCACTCTTCATCCTGAGGGTGAACAAGGCTAACTTGGAAGGCCCTTCACGTGAACCAGCTCCGAATACCCAGTGGCCCCAGCCCATCGTGGTGAGAGACGAGTGGGCAGGAGGCGTGGTGTGTGAGTGGGCGGCGCTGCTTGGCTCTGAGGCCCACTCCTCACGGCCCCCGCAGACCTTGGAGGGGTGGGGGCGTGTCCAGAATTCGTGATCACCTTCCTAGCCCAGTGGTCGGCAAACTCATTCGTCCACAGAGCCAAACAGCAACAGCACAACGATGGACATTTCTGTGGAGAGCCACATTTTTTAAACGTAAACTCCTTTTAACTCCACTTCTTCAAAACAGACTTGCCCAGGCCGTGGTATTTTGTGGAAGAGCCACACTCAAGGGGCCCAAGAGCCGCCCTTGGCTCGAGAGCTGCAGTTTGCCAACCACGGTCCTAGGAGGTGCCCGGGGCCGGGCCCCGGTGGGAAGGGACGGAGGCTTCCCTCCCGGCCACGCCTGCTATCCCGGCAGCAGAGTCACTTCTCAGGCGGCCTTTGGTGCCTCCCCGAAAGCCTTTCCCCCAAACAGCCCACACCCTCGTTGTTCACCCAGAAAGGACATCTGGACCCGGGAGAGAACACACTCCTGGCAAAGGACACGGGGCTGCGTCCTCCCGGGCTGGGCGAGTTCAGGGCGCAGTGAGAGCGCCTCTGTAGTCCGCTCCCTGCTCGGAGTCCCGCAGCCAGAGGCACTGCGGTCCCGAGAGGCTGGGCCGCGGCTCCTGCTGGTCCAGAGAGCTGACCAAGCAGCCTTAGGCCACGAATCCCGACCGCAGGGAGCTCCGCACCTGCTGGCCTCCTGCAGTGTGTGTGGGGCGTCTTTACCTCTTTGGGCCTCAGTTTCTCCAGCTCATCGGTACCATAGTAACCCATAAGGTGGGCAGGATTTGTGCTTTTGTGTAGGGTCTTCTCCCGCCCCGCCCCCCAAAGTCCAAATCAAGGGACTGGGGTCTCTGATGAGCGAAGCCTGCATAGCCGACTCCTTCCCCGCAGATCTCCCCGGAATCGGAAAAGGGCGATCCATCTCTCTGTGAAACCCCTCGCTGGCTCCCTCCCGGCCTCTCCCCCGGACGAGGCGTACCTGTGGCTCCCGGGTTCTCGGCGGGCGCCGCCGCCTCTTCTAAGGAGTCCCTGAAGGAGGTGGCCCAGAGGAAAAGCACCAGCTGCCAAGAAGCCAGCAGGTTCATCCTGGTGAGACGTGCAGGTCCTGGCAGTGCCCTGAGGCCCAGGCAGAGGGAGGGAGGAGGGAGAGGTCAGGCACAGGTCAGGGCTGGGAGCTGGAGCAGAGCCCACGGGGAAGGTCTGCCCTTGGAGACCCCACTGGAGGGATGTGTCCCGACAGACGGGCCATGGAGATGGGACCGGCACCACTTGCACAGTAGAGTCAAAGTGGGACTCGTTCTTGGGGAGGGTCATCAGGGAGGGCTTCCTGGAGGAAGGATCTCTCTGGGTGGGAGGGGCAGGATGGCTCCGGGTGGAAAGTGTTATCTGCAATAATTTTCCTGTGAAATTACTTCCTGTTAGGAACCAAACGGGGCAGGACCTGGAAGGAAAGAACACGTAGGGGATTGCTAGGGGTTCAGCTTGGCTCCCGGCCTGGTCCTCTGTCGGGGTGCTGCATCAGGCTCCCCATTTGGCCTGAGAGTCCTGCTCACAGTGCTTGGCACAGGGCCTGGCACATAATAGCGCCAAACAAATATCAGGTTTGCTTGAGAGGAATGTTGGGGAGATGAGGAGGGAGAGTGGTGAGCAGGAGTGAGCAGGGAGGGGTGAAGTGAAGAGGGCACAGGAGCGCCACCTCACGGAGGACCGAGGTCGACATTCTCCCCGCAGCCTGGCACTTCCCTCCGTGCTGAGCTCTGCAGACACCCAGACCCGGTGCTCCTCTCCCCCCGTTGGCACACGCTGCTCAAGCCTGGCCCGTTTCCTCCCTGCTGCCATAGAAACGGATTCTTTCCCCTTTGCACGAGCAGGGAGGAATGGCAGTCATCTTGTTCTCTCGTGGACTTGGACAGCCCGAGGTGTCATACTGCCTCGGATCCAGGGAAGAGAAAAGCCTTCTCCCGACCTGTCAGGTCACGTGTCTCCTCTTTGTATTTCTGGCCGGCTCAAAGAGGGTCGGCATGGAATCGACCTCAGAATGTGGGCTGTAGGGGTCGGAGCTGTGTGCTCACTCTGACCCTCCCTCCAACCTCTTTCCCTTTACCCTCTGCTGCCCCCTCCCATCTCGTCCAGCTCCCAAGTCTAATTTCTCTTTGAAAAAGTCATCAGCCGAAACCGGTTTGGCTCAGTGGATAGAGCATCAGCCTGCAGACTGAAAGGTCCCAGGTTCGATTCCGGTCAAGGGCATGTACCTTGGTTGCGGGCACATCCCCAGAAGGGGGTGTGCAGGAGGCAGCTGATCCATGTTTCTTTCTCTCTCATTGATGTTTCTAATTCTCTATCTCTCTCCCTTCCTCTCTGTAAATAAATAAATAAATAAATAAATAAAATATATTAAAAAAGAAAAGAAAAAGTCATCAGATAGCTGGAGGTGATCCAGCAAACACGATTAAAAACAAACTAATGAAAAGGCAGGAGAGCTACAGGTGGAGCCAAAAAGGGTGTGGCTGCCAGATCGGAGGCCCCGAGACACTGTGGGGTGGAGTGAGGGGCCCCTGTGTGCCCACCAGCCCCATCAATCCCCTTGTTCACCCCCCACCCCCCATTCCCTCCCGCTCCCTCCAGGACTCCGGCATGGCCTGGAGGGGAAGGATCCAGAAATGGGGTCAGAAGTCCTTGGATCTGGCCCCAGCGATGCCCGCCCTCCCCATGAGACAGGAGCCAGTCACCCCCATCTCCGGCCTTAGTGCCCCGCCTGTAAAATAGGACCATTTGGGTCCGCCTGGCCACCGAGTGTCCCCACAGACGGCCACTTGTCCTTGCAGACTCTGACTCTGTGGAACCCATACCGCAGCCTCCTGCACCTGCCTTAAAGGGCGGGGAGCAGAGGCAGGACCCACCCATTAGAGAGACAAGGGTAAAACCATTTTTGTGTGGCTGCAGACTGTGGGTGCACAGAGTCCAGGTGACTTTGGAAATCATTTCTTGAGTACCGACTGGGTGCTGTGTTAGGTGCTAAGACACAGGGGCTAGGGGCTAGGGAGCACAGGTGCTCAGACACAGACCTGCTGCAAGCCCTCTTCCCCATCTCAAGAAACTGGCATCCTCAGGCAAGACACTGAGTCCTGAGCAGCCCATTGGAAGAGAACACTGTGAGCGACAGGCCGAAGGTGTGTCAGTCAGTGTAAAGGGGTCTGGAGGGTCCAGGCTGGTGTCTGCAGGGGGTGGCACCTGTGCTGAGTGTCTGAGAGGCAGGCAGGTGACTGTCAGGAGGGGGCTCTGCTAGAGGGATAGCATGGAGTGTAAAGAAGGGCCACCAGGGGCCTCACCCCGGAGGGGAGGGTCCCAGGCAGAGGAATGTGTGGAGCATGTCAGAGGGAGCCTCTGGCTGCTCTGCAGAAGCAGGTGGGGAGGGAGGGAGGGGGAGCGGGCAGGCTGTGTGTGCCCCTGGCCTCTCCCCTTCGCCTCCTCCCAGCACGTACCATGGTGCCACGCGAGAGTTCTGCGTTTCCTGATGCTCATTCACACACACACACACACAGCTGCTCATTCACACACACAGCTGCTCATTCACACACACAGCTGCTCATTCACACACACACACACACACACACACACACACACACATACACACACACACTGCTGCTCATTCACACACACACACATGTTCTCCCAACTCTTCACACGTGAAATGAATTGCTTAGAAAAAAGCCATCAGCTTCCAAGGGCCCCGGTGGCCGTCCTCTGTGGCCCCACCCGCTGTTGAGCCTTGTGAGGGCAGAAATCCCAGGTGTTTGGGAAGCCTTTGAAGTGGGGTGGCTCCCTTCCTGGGGCTGCCTTCCTAGCAGCGCCAGAGGCTCTTTGGCTGGGCTCGTATCTGCCATCCGCAAGTTGAAGAAGGAGCTCAGAGGAGCCCTGCTGAGCCCATGGCCCTAACGGGTCCCCCAGCTTTCCCCTTGAAGGCTCCCGTGGCCCCTGATCCCAGCCACAGAGTTCAGGCAGTAATCACAAGGAACTGCAGCCATTCCTGCCCGAGAGGAGTCCTTGAGAGGGTCTGGGCCTCACAAATAACGTGCAGATGGAGGCACTCGCCAGTAACCTGGCCGGCCTTGTCGCCAGGCCCCACCAGCCCCACTCCCCTGCCTGGGGCACCTCCGTCAGTGCTGGAACTGGGCTCCTGCTCCATCCGAGGAGCCTCCTGAGCCTGGGCAGACCCTCCCCCAGCGTGATGCCCAGCGCACCTACCTGGCTCTGTCCTGGTCCCGGCAGGTGGGAGCTCGCAGGGTGTCTGGTGGGTGAACGCCAGCAGGGCAGGGCGTTGGGCTCGCTCTTGCCAGTGCCCCGATCACATCCCTGCGCCTTTTATAAAGCCCAGGTGACGTCTCCCGGCCCCGGCCCCGGGTCTCCCTCTCCCTCCTCCGCAGACCCCCCTGGAGAGCGGGCTGCTGTCTCCCGCCCCCTGGCTGTCACGACTGGAGTAAGCCTCCCCCACCCTCTCCAGAGCTTCCAAGGCCGGCTCTCTGATTCCCTCTCCCCTCCTCCTCCCACTCCTCCCAGACCCGCTCACCGGGAGGCCCCCTGTGCGTCATCACCGTGGAAGTGGCCTGTGTGAGGAGGCATGTGGTGGGGGGTCAGCAGGAAAAGGTCCCCCTCCAGACAGGAGCCACGCGCACGCCCAGGGTGGCACGCCCAGAGTGGAGTGGGCAGCGTGAAAGGCAGGAGGGCGGGGAGATGGGCACAGTGGCACCAGGGGTTCCAGTTCCCCCAGTGCTCCCAGGCCTGCCGGCTGGTCTTGGGGCTCAGACCAGGAGGGGGCTCCTCGGCTATAATCTGCAACTGGGGGGGGGGTCTTCATTTCCCCCTCCCTCCTCCCTCTTCACTCCCTCCTCACTCCGTCCTTTCCTTTCTTCTTTCCCCAAACAGCAACTGAGCACTGCGCAGCTCAGGGCTCTGGGACGGATTTAACAGTCAGATGGGTAACACCTGTGGGCAGCTAAGCGCCCAGAACACAGGGTCGCTCAGAGACGCTGGGCCTGGGTGGGAGAGCCTTTCCCTGGGAAGTGCGGTGGGGAGGTAAGAAGTGACTCTCAGGCTCTCAGGACCCGCTTTCGGGGGCGTGGCACCGCCACGGCACTTGGAACTGCTGCGCTCCCACTGGAAGGCAGAGACAGGCCTCCCTCCCTCTGCACCCTCAGCGCCCACGTTTCTGCTCGCACAGACACAGAGGCCTCCCAGACATTTCCTAGGTGCAGGTGTCCCTGCAGACGGGCACACGCCCTGTGAGGAGCTCCAAGGGCAGGCAGTGTTGGTTAAAACTCATCCATTTGCATCCGACGGCTTTCAGCCGTCAGAGCGTGTGCGTTCTGGGGGACGCCCTCTGTACACATCGCGGGGAACTCTGGTCTCGTTCTTGGGCCCGCGATCGTGACCTTTACCCTTGGACCTGGGCTCCTGGGACAGAGCCTCTTCCTCCTGTCAGCCCAGGCCAGTGGTCGGCAAACTCATCAGTCCACAGAGCCGAATAGCAACAGGACAAGGATTGACATTTCTTTGGAGAGCCAGATTGTTTAAAACTTAAGCTTCTTCTGACGCCACTTCTTCAACACAGACTCGCCCAGGCCGTGGTATTTTGTGGAAGAGCCACACTCAAGGGGCCAAACGGCCACATGTGGCTCGAGAGCCGCAGTTTGCCGACCAGGGGCCCAGGGCTCTGAGGCGGAGGCTGACTCTACCCTCAGGCAGGAAGCTCTCCCAGCACAGGCTCTGTGTGGGGGGATGTCTCGAGCGGACATCCACCTGCGGACGGAGCAGCACTTCCTGCCGGGACAGGATCTCCCCCGTCACGCGTCCAGTGCCTCCTGCTCCCGGGGCTGGCACACACCTTGTCACTCTCAGGAAGAAAACGAGCCTCTGAGAGCGGCCTGCCCTGTGCCGTGTAGAGTGAGACGCCCCGAGTCAGGCGAAGACTTCACAGGCCCGAGGCACTGACCGGAGTCTCTCTCGCACACGCACAGCTTGGGCTTTAATCTTTGCTTTCCCTCCCGTACAGAGCGGGGTGTGGTCCCGGCCCCTGGCCCAGCTCTGGGGGGCCCTGCAGCTCTGCTCCCAACAAGGGAACCTGAGGTCAGTCACCTGGCGCCATCCTTCCTGCTGGACGCGGAGAGGCCCGGGGGCGCGGGGAGGTGCGTCAGCGCAGGAGGGGGGGCCTGAGAGGGTGGCCCCATTTCCTTTCCAGGCCCCTCGGCCAGTGATCCAAGTTCAAGGAGCTCATCTCTGCGGCTCAGACCATCGAGCTGGAGCCCTGGAACCTCCGGAACAGCTGTGGGAGCCGAGAGTCATTACTCCAGACAAAGAGTGGAGAGCAGACTCAATGTCAGGGTGATTAGGAGCTGGCCTTGAGCGGGGAGCTGTGCCACGGGCAGACACGGAGAGGGGCTTGCGGGGATGTGCCCAGCTGGCGGGCGAGCCGGGTGATGGCTGAAGGGCCTCGCTGGGCGTCTCAGAGAGCCCAGGTTCTGTCAGATGGTTCCGAGAAAGAGCGTGGGGGGAGGCGGCGGGGGATAGGGGAGGGAGAGACACGGGGGACCACTGCCCACGCCTGCCCCAAGGAGAGGACATGCTGCTACAGCATTCCCTGCTGTCATTAGCTGTCACACATCCTCTCCACATCCGGGGCCCAGACCAGCCAGCTCCCCCCAAAATCTGTCACTTTCTGGCTGGGTCCCCTAGACTCTCTCAGTATCTGTTACTTTGGCTATAATAAAGAGCTATTAAAAGCCGCCATTTTCCATCCCCATCCTTCCTCCATCCCCATCCCTCCTCCATCCCCATCCCTCCTCCATCCCCATCCCTCCTCCATCCCCACCCCTCCTCCATCCCCATCCCTCCTCCATCCCATCCCTCCTCCATCCCCACCCCTCCTCCATCCCCACCCCTCCTCCATCCCCACCCCTCCTCCATCCCCATCCCTCCTCCATCCCCACCCCTCCTCCATCCCCACCCCTCCTCCATCCCCACCCCTCCTCCATCCCCACCCCTCCTCCATCCCCATCCCTTCTCCATCCCCATCCTTCCTCCATCCCATCCCTCCTCCATCCCCATCCCTCCTCCAGCCCCATCCCTCCTCCATCCCCATCCCTCCTCCATCCCCACCCCTCCTCCATCCCCATCCCTCCTCCATCCCCACCCCTCCTCCATCCCCATCCCTTCTCCATCCCCATCCTTCCTCCATCCCATCCCTCCTCCATCCCTATCCCTCCTCCATCCCCATCCTTCCTCCATCCCATCCCTCCTCCATCCCCACCCCTCCTCCATCCCCATCCCTCCTCCATCCCCACCCCTCCTCTGTCCCTATTCCTTAGGCACAGCTGCTCGGGCCCTCTCGCCTCACTGCCTTGTCCGATGGAGGAGAGCAGGGCGGGGGAGAGGAGCGGAGGCAGGCCAGCCTGGGGAAGGGAGTGCCCGGGGAGCTGGGGCGGGTCCACTGGACCTGGGGCAGCAGTTTTCCCAACTCCGTGTGCTCCCGCCACCCCCGGGGCCCACCACTGAGCCGCAGGCACACGCACTCACCTCACTCAGGAAGGGGATGTTGAAGGCATTGCCCAGGAAGCCAAAGGCCACAGGGAAGAAGCCCCTAGAACAGAGGGGTGGGGGGAGGGGTCAGTGATGGCCTGGGGTGGGGGGGGGGCAGGGAGATAGAGGGTAGCAAGGCTGAGGTCCACAGACAGGCGTTGGCTCCCAAGAGAGTGGGCCCCTGGGCACTGGGGGCAGGCTCCCCCCGCCCCCCCTGTGTTTTAGAGGCGGCCAAGTGGAATAGTTCAGAACGAAGTCCCAGCACAGCCAGCGTGGCTCAGTGGTTGAGCGCTGACCTATGACCAGGAGGTCATGGTTCCATTCCCAGTCAGGGCTCAGGCCTGGGTGAGATCCTCCGCCCCCTGCCTGTGAGGCCGGGCAGGGACAGCCTCTTGAGTGCTGGCTTCCCCCTCTGCAGAGAACAGCCCAGGATGGCGGTGGAGATGGCAAAGTGAGGTGATGATGGTACACGTTGGGGGCCTAGTAAACGTCAGCTCACTGCCCCCCCCCCCCCATCATTCCACTTGGGGGTGAGCCCTGCGTGTCCTCCTGCTGACAGGCACGGAGGGGGCACACCGCAGTGCTCCATGTGTGCTGCTCCCTTCACTTCACCCCTCACCCTACTGTTGGAGGGGTCTTTCCAATGTCCGATGCCCCTCCCCGTTTTTATTTTAATTTTTAAAATATGTCTTCATTGATTTCAGAGAGGAAGGGAGAGAGAGAGAGAGAGAAACTTCAAGATGAGAGAGAACCCCCACACCCCCTACTGGGGGTGGAGCCTGCAACCCCGACATGTGCCCTTGACTGGAATCGAACCCGGGACCCTTCACGCCGCTGGTGACACGCTATCCACTGAGCCACACCAGCTAGGGCCTCCTCCCCGTTTCCAATCCGCCCACGGTTCTCATCTCTTGCGGGGCAGGTCCAGCTTCCGCACACCCGCTGGCCTAGCCACTCAGAGGCCAGGCCCCGGGGGCCGGGGCTGCTCTCACCGGAAGAGGCTGAAGAAGCCGTAGGTCTCCAGGAACATGCCCAGGAGGGGCCAGCGCAGGAGCACCACGACCACCCCCCCCAGGAAGAAGCTGGTGCCCTTGAGCTTGTGCCGCTGGAAGAAGAAGAAGAGCGTCTTCCTCAGGCCGATGATGAGGGACAGGCCGGTCAGGAACAGCAGCTGCGGGGGAGGGAGAGGAGCGTGAATTCAAGCAGACTCCCCCCTCGGAGCCAGGGGCCAGCCTCCCCCCCTCCCCCAGTCAGGGGCCAGCCCCCCTCACCCCTCCCAGAGCCAGAGGCCAGCCCCCTCACCCCCCCCCCCAGCCAGGGGCCAGCCTCCCACACCCGCCTTGGGGGCCAGGGGTCAGGCCTGGAGCCACCCGCAGGCACGGGGCAGGACTTGCTAGCTCTTCACGGAGGGCGGATTGCAGGGGGGGTGACCCCGCCTTGAGTGCTGAGCTGACTGGAAACAAAGCTGCCCAGCGGCAGGGGCTGCACCAGGAGAACTTGGCCTTCTCTCTCTTCTCACCCAATGCCACCAAGTGCTTGGATCCCAACCAGTGCTTCGATTCTGCCTGCACGTCTCCCCACACCTCCAGGGAAGGCGGGTGGACGGAGACTCTCTCTCCGTGGTCCGAAGGGGAGCACCAGGCCGGCACAGGTGAGGCAGCCGCACCCAAAGCCGTGTGGGGCGGGCAGGAGGGCACTCCCCCCTCCGGCATCTGGCCCTTCAGTGTGGCTCCTGATGAGCCCTGAAGAGAGCCCAGGCTCCTGTCCACTCCCTTCCAGCATGTTCCGTGCACCTGAGCGCGCTTTCTCCAGTCCCGCGCACGCTTTCCTCTCCCCGGCTGCTTTTTCCCCGCCGCCCGTTCAGATGGGATGGGCTTGTCTCACGGTGACTTTGCCGCTCCTCTGCCTCCATCCCCAGGCCTGTGTGTTCCTGGGACACCCCCATCCCTAGCTGGGGGGAGCCCCGTGGAGGGACAGGGTCTCACCCCTCCCGGCTCTCCGGAGCCTCGCCCAGAGCCGGCGTGAGAATCCAGGCCCTCGGATCCTCTGCCCGGCAGGGCCTGCTGTCCGGCCCCAGCCGCCCTGCCGGCCCAGGCTGCTGGCACCGACCCCCCGATGGCCACGGGGGAAGGCACGTAGGGCTGGCCCCAGCAAGGGAGGCCTCGGGAGGCTGGGACGGTCGGTCCGCAGGGCAGGGGCACTCACGTTCCCAAAGGCCAGGAGCACGGAGTCGAAGTACAGGAGCACTCCCAGGAGGATGAAGAAGGCGCCGAAGCCGGTGATGCCCACGCCAATCTCTGCAACAGGCAAGGGGGCCGTGGTGGGAGGGGCTCTGGGGAGAGGCGGGGGCCTGGGATTTCCCGGGGTTACCCCTGGGCAGGTGCCCTCTGGGGAGCTCTGTGCTGGGGGAATGATGGGACGGGAAGGGAAGGATGAGCACCAAAGAACGTTGAGCTCCTGAGAGTAGTCCTGTGCTTCCGGCCTTCTGTCCTCAGAGCAGCCCTCTGCGTGGCTGCTGGGAGCTGCCGAGGCCCAAGCCACCCTTCGCAGAAGGGACCGCTGGCTACGCATGGCCACCAGCCCAAAAGGATCCAGAAACCACCCAGCTGTCCTGATTGTTTCTCAAGAGGCTGGCCCTCCCGTCTGGTTCCTCCCCTAATTGCCCCTGCCCTGCCTTTCCGGTGAAGACTCTGGTTTGGAAGAACAGAAGTCATCCATCAGTTGTGTGCTCGTCTGTCCTTCTGGAGTCCACAGCCCAGCCAGAACGTCCTCCCTCTCCTCCCACTCTCCTGCAGCCGTGCCTCTGGAACCCACCACTCACCCCGAGCCACAGTGGCCCTGAGTCCTGGTGCGCAAGGCTGGGCTGTGCGGCGCCCCCTGGTGGCAGTGCGCCTCAGGGCGTTGCTCTTTGCAGCTGCAGAGTTTGTTCAGAGCCAGGGAGGCCCGCACCCAAGGGCAGGACATTCAGGCCCTGGTTGGGTCAAGGGCTACGTGTTGGACACTTGGGTACATGTTTGAGACTGCTCCCCTCAGGAAGAGTTGTAACAACAACAGGATATGAAGCTTCTCTTTTTCTTAAACCCTCTCCGTAACACAGAATTGTTCATTTTACTTATCTTTGCCATTCCGAGAGTCGGCAAATGATGATTCATTGTATTGCTTCATTTTTAAGATTTTTTAAAATTGATTTCAGAGAGGAAGGAAGAGGGAGGGAGAGAGATAGAAATATCATTGATGAGAGAGAGAATCATGGATCTGCTGCCTCCTGAACGCCCCCTAGTGGGGAATGAGCCTATGATCCAGGCATGCGCCCTTGACTAAAATCTAACCCCGGACCCTTTTGGTCAGCAGGCCAACTCTCTATCCATTGTGCAAACCCAGCCAGGGCTGTATTGCTTCATTTTTAAATGGAACTAACTTGAAGTTTTATTTTATGTTGTGACAAAATACATGTGCCATCTTGACAATTTGTAAGTGTTCCACTCAGTGGTATTCAGTACCTCCACACTGTTGTGTTACCACCACCCCATCCATCTCCCAAACTCTCTTCATCTGACAAAACTGAAACTCTGTACCCACGGAGCCCGAACTGCTCACTCCTCCCGCCCTCCCGCGGCCGCTGGCCCCTCCTCACCACCTTCTGCCTCTATGGATCTGACTGCTCCAGGGCTGTTTTGTGACTGGCTTATCTCACGTACCACGATGTCCCCAAGGGTCATCCATGTTGTAGCGTGTGTC
The DNA here is from genome assembly GCF_014108245.1 of Pipistrellus kuhlii. Lineage (NCBI taxonomy): Eukaryota > Metazoa > Chordata > Mammalia > Chiroptera > Vespertilionidae > Pipistrellus > Pipistrellus kuhlii. Next base: position 5,685,211 of record NW_023425493.1, read on the forward strand.
AGTCAGAATTCCCTTATTTTGAAGGAATAGTCCACTGGATGCATACACTGCATTTTGTTTATCTGTTCATCTGCGGATGGATTGCTTCTACCTTCTTACTTCTATGAACATGGGGAACAAATGTCCCTTCGAGACTCTGCTGTCAATGCTTTTGCTTTGCACCCACAGGTGGGATTGCTGGAGTCAACGGTAGCTCTATTTTCAATTTTCTGAGGAACTACCATACTGCGTTTCATAGCAGGTGCTCCATTTTATCTTCCCAGCTGCAGGGCACAAAGGTTTCCGTGCCTTCCCATCCTCACTGACACCTGCTATTTCTGTTTTGTAATCTCTTATCATTATTTATTATTTTTTAAACCCTCACCCGAGGTTACGTTTATTGCTTTTATTTTATAAAAATATATTTTATTGACTTTTCACAGAGAGGAAGGGAGAGAAATAGAGAGTTAGAAACATTGACGAGAGAGAAAACATCGATCAGCTGCATCTGGCATGCTCCCACTGGGAATGTGGCCACAACCAAGGTACATGCCCTTGACTGGAATCGAACCCGGGACCCTTGAGTCCGCAGGCTGACGCTCTATCCATTGAGCCAAACTGGTTTCAGCTGTTTATTGCTTTTAGAGGTATTGCTTACGTGCCCTGACAGGGGGTCGAACCCACAACCTTTTTGGTGTACAGGTCGGAGCTCCAAGTAGGGAGAGATCAACCAAAGGACTTATGTGCACACATAGGAGCCTAACCCAATGGTCAAGGACAATAGGGGGGTGGGGGCATGAGTGTGTGTGGGGGATTGAAATGGGGGGGTTGAGGACAAATATGTGATACCTTAATCAATAAAGAAATAATAATAAAAAAAAGATATTCTTTCAAAGATGGAGATGAGCTTTATCGTTCCCATTACAAACCGCACTCAGTTTGTCATCCGGAGAAGCGCCGGTCCTGTTTCCCTTTCGGCAGAGCCGGATTCCGTGAGGGCCCGGCGCCACATCGGATCTGTCGGCGGAGTGGCCACCTGCCAGCATCCGGCCAAACCGATGGCCGATTCCGCCTGCTTCTGACCACCCCGGGCTTGTTTCCTGCCCCCCCGCCCCCCTCGGCAGGGCCTGTCTGAACCTCGTCTCTGAGGGCCCGGGGCCCTGGGCCGTTGCGAAGACTGTGCTCTGTCCTCCACTGCTGTGTCACTTCTCTGTGCTCAGGAGGGCCTGGGTGTGCGTCTCCTTGGCCACGATGATTTTACATGGGAAGACCACAGCCCTGTTCTTCTGTCTGGATGGCCAAGGTGTTCCCGTTTCTTTTATCTTTTATTTTTAAAAAATTTTATTTTATTGATTTTTTTTTACAGAGAGGAAGAGAGAGGGACAGAGAGAAACATCGATGAGAGAGAATCATCCATCAGCTGCCTCTTGCAAATCCCCTACCGGGATGTGCCCGCAACCAAGGTACATGCCCTTGACCGGAATCCAACCTGGAACCTTTCAATTCGTAGGCTGATGCCCTATCCACTGAGCCAAACCGGTTTCGGCCAAGGTGTTCCGGTTTCTATGCCGGTTATAAAAGTATCTGGTCTCAGCTCACACAGCCACAAAAATACACCATGGATCCCAGGTCTGACGACCATCCTTCTCTTCTCTCTCCCCCCGGTGTGTGTGTGTGTGTGTGTGTGTGTGTTTGTGGGGCGGGGGGTGTTTTGTGTGGAAACACAGTGTACACATTTTACTAGGTTTCCCTTTTGTTTTGTTAAAACATCCACGTGCTCATCCTGTAAACACGTAGGAACAGCCTCTTCTTTATTTCGTGGAACCCGCCCAAGCTTCTCAGCTCCACACTCCGCCTTTTCTCCCGCCTCACACTTGCTTCCAAACAGCGATGTGCTGGCTGGCATCGCCGCTGCTCTCCTCACTGGTCCCGCACGGCTCCTCAAGGACTGGTGCCCCTGTGACGGGCAGCCTTCCCCACGGGCCACGCGGTGCCCCCGGCCTTCAGGGACACAAACATCACGGAAAAGGGTCGGAAGCTGTTCCTCTCACTCAGGCCTCAGACCTTCCTCCGCCTCTCCGGGCCTCGCTTAGCAATTTCAGTTCAGTTACCCATCTGGAGCCGCTCCTGAAGGTCATGGCTGAGGGAGGGGCTGTGGGGGGCATGTCACCAGGAGGGACAGAAGTGTCCGAAGTCCTACAGGATCCAGACAGAGGGGCAGGGCGCCCCCTGCTGGAGCAAAGGACGAGGGGAGGCTCCCGTAACTCTAGGGTAGGGGTGTCGAACTCAATCAGAGAAGGGGCCAAAATCTAAAATCCAGCCTAAATCGCGGGCCGAATGGTTTACTGAACAGTCATAAACTGTCATTGTGATGGAAACGCAGGGGAGTGCAGTGATGACAGCGCGGTGCGGGCCACATTGCAAGGCCTGGCGGGACGGATTTGGCCCGCGGGCCTTGTGTTTGACACATGTGCCCTAATGAGAAGCGGGGACCACCCGGACCCCAGAGATTGACCAGCTCCAGGTGTCCCTGTCATGGCAGGCCGATGCCTGCCTTAATCCTCACCTGTGGATATTTCTCCATGGATTTTTAGAGAGAGTGGAAGGGAGGGGGAGAGACGGAGAGTGAGAGAAGCATCGATGTGAGAGAGACATAGCAATTGGTTGCCTCCCACACACGCCCCTACCACGGCCGGGGATCGAGCCTGCAACTGAAGTACTTGCCCTTGGACTGGAATTGAACCCAGGACCCCTTGGTCCACAGGCTGATGCTCTAGCCACTGAGCCAAACCGGCTAGGGCCTGGCTGCCCTCTTCAGCAACCACCCCATCCTGCAGCTCCAGAGCGGCTGCCACGAGGAGCCCACAGCCTGCAAGGCTGCAGATGAGCTGGGCTGCCCCACCCCCACCCTGTGGCTCGCACTAACGGAAGCCAAGGGCCAGGTCCCTCCTGCTCCTGGAAGGGAAGTGCAGGTGCAAGGGTCCTGGCCCGAGGCTGTGCTGGGAGCCAGGGAACACCACTCACTTCTCATTCCTCCCTCTCCCTCTCTCAACATTCACAAAGGCGCTGAGAAGTTGCAAGTCCAACACAACAACATGTTTCCCCTGAAGCATCTGAGAGCAGCTGTCACGGGCTCTCTCACCCCTCTGAATGCTTCCGTGTGGTTTTCCTTTGCCAGGACATCAAAACCGAGAAATTAGCGTGGACACCTTGCTTCCGCCTAAAGCCAGACTGCTTTCCCGCTCACCAGCCGTCCGCATTTCTCACGAAAGGATCTGGTTCGGAGCCACGGGTGGCATTTGGGGTCACGTCTGTCATGTCTGGAATCGCACCTGTCTTTCCTTGGGTCAGTTATCGTGTATCTGCCCCTCTATTTGGGCTTGTCCCATGCTTGCTCGTGACTAGATATTGGTTCCGCAGAGAGAGCAACAAGATGGGATGCTGTGTTCTTCTCAATTGGGCCAATTACTGATGATGTTCTTTTTCTTTTTTTAAACATGTTTTTATTGATTTTTTTTGGACAGAGAGGAAGGGAGAGGGAGCAAAACATCCATGTGAGAAGAAACACTCATCCATTGCCTCCTGTATGCAACAACCTGGGCACGTGCCCTGGCCGCCGGAATCAAACCGGCAACCTTTTGGTGCCTAGGACAATGCTCAACCAACTGAGCCACCCTGGCCAGGGCAGATGATGTTTCTTTAAGCCCTTGATTAAGGTGGCGCCTGCCAGGTCCTCCACTCTTCAGTTCCTCTCCACCCTCTGCCTGACGCTGCTGGATACCCTCCGTGCCCTGCCGTGGCACCAGGCCAACCTCAGGTGAGCCTCCTTCCACCTGGCGAGGGCTCGGGCACCTGCTCTGGACACCACCTCCCTTCCTACCGAACGGCCTTAGGACTGAAATGTTCAGGAAGAGGAAGGAGGAACATGGGGAGAGAAAGAGCCTTCCTTCGCTATTCAAAGTGACCAATAGTGATTCATAGTAACAGCCGCCAACACTAACCAGCACACGGTGCCAGGCACGGCCTAAGCCAGTGGTCGGCAAACTCATCAGTCCACAGAGCCAAATGTCAACAGCACAACGGCTGAGATTTCTTTGGAGAGCCAATTTTTTTAACCTTAAACTTCTTCTAACGCCACAACTTCCAAATAGACTCGCCCAGGCCGTGGTATTTTGTGGAAGAGCCACACTCAAGGGGCCAATGAGCTGCATGTGGCTCGAGAGCTGTAGTTTGCCGACCACGGGGCTAAGCACTTTAAGTCTCATGAACTCACCAAATTTTCAAAGCTGGCTGTGTGGGAGGGGCGCTGTCAGCCACACTTCACACTCAGAACGGAGACACTCAGAGATGATGTCACTGGCCCAGGGCGCCCAGCAGCTGGGCAGCTGGCAGACTAGGGTCTGATCCCAGGAGTCTGGCGTTTGGCCTTTTTTTATTTTATTAATTTAATTTTTATTTTTATTGATTTTTAAAAAACATATTTTATTGATATTTTACAGAGAGGAGGAAGGGAGAGAGATAGAGAGCTAGAAATGTCGATGAGAGAGAAACATCGACCAGCTGCCTCTTGCACAGCCCCTACCTGGGATGTGCCCACAACCAATGTACATGCCCTTGACTGGAATTGAACCCGGGACCTTTCAGTCCAAAGACCAATGCTCTACCACTGAGCCAAACCGGTTTCGGCTATTTTTATTGATTTTTTTACAGAGAGGAAGGAAGAGAGATAGAGAGCTAGAAACGTCGATGAGAAAGAAACATTGACCAGCTGCCTCTTGCACACCCCCTACTGGGGATGTGCCCGCAACCAACGTACATGCCCCTGACCGGAATCAAACCTGGGACCTTTCAGTCCGCAGACCGACGCTGTACCACTGAGCCAAACCGGCTTCATCAACCCAGTCCATCCGCCTCCTCCCCTGTCCACCCTCAGGTCTCCTCCAAAGAAGCCGTTCTTGCCTTGGCCATCTGTGGTGTCCACGTTCCCAACCCCAAGGCTCAGGTGTCGGTTCTCACCTCAGCAGTTGGCTACTCCTCCCTCCTGGAAGTGGCCTTTCTGCTGACCCAGCGGGAGCCTGCTGTGGGTTTCCGTCCTGCTGTCTGACCCCGCCTCTTCGGGCTCCTGGGCCAGCTCCTCCCACTCCTCTCTCTTGGTTCAGGGATTCTAATGGCTCAGGGCTTCGGCTCAAGTTCAAGTCTCATTTTCTTTTCTCACACAGTCCCAATGTCTGTAAATATCACTGGTGTGCTGACAATGTTGGTATTGGCCTTTAATGTATTACATTTAGTATTATTTATTTAGCCCAAATAAGTAAGTAAATAAATAAAGAGTTTGAGCTTCCAAACTCATGTTTAACTGCCTATGAAGCAAATCTGCATGGTTTTCTCTCTTCAAGGCATGTTGGACTCAATAGGTCCAAACTAAGCTGCTGATCTTTCCTTAAATTTGCACCTGTTTCGGGTTTCCCCAAATGAATACAAATGTCACCACCACCCAATGGACAGCTTGCAGCCATCACTGAGTCTCCTCACTACTCCCTCAGTCACTGCTCCCTTTTTAAAAAAGTTTTATTGAGAGGGAGAGAGGGGGGGGGGGGGAGAGAGAGAGAGAGAGAGAGAGAGAGAGAGAGAGAGAGAGAGAGAGAGAGAGATGAAAGGAGAGGGATAGAGAGATAGAAACATTAATGATAGAGAAACATCATCGATTGGTTGCCTGCTGCACACCCCCTACTGGGGATGGAGCCCCAAACCCGGGCATGTGCCCTGACCCGAATTTGAACTAGTGACCTGATGTTTGGTGCACAGAATGATGCCTGACCAACCAAGCCACACCAGCCAGGCTGTTTCTCTCCACTCTTACTACCAAATTCCAAGCCACCCTCATGTCCGTTCTGGACCCACCAGCATCCTCCTGCTAGTCTCTGCTTCACTCCTGCCTCCCTCACCTCCCTCCTCCATACGGCGGCCAGGGGTCTCAGAGAACATACATCCAATCCTATTCCCCACTTCCCCCTGGGCTGAGCCAAACACCCATTTCCCGGGCCCACAGCCTGCATGGCATGGCCCGGGACTGCCAGACCAGCTTCACCTCCTGCCCCGCCCCTCGCCCGCCATTAGCCGACCCCACCTGGCTCCCAGGACGAGCCTCCTGCCTTGGGGCCTGCGCCCACGCAGTGTCCTCCCATCGATGCTCATCCTCAGGTCTCCACGCAAATGCCAGCCCCGCAGAGAGACCTGCTCCATTCTGTTCCGACCTCAATCTGATCCCTCATTTCCTTCTTTCATAAAATTCTGCATGTTCTTCATACAACTTAGCACGTTTTAATAAAACGTTGGCTTAACACTGGGCTCAGGCCTCTCCTCTCCATAGTTTTTGAAATATTAAGACCAGTGGTTCTCAACCGGGAGGGATGGCTTTGTTTCTCAGAGGACATTTGGGAATGTCTGGAGACATTTTTTTTTAAATCCACACCTGAGGTTATGTTTCCATTGATAAGAGAGAGAAAGAGATAGATAGATAGATAGATGAGAGAGAGAGAGAGAGAGAGAGAGAGAGAGAGAGAGAGAGAGAGAGAGAGAGAGGCATTGATCAGTTGCCTTCCATACATGCCCCAACTGCTCGAACCTGCAACCTGGATACGTGCCCTGTCTGGGAATTGAACCCCCAACAGGACGATGCCCAGCTACCGGAGCACCCGGCCACCGGAGCCACCCGGCCAGGCTGGGGACATCTCTGACGGTCACAGCTGGGAATGTGAGTGTAATCCTGGGCAGAGGCCAGAGATGCTGCTAGAATCCGATAAGGCCAGGACAGAGCCCACAACTAAGAATTACCCTGCTCCTCACATGTCCGTGGTGGGGAGGCTGGGAAAGTGTGCCCAGATGATCTCACAGATGATCTCACTCACAGAGCCCTGTGCCTTTAAGAATTCCATTCTTTTTTTAAAAAAAATATATTTTATTGATTTTTTACAGAGAGAAAGGGAGAGGGATAGAGAGCTAGAAACATCAATGAGAGAGAAACATCGACCAGCTGCCTCTTACACACCTCCTACCGGGGATGTGCCCGCAACCAAGGTACATGCCCTTGACCGGAATCAAACCCAGGACCTTTCAGTCCGCAGGCCAATGCTCTATCCACTGAGCCAAACCGGTTTAGGCAGAGTCCTGTGCCTTTAAATGTCCTCTATAGGTGGGCTACTCCAAAATTCCTCTCTCGGTCCCAGACTCTCGTACCTGACAACCCCCTTGACCTCCCACCGGGGTGCCCAATGCCAGCCCATCAAACTCAACGGGCCTGCTTCCCCCTACTCACGCCTTCCGGCTGCTCAGGTTAAACACACGCCTGACGTTTCTGTTTCACACTCCGTACCCAACCCGTGGGGGAATCCTCTCTGCAGTTCCCTCCAAACAGACCCAGCATCGGTCCCTTCCCACCAGGTCGCTGCTCGGCCTCCTCCACCAGCTCCTGTAACCCCACTCTAGCCGGTAAGTGGGGGTTCTATGTCCATTTGCCGCTGTATACTCCACGTCCGGCACACATTTGCTCAGCGGGGAATGAGTGTTACCGCCAGATCACCGAGGAGGCTCTGGGGCTCCGAGGCGCCAAGGAACTCCCCCAAATGGAACTCACAGATGATAGATCCTCCCTCCCTCCAGTGCAGGCGTCTTCAAACTACGGCCCGAGGGCCACATGCGGCCCGCAGAGGAGTCTGATCCGGCCCGCCAGGGTTTTTGGGCAGTGAGCGCAGCCGAGGTGTTACAGTAGGAATTAGTAGTTCATATAGTCCGGTCCTCCAGCTCTCTGAGGGACCGTGATCTGGCCCCCACTTTAAAAAGTTTGAGGACGCCTGCTCCAGTGGATGGACAGATGTAAACCCCACCTACAGCCAGACATACCTGAGCACTGAACCACCAATCAGCACCTGCCAAATACCCTAAGCCCCCATTCCTAAGTCCCTAGTCCCTAATCACCAATCAGCGTGTGCTGAGTCCCCTATCCTTAAAGGTGCTTGTACCCCGGCCCTCGCTCTCTTCTGCCCCTCTCCATGGAAGCAGCCAGCAGGGGTACTCTTCCCTCTAATAAAGCCTGTGTCTTGCCATTCTGGTCTCTGGTCCTTCCCTATTTCATCTATCAACGGAGCCATCCCTCCCCCCGCCCCCCACCCTCACCCCCCACCCCCAACCTGCAGACTAGTTCACTGCCTGCTCCAAAGCGAGGGGAGAGGGTTTAGGAGCGAGAGAGGATATGGTGATATGGGAACAGCATTGAGTTTATTTCCTGGGAGGAAGGGACCCGGGGCCATAGGCGACCCTAGGAGAGTTTTAGGGGAAAGATGTCTGAATGGGCAACGGCCTCCTGGGCGCACCTTTGGCAGCACCCCGGGTTTAAGGGCCCCGAGTGGAACCTGCCAGTTCCCCCAACACCAGCCTCTGGCTTCCTGGAGGCCTCGAGCCAGCCCGCAGTCCTGGCAGGCCGAGGAGCCACACCTGCTGCGAGGATGCCAACACGGCAGCTCCGGGCCATGGCTCCAGAGGTCACCTCGGCACAGACTTCCCACAGAGAGATCCCCGCTGGGAGGGGCAGCGCGGCCCCCACCTCACCTCGACACCCCGCTCCAGCCCTGCCCCCCACCACAGGGCCCTGCACACTCACTCTGCCATTCGGTGATGGAGATCATGCTGCAGGCTGCCTGGGGGGCCTCCCAGGTTCACGCCAGCCGGGGCGAGGAGAACAGAGATCCGAGCTGGTACATGCTCGAGGGAAGCTGACCCTTGGTAAGTTGTGAAAGGAGCCTCCGGTAAATCATTAACTTCCTTCGCACTCACACTCACACACACACACACACACACACACACTCACACACACAAATGACTGTTGAAAGTCACAGGCTCCCTTCCTCTGCCTCCTCCCAGGTGGCACTGACCCTCCAGGTGCTGGCCCCCTGGAGCATTTCATATCCCACCTGCCTTCTATGGTCCCCTCTCCTCCGCCCTCCCTGCCTTCAGGTCAAGTTCAGTGCTTTCCGCTCCTCCTCACCATGTGGACTTCACATAAAGAACGGAGATCGAGGCGCACCCAGGCTCCTGACGGGATTTGGAGCGTGTGTGGGAAGAGTTGGAATCTGTTTCCTTTGGAAAAGCCACGAAATTCATCTTGTGTAGTTTGCTTCTTTTGCGCTAGTACCCGGGCTCTGCCCTAGGGGGCGCCAAGCAACTGAATAAAACCTGTTGCTGCTGATCTCCTGGGAGTGCCAGGCCGTGTTCCACACACAAGGGCTCCGCCTCCTCTTCCCCAGCTTTGACCTGTGGGGTTGAGCTAGGGCAGATAAAAGGTGAATTTGGCCTTGGGGGAGGGCTGGGCTGTCGAGGAAGCCTGGTTCCAGCAGGTGAGCAGACATGGGTGTGTCCCTTCCTTTCCCTGAGCCTGAAGAGAGAGGTGGGGGGGATCTTTCCAAACTCCTTCCTCCCCTTGTAGGGCCGTGGTCCTCAGCCCCATGAGAGCCAGCATCCCTGTTATAATGTCCCCTCCACCCTGAAATGAAGTTCATAGGTGACATGGCTAATCTACATACATCACTCATACAAATAAAGCTAGTTATAACAGAGAAAAATAATGTGTAATCAAACACCATGGCTCTCAATATACAAATGCACAGGTGAGACTTACCAGAAGACATAAATGGCATAGGCAGATTACTTGCACCTACTTATAAATAGATTTGAATTTATAAGAAATAGAAGACTAGAGCCATTGTGTAATTGAAAACAAACCCACAAGAGTAATAGGGAGTAAATACTAGAATAAGAATGAAAGCTAGGTGGGTAAGAACAGACCGGATGTACGTGCACATAAAAAGAGAAAGAGGGGTTATAACCTAAATTCAACAGGGAGGAGCCGAAACCGGTTTGGCTCAGGGGATAGAGCGTCGGCCTGCGGACTGAGGGGTCCCTGGTTTGATTCCGGTCAAGGGCATGTACCTTGGTTGCGGGCACATCCCCAGTGGGGGGTGTGCAGAAGGCGGCTGATCAATTTTCTCTCATTGATGTTTCTAACTCTCTCTCTCTCTTTCTCTCTGTAAAAAAAAATCAATTAAAAATATATAATTCAGTAGGGAGGAGAAAGCAAGGCAAGTTAGGGGTGGCCACAGGAAGCAGCGTGAATGCACAGGCGCTGTCCTCGGTCCCTACCCCACGGCACGGAATGGGGAAATGGTGGCGTATCGCAGACACACATCTCCGAACTGAAATGCCACCGTGGGGAGGGGGAAAATTCCATTTGGAGGATCTTAAAGGTCCTGGAGCGCATATATCTCTGATAGGCAATGGGAATAGAGGATGGATTGGAAAGAGAAATGGTGAGCTAAGTGGTTCAAAGCAACTGCATGTGGAGCCTGGTACAGCATGAGAGAAAGATAAAACACCACAGGCAACGCCCCAAAACTGCTCCACAGGTAACCCTGACAGCACAGGTGTGCACCCCTGGGCTGCAAACCCTTAAAAAATATAAAGGTCAGCGAAAATAGGAAATAACTTGGAAAAACAGTTACTCAAGAGATCCAGAGAGCCCCCGCATTTCAAGTATCTTTGCTTTAACGCGGTTTGGTTCTCTCAGATCTCCTCTGTTAAATGTTTATGTTACATTCAGTGTCTACTTATTCAGCAAGACCCTCCTGCATTGGACTCATTTTCAACCAAACATACAAGCTGAAACGTTATAACGTATTGCACAGACATTGCAGGCAGTAGATCATTCAATAATTTTGAGACAGCGTCTTTATTTCTTAATAACCATCTCCTACCTTATCGAGTTATTCACGAAGCTTACAAAAAACATAGAGGCTTATAAAAACTTCTCAGTACCGTTCTGAATGGCACGACTCCTACGGAAGCTGTGTAGCCCCCCTGCGCGGGATAAAGGTGTGCAGCACCAGGACTTAGTGTGGAGATGCCCTGTGCATTGTCGCCACTGAACGCCAGCAAGAGTTTTGTCCCCTTAGTACCCCCTCTCCCAATTTCCAGGAGGTGCCACCCTCATTGAAACCACTGGTAAGTTGCCCTAGCCGGTTTGGCTCAGTGGATAGAGCGTTGGCCTGCGGACTGAAGGGTCTCAAGTTTGATTCTGGCCAAGGGCATAGGCCCCAGTTGTGGGCTTGATCCCCTCTGTGGGGTGTGCAGGAGGCAGCTAATCAATGATTCTCTCTCATCATTGATGTTTCTCTCTCTTGCTCTCTCTCCCTTCCTCTCTGAAATCAATCCTATATAATAAAAGGCTAATATGTAAATTGTCCCCTTGGGAGTTCAACTGACCAGGAGTTGGACCACTCGCTATGATGTGCACTGCTGACCACCAGGGGTGGCACGGAACGAAGGAAGGCCCTGGCCAGTAACTGGCAGCCAGGGACAGAAGGCCCTGGAGGGCCCCAGTTGGCCCTGATTGCCTGCCAGGTCTAAGAACTCTACCTGTGCATGAATTTCAAGCACTAGGCCTCTAGTATATTTTTAAAAAGAAAAAAAAAAACACTGGTAAGTTAAGCGCTTCGAGCGCCCCGGCCTCATTGTAGGTCCCTGGGCATTTTGTGTCCTTTCTGTGCCCCAGGTCCTTGGGTACTGACAGTGCCTTTCACACAGAGTATAACGAGGATCAGTGAGTTAACTCATGCCATGGGCAGAGAACTGGGCACTGGCACACAGCACACACTTTCAGGAGTCACTGTTATTAGTCTCCTCACATAGTTATAACAATTACTATTGTCATTAATGTTTCTGCTTTTAGTGCACGGAAGACTTCTCTCATCTGAACTGTGGTTCTAAACTGCTCCCAAGCAAGTGAGCAAAACAGCAGAGTGGAATTCTTTCCCCGCCATGGAGCTCACCTGTGAACTCGGAACGAACTCTCCTGGACCTGGGCCCTCCTGGCCCGACTCTCAGATGGCAGCACTGGGCACTGGAGAGGGGCCCAGAGTGGTTGCCCACTGCCCACCCTCGGCCAAGGGTGAACCTGAGCGGGGGCGGTGAAGGATGGAGAAAAGACAGACAAGAGGATGAAAGCTGGGTCTGGGTGGGCACTGCTTCTCTGATGGAGAGACAGTGACAGCGCCCAACAGCCGTGTCTTTATTTTATAAAGACAAAGTAAAGGCATTGTTAAGATGTTTACAACATTCCCGGGGGTTTTGATCCTACTCAACTACATGCACCTGATCAAGCTTTGTTTACTTGCAGCCTCTATCACTCAGGCACGTGGGGCCACATGTTCTGACCATAGGTTCAAACTTACAACTCTAGCTCTTTGTGCTGGGAGGGCTCTGCCCTCCAAGCTGGGACTTGCATGTGGCCGTGAGAGGACTGTGCCCTCTCATCAGTCCGAGTCTTGAACCTGTCCAAACACTATAGCTGCTCTCCATAGTGGGCAACCCCTGGGAGGAGGATGTGGGCCCTGGAAGGCTGGGGCTGGCCCTCAACCTTGACCAGATGTGGTCAAGGCCTGGGGGAGTGCCCTGGGCCCCGGGGCTGGAGGTGTTGAACTGGACAGGGGAAGGAGGGCTGAATGGAGCCCTGGTGGCATCTCTCAGCAAAGGGGAGACCTCAGGAGACATCCTCCCTCTCCCCTCATCCCCACAGGCAGCTGAGCAAGCTCCACAGCAGCACCTTCACCTCTGACATTTGTAAGTGAATTCAAACTTATTTTTTATTTTTAAAAAATATATTTTATTGATTTTTCACAGAGAGAAAGAGAGAGGGATAGAGAGTTAGAAACATCAATGAGAGAGACATCAATCAGCTGCCTCTTGCACACCCCCTACTGGGGATGTGCCTGCAACCAAGATACATGCTCTTGACCGGAATCAAACCCGGTACCCTTCAGTCCGCAGACCGATGCTCTATCCACTGAGCCAAACCGGTTTCGGCTCAAACTTATTTCTTAATATATATATATATCTTTTATTGATTTCAGAGAGGAAGGGACAGAAACATCAATGATAAGAGAGAATCATTAATGGGTTGGTTGTCTCCTGCACGCCCCACACTGGGGATTGAACCCACCACCTGGGCATGGGTGCTGACCGGGAATGGAGCCGTGACTTCCTGGTTCAGAGGTAGATGCTCAACCACTGAACCACACCGGCCGGGTGCGTTCGAACTTTCAAAGTGTTTTTCTTCCATTTTCTCATTGGGTTTTCCCGAAGGCTCTATAAGATGGCATTAACATATCACAGGTGAGGAGACTGAGACGCAAGGGTGTAGTGACTTGTGCACGTCTTCATGGCGCTGCAAGGAGCCGAGGAGGGGATGAGCCTGACATCATCTTTTCTGGGATCCGTCTCAGCAACGTGGTGCCAGTTCTTCTCCGGAGGCTCAGGGTGGTAGGTGTGGGTGGCCCGGTTCCCGGTTCCAGCGGCAGCAGGTCAGAAGCCTGGCTCCTTCCTGGCACGGACACGCCCCCTTTAGGAATGAATGGCCGCAGTCAGAGCCCCGCTCTGGAAGGCCTATTGCTAGTGGCTGCTCTGCTTGCCAGCCCCAGCCTGGCTCTATCAGGGCTGCGTGGGCCCCGAATCCAGTGGGGCAGACAGGGACCTGTGGCATCATTCCCGGAGAGGAACCGGCCTTGATCATGGGTACAGTGATGCCCATGGTGCTCCCACATGCCTCCTCCTCTCCAAGCCGCAGGCTCCGGCCTGGGTGGGCTGCAGACACAGAGGCAGCCCTGAAACAGACAAGTTCTCCATGACACCTTCCCAGCCCCACGGCCTCTGTCTTGAGCCGACATCTGGTCCCAATTCTCCCCGATTCACAAAGGATATCAGGATCTGTCGTGCTTCCCGGGATGTTACAAAGTCCCCCAAATAGTCACCTTATTTGTACTTACCCTACTGGCCCTTTAGGGACCAGGACAGACGTCCAGGATTCAAAATCAGCCATTAGAACCAGCCCAGGGCAACAACGGCAATTAGAGGACACTCGCCTTCCCACCTCCTCTCTGTTTTTTTCTCTTCCCAGAACCACCCACACCACCCTCTCTCCCCAGGTATCCTGCTTTACTCCAGCTCGGCCGGCCACAGTCCTGGGTTCCTATTTTCTCCCTAACCCCCCCCCCCCCCCCCCCGCCCCCAATATCACAGTTAAGGAAACTGAGATGAAAGAATTTACAGGGCCGAAACTGGTTTGGCTCAGTGGATAGACTGTCGGCCTGCGGACTGAAAGGTCCCAGGTTCGATTCCGGTCAAAGGCATGTATCTTGGTTACGGGCACATCCCCAGAAGGGGGTGTGCAGGAGGCAGCTGATCCATGTTTCTTTCTCTCTCATTGATGTTTCTAATTCTCTATCACTCTACCTTCCACTCTGTAATAAATCAATATATATAAAGAATTTACAGGGCTTCTTGACTCCTATTGTTCACAGAAAGATTCCAATTGAAAGGCTTTAGTTCAGTCTTTCACACCAAGTGCCAATAACCGATAACCAAGAGAAATGGACCAAAGGCATTGAGGCTGGATGCAAAGCATTTGAGTGGCCTTTCTGATAACACCCGTCTCCTCCCGATCATACGCCTTCTTGTCCCTTACAGCAGAAACACAGGGCACTCTGTGGTCACCAAGAAAGGCTGAGAGTGTCTCCTACAGTCCTACCCTCCGTCTCAGACCCAAACAGGATGAGAGGTTCCAGGGCCTGGAGCATCTGATGCTCCTGGTGCACAGACCTTGGCACAAGCCTTGAGCTGGGGTCCCCTGAGCCAAAACGGTGACTGTGGTGCTGGCAGCATAGCAGCCTCCCCGGGCGCAGGGCGGTGGCACTCTTTCGAGAACTCGGGGATAGCTGCCCGGGAGGGAGGGAGGGGGAGATGCAGCTTGAGGTGGCAGTCCATGTGCTTGAACCCGCTCTGCTCTTCGGAAAGGCCTGGCCCCAGACACACCGTCAATGGCCATGAACCCTGAGGCCAGCCGCAGGCAGACACGGACACAGAGGGCAAGACACGCACGCACGCACCACTTGTACAAACCATTTTATTTCCGGTGCTGGCTTTATACAAACTTGCAATATACAAATGCAGAGCT
Source organism: Pipistrellus kuhlii (assembly GCF_014108245.1). Taxonomy (NCBI): domain Eukaryota; kingdom Metazoa; phylum Chordata; class Mammalia; order Chiroptera; family Vespertilionidae; genus Pipistrellus; species Pipistrellus kuhlii. Next base: position 5,700,245 of record NW_023425493.1, read on the forward strand.
CACGCATGGGGACTCTCCGGCTGCTGAGAGCGGACCCCAACTTTAGCTTCTCGGGCAGGCGCCCTCTCCCCGGGAGGGGCTTCAGCTAGAAAGAGGCTCAGGGGCTGCTACAGCGGCCGGTCCCCTGGCAGCAATGCTGTTTGCTTATCTAACCTGAACTCTTCTTCTAAGGCCACTTTTATGCTAAATAAAGACACTGAGATCAGACATTTCCTTGTACAGTTTATTGTCTACTACTAGCAAATCAGATTGGCCCCAATATGTGCATAAATAGATATATGTATATATATATATATATATATATATATATATATATATATATATATATGTATATATATATATAGGTATGTATTTCATTTTTTCCCTTAGTTTTAAGAGCTTCCAGGTGGGGCTGCCTAAAGGGGAAAGGAATTGGGTTCTTCTTGCTATAGTCAGCCGCGCCCCGAGAACATGCCTCTTGCCAAGGCAGAAAAATGTGCACAGCTTGCAACCTCAGAAAACCTTTAAAGTGACAGTAGCAATATTTGATGGCAGCCTCCCGGTTATTGGTCGGGGAGGTCATGTGCTCATTGGGAAGGCTCTAGATCAGTGACCAGGAGTGTACCCTGGTGGGTTTTCAGCCCTGGCCTCCATCTGGGCCCCATCCATCCGCAGCATGATGCTCGGGGCTGGCAGCAGGGGCCGGCAGGTGGCCACGTTGGGAGGTCAGGCTTCCGATGCTGGCCGGGAGCTCTGCAAGAGGTTCCAATCCCCCAGATTCCAGATCTGGACCAAAGACGCCCCTCCTGCCCAGGTCTGTACAAAGCAAGAGCCCTGGGCCCACTTCCAGGGACAAGCCATTTGGAAGGCTGAGATGCTACAATGTCCGAGGGACCCTCCTCAGCCCAGGAGCGGACTCCGCAGTCTGGATGCCAGACCGAGGTGCCAGGCCCGCAGGAACAGCCCCCAGAAGGAAGGTCACAGAGTGAAACAGATGCCACCGGCACGACTCAGAGCAGCGGCCACGTGAAAAGGAGCATGGGAAGTCCAGGGAACTCAAACTCGTCTGCGCCAAAGGACCAGGGAATCCCAAACCATTTCCTTTGGCCTTTGCACCATACCCTGGGTCCGTCAAGGTACAGACTGACATTCGTGTGTGGCACCGGCGGCCACGAAACTGCCTGTCCCCCACCCCGAAGCAGGTGATGGAGGGAGGCGGGGAGCACATCTCTGGGCGGTGCCTGCGTGGGGCGCTCATGTGCACACACTTCAATGCTTTCTTCCACAGGACTCATCCCCGAGAACCCTAGAGGGTCATCAAGAGCGGGCAGCGTGACCACGTCCTTCCACCAGGACTTCTGAGAGCACGCCCTGCCTTGGGGAGATGCCCTCGGCTGGACCAGCCCTCCGCAGACCGGGCGGTGGGCGGAAGGGAGCAGCCGGGGCAGGGGGGCGGGGTGGAGGCCGGACCTGGAGGCAGCCTCCCGGGTCTCCCCCGTGGCCAATTCCATTTGGGCATTGCACATTGGAAAATAGATTTGCTTTCATAACAAAAGCGTAAAATAGATCTGTCTTAAAATAAGCCTTTCTCTCCCCTTCTTTGGATCCAAGGCATGGGGTGCGGCCGCAGCATGCTGGGAACGTTGCGGAGAGCCAAGGAGAGAAGGCAGCCTGGGCAGGCGTTCCGGGAAAGGACCCGACACGCAAACCAGCACGTATCTGACACATACACCTACAATGCGTGTCATCTTCGTAAAACATATATTAAGGCATGTAAAGCAACATAAAGGGCCAGCTTTATGGAACAGGAGGTGACAGACGAGCAGACATTGATCCTTGGTATTTTCCATGTATTTCTTAAAAATATCACTTTAAAAAATGGAGAGACAGATAAAGGAAGGGGAAGGCATGGAAGGCCCTGAAAAACCTGTGTCTCGTGGATGGAGAAAGGGGCGGGAACGAGGAAGAGCTGGGAGCCAACCCCACCTGCCAGGCTGCGGGGGGAGGGGGGAGAAAGGACATTTGGGGTGCTCAAGCTGCGCTACAGACGGGAAATGTAGCCAAAAACCTGCCACGAGTGAAGACACGTGGAACCTGCCCCAGTCTGCAATCCCTCAGAAGCAACTTCCTAAGCACCTAGGACAGTGCCTAGGACATAAATGGTGCTCGGTAGTAAATGTTTGTTGAATGAACTGTCACCTTTACTTGCATATGAACCAGCAACTGCCACAGCCCAGCCGTGAAGGAGGGAAGAGTGGGTGGGAGGTAAGGTAGTTGTTCTTAGGGCAGCTGGAGATCAGGCTGGCGTCTCAGGCAGCAACTCTGGCCGAGAGAAGGCCTAGGAGCCAGACTGTTGAGCCGCACTCTCTCCTCTCCCTCCTCCTGGCTACATTCATCTCATGGCGGGCGGAGAAGAGGAAGAATGAGTTTGCTTCTGTCTCTCCCGCACTGGCCTCCTATCATGTGGATCAGAGTCCTTGGTACACCCTCCACAGGTCCTCGTTTGGGGGGCCTGGGGCTGGGGGCGGGTGGGTGGCAGGGTCCTGGCATCTGGCCTCCCAGGGAAAGCTTATTGCCTCTCCCCGGGCACCCTGGCAGCTGGCCCACAGCACATGCCAGAGAATGCCACCAAAATGGCCAGGAGAGGCCCCAAGGCTGACCACACAAGACAGCTCCTCCTCTGCCCCGAGCTCAGAACCGGCGGCAGACACCAGGCCCAGGCCTACAAAGGGCCCGGTGTGTCCTGGACTGGCCTACCCAGCGCCCTCATCCCCGCCCCCCCCCCGCCCCGCCCCGCCTCCATGCCAAGCACGTCAGCTGAAGGCCACCGTCTGCTCACCGGTGGGGCCTCCTGGGGCCTCCGCATCGGCCTGGGGACAAGGTGGAAGGGCCGAGCCGACAGTGGGCACAGTACTTGGCACCACGCTAAGCCTCACCCCGGAAACCCATTCCCTTCCCCTCCTCCCTCCGTCTCTGTCCTTTCACTTGCCAATGAGCCCTGCTGCTTCTCTCCCTTCCTCTCCTAGGGCCTCCTTCCTTCTCCTCCCCCTTCCCAACCTCCCCACACACCGCCCAGACCTGCTCTCTGTCCCAGCCTGCTCTGTCTCCGGGGAGCCAAGGCGAGTCCCCATCTCGTCATCTTGTCTTTGGCTCGGACAGGGTGGTTAGTCTCCACGGGTCCGCAAAGGAGCACCCACGGCAGGGATCACAGCCCCGGGCACAGCGGGGGCCGTGGGGTGGGGGTGCTGATGGGAAGGGGATGATGGCAGATGCTGTCCTTGGTGTCAAGGAGGGTGGCAAGAGGCAGAGCGTCCCTCTGCTCCTCACCTCTCGTCCCAACCTAAGATGGTCCAGAGCATCTTCCCCAGGCGTCTGTCTTCTCCATCCGGGAATGTTCCAGGAGGGCCAGCCCCACCCCAGCCAGTCAGGCCTGGGCGCCCTGTGACTCGGGCATCGGACAGGATGCTTCCCGCTCCATCTCAGGACCGGAGGGACCGCATCTGAGCAGCGAGGGCTTCGGGGCTGAAGCATCCGCGCTCCGCTCCTCTGGCAGCATCCCGGTCCTCAGCCTGGCTCCTCGCAGTTTCCCCAGGAGAGCGCGGGGCGGGGCGGGGCGGGCCGGGGCCCCGCGGGCAGGGCTTCAGAAGGTGGCTCTGGGGAGCTTCGCGGCGGTGGCCAGGGCTCGCACTGGAGAAAAGGGACATCGGTGAGAAAGGGGCAAACAGAGCAGGCTCCAGACACTTACCCAGGAGCCAGACTGGTCAGACCCCGAGAGAGAGAAACAGACCGCAGTCACGTGCCCTCTGCTTGCCTGGCCCCGAGCGCCCTGTGCTGGGGGGAAGGACGGGCACAGCCTGTGGCTACAGAGCCTGGCGTTGCTGTCACTTGCAGTGAGGTCTGGGATAAGGAAGATCTGGGGAAACGGCTCCTGGGGGCTCCTGAGGCTGTTTGTTACAGGAGCTACTGGGGAGAGTGTCTGAGGAGCTACTGGGGAGGGTGTCTGGGGAGCTACTGGGGAGGGTGTCTGGGGAGCTACAGGGGAGGGTGTCCGGGAAGCCCTCTGGGGACAGTGGACACGGGAGGCCTCAGCTCTGTTCCATCTGCTTCCGGAGAAGCAAAGCCCATGGCATTGGCGTTGCAGCTCCAAGCAGCCGCCCTGCCCGCCGGCCCCCGTCCAGCACGGGGCATCGGAACCCCACGAGGGGACACCGGGCTCAAGCAGAGGGGTGGGGGTGGGGGTGGGGGGAGCGACCAGGCACTGGGCGGAGGGCAGAAGCAATGCCAGAATGAGAGGGAGCAGATGGCTCAATGGGGGTGAGGGCAGGGGTCCCCCTCCCTGGGGCGGAGGAAATACAGTAGAAAAGTGCTTACGTCCGCGCTCAGACCCGCATGGCATGGCTGCTGTCGGCGCCCCGTGGGGATTCAGACGAGAGGGGGTTGGCTGGTGAAGTTGGGGAGGCAGGGGAGGTGGGAGGGCTTGGGGTGGCACATTGCACTGGAAACAGAAATGAACAGGGAGGTGAATGGGGGGGGGGGAGGGCAGGGAGGGGCGCGGGGAGCAGGCAGGCCTTGCCCCAGAGGGCAGAGAGCAGGCCAGGCGACAAGCAGAGAGAACAGTGGGGCCTGGGGACCTGCCCCAGCCGAGGCGGAGTGGCCTGTGGGGCGCTGGGGAGGAGAGCCCGGCCCCGGGGGAGACCTGGCCCAATCCAGGCCCTGCTGGGACCCCGTGTGGCTGGGCCGGGGCCAGGCCTGGCCTCCGGGCCCAAGGCTCCCCTCCCCCAGACAATGGGGAAGCTGGCACAAACCTCCCTAATGTGCACAGGGACTGGGGGCGCCTTTCCTGGGGGGACACCGCGCTGCCAATGATTGACAGCACAGGAGAGCAGCCCCCGCTTCTGACGATCGAAGTGATGTGATCGCCATGTCAATGGATTCCTTTAAAATTGAGGCTTCCGAGAGGCTGAGAGCGAGTTCTGGTAACTCAGAAACGTGTGCCCCGCCCTAGATGGTTTGGCTCAATGGGTAGAGCCGTGGTCGGCAAACTGCGACTAGCGAGCCACATGTGGCTCTTTGGCCCCTTGAATGTGGCTCTTCCACAAAATACAACGGGCCTAGGAGAGTCTATTTTGAAGAAGTGGTGTTAGAAGAAGCTTAAGTTTAACAATTTGGCTCTCCAAAGAAATTTAAATCGTTGTGCTGTTGATAATTTGGCTCTGTTGACTCATGAGTTTGCTGACCACTGGGATAGAGCATTGGCCTTCAGATGGAAGGGTCCCAGGTTCTATTCCAGTTAAGGGCACATGGCTTGGAGATTCTCTCTCATCATTGATGTTTCTTTCTTTTTTTAAAAAAATATATTTTATTGATTTTTTTTTTTTTTTTTTTTACAGAGAAGAAAGGAGAGGGATAGAGAGTTAGAAACATCGATGAGAGAGAAACATTGATCAGCTGCCTCCTGCACACTCCCTACTAGGATGTGCTCGCAACCAAGGCACATGCCCTTGACCTGAATTGAACCTGGGACTCGAGTTCGCAGGCTGACGCTCTATCCACTGAGCCAAACTGGTTAGGGCTCATCATTGATGTTTCTATCTCCCTCTGCCTTTCTCTCTGAAATCAATAAAAAAAGTATTTAAAAAGAAAGAAGCGTGTTGCCTGTTGGTTGAGACTCTGAGCACAGCCCAGTGAAGGCAAACTGCCACCTTCCTCCAAAACAACTCTACAAGCCTCACGGTGCTGAGGCTGGGTTAATGGGGTTTTGCTCTGTCATCATCACTGTCAGTCTGTGTTGAGAACAAGGAGACGGGGTGTGGTCAGGGACCAGCTCTATGCAGTCCTAGCCCTTGTGCAGCTGCAGCCCAGCTGAGTACAAACAGGAGCGAGCCAAGCAGATGGCTTCACTGCAGCCCAGAGCAGAGCCAGGCCCCGCCAGGGTCTCACGTTTACTCTGAGAGAAGGATCTGGGTGTTAAACTCCCGCTCCCTGCTCTTACCCCCTCCACACTCCTCACCTGACCTCGCCACCTTCCCTGCCCTGTGCAGGAGGCAGGGCCAGTGCACCGCCCATCACCCATGTGCACACACACATATGTACTGAAGACACGGAGCAGGGAGTCGTGTCTGCCTACACACAACACGGACTTTGTGCGTGGGATGCAGCTAAGCCGTATCCTTACTACACACAACTCAGATTCGTGTGTGTGTGTGTGTGTGTGTGTGTGTGAGTGTGCGCGCGCACGTGTGCCCATGGCTCAGCACACCTGTAACTTCACATTCAAATGCATTCGCAGATGCTTCTGAAACACACATTCATGTGCATGTCTGCATCGTGATGGCTAATTCTCTGGCAACCTCGGTTTCTAAAGCCGCAAAAGCTCAAAAACTCAAAAGCTAAGCAAGGACTGCCTCAAGGAAGCCAAGCTGATGGTACAATGCACACCGGGGAGTCCGTCCAGTGACTCGGAAGCGCTCCTTGGAGTCAGAGACCCTGAGTTACTCGGGGCTCTGAGGCACTGCCTGGCTGGGATTCCAGCCCACAGGAGAGTGAAAAACAAGAAAATTAGAAAAGAAAGAGGAATCGAGGGACCCAGGACATCCATAAGAAGGCACAACTGAAGAGAGAAAATCGTTGGCAAAAAGCAGACATAACTTTAAAAGCGTCACAGGTTGGCAGCGTTGAACGTAGCTACACACAGGTCTGAACCATTAAAAAACCCTCAGGGCAACCCCTGACCGAGGTCAGAAGGAAGGCTGTTCTGAATGATCCTAAAGCAGTAAGAGCAAGAAAGATTCTGCTGCAGGTATGTGCCGAACAGATGTGATATTATACCTTTGCTCACAATCCTGCCACAGCTGCCTGCGCCAATAACCAGTCACACATACTCACATTCATGAGACTGCTCTCCCACACCCCACGCAGACAGAAGTTCACAGATATTGCAATGTACACACTGTGCACAAAATACACACGAACGTTGTTATCGTCCCCCATTCTGCAAACAAAGCCATTCACACACGAACATGGACATAAATACTACCTCCACTCCCTGGACACATACACCTATACTCCAACAGCTTACCAAGAACACCTGAACTCATACATAACCATCTCCACATAACACCCATGGACATTTTGCACACATGAACGCACATACATACACCCCCCTACATTTTTACTCAAATATTCCCTCCCCCCTACTGCATACTTGAATACATACAAATACATACGTACCTACAAACAATACTGATTCAGATACTCTACATGCCCTCATGCCATATACACTGAGTGGCCAGATTATTATGATCTCTGAACGCATAATAATCTGGCCACTGAGTGTGTGTGTGTGGGTGTGTGTGTGTGTACACGTGCGCATGCGCGCGCACAGGGACACACACACACACACATATATCTATATCTATATATCTATATACCTATATACCTATATACCTATATCTCTATATCTATATCTATATCTATATCTATATCTATATCTATATCTATATCTATATCTATATCATCTATACATACTAGAGGCCTGGGGCATGAATTCGTGCATGGGTGGGGTCCAGCCCACCTGGCCAGGGGGAAGGGACATGGGTGGCTGGCTGGCCTGCCTGCTGGTTGAACTGGTCGAGGGGACAATTTGCATATTAGCCAGATTATTATGCGTTCAGAGATCATAATAATCTGGCCACTCAGTGTACACGACCTGAACACTGCCCCGCCTTCCCCTATAGTGCCGACTTGCGTCGGTGCACACTGGGTGTCATGGCCCAACGCTGCCACACTCATCACTGACCACCATCCGTGCCACACGGCCACACTCAGGCACTGTCCTCACGCCCGTGCCCAGCACCCCATGCACACAGGCCCCCCGCATGGACGGTGCCCACACTATGGGTGCCCCGGAACAGTCCTCACTGTGCCTGGCAGATCAGCAGCTCTGGGCACCTGGACCATGGAAGGTGGGTGGTGGGGACAGTGGGCTAAGTCTGAGGCCTGGCCCGTCCACAGCCATTTTTTAAATAGCTGGGGTTTTGGCAAAGCCCAGGTGACCGTGTGTGCTCGGTGCACAGACCCCAAAATGTAAACCTGTGTGTGTGTGTGTGGCGGAACCTGAGAGGCCCGGCAGGTTTTGTTTCCGTGGAACCTTGGGCTGCGGGACTGTCGGAGAGAGCGCCAGGGGCTGGGGCAGGGGCGGAGGGAAGGATTAAGAACAATATTGTGTGCTATAACCCTTGAAAGAGGATGTTTCCTTTTGCCCAGAGCGAGTGGAATTTGATCTTGGGCGGGTTCAAGTGCGTTTTACAGCCGGAACTGCAGAGAGGCTTGGCCGGGGCCTCCTGGCAGCCAAACTGGTTCTGCGGCCTCTGGCCCCAGGCTTTCCTTGCCCTCAGCTCCAGCCCAAGGGGAGCCTCTCTCTGAATGAACTACCTCCAGGGGCTTCCCCAGGACACCCAGCTAATGCCCACTGCACCCCAACTGCTAGGTTCTTCCTGAAGGCTGACTGACATCCTTGTTTAGCCCAAAAGCCGCTGGTTTCTGAAAATAGCCCTATTGAAAAGAGCTAGAAAAACACAAATGGCTCCTCTTCCTACTCCAGCCATGGCCGTTTCAAAGAGCACTAACTGCCTCCATCACCAACACCACTGCTGCCCCAGCTGGCAGGGAGCTTACTGAGCACCTTCTGGGCGCCTGGCCCTGTGCTGGGCGCTCAGCACACACTCTGTCTGTTCCTCGCACCGCCACACCGTGTCCTAATTTGAATTTTACGGAGGAGGGATCGGAGCCTCGGGTAGCTGGAACTGGAATCCTCATCAACATCGCCACGAGACGCCATCCCCTCCATGGACTCCTACACAGGCTGCTGTACCCGTGGCCAGTGCCTGCGGCTGCCGCCTGGACTAAAGTCATCAAGCCTGGCATCCTCCCGGGGCACCCTCCTGGCCGGCCCCAAAGCCCCCTCTGTTCCTCTCCCTCTCCATCCTGGCCACCTTGTCATCTCCCAGCCTTCGTGACTCAGCACTGCCTCGCCTCTGCCTTCCCCGCTCCCGTTCAGAGAGAATCCCTCTCATTCTCCCCACCTGCCTTCATCTCGTGCTTGCCTGTTACACTCTCATCTCCCCCCGCGATGTCTCAGGCTGAGGAGAGCGAGTCCTGTTGACTTTGACCTCACGGTGTCCGTCTGGGACCTGCTGCCCTTCGGACCCGCGTGAGCCAGCCCCTCAGACTCATCTTCCCTTAGCGGGAAAGAGTGCTGGGTCCGCAGCCAACGTGGCGATGGTTAGCACGCTCAGCCCTGGGTTGCCTGCACCCTCTTTCTCCTTCTTCCTCTCCGCATGCAGCCAGAAGGGGAAGTGAGCCCTCACCGGTCTGGCTCAGTGGATAGAGCCTCAGCCCGAAGACGGAAGGGTTTGATTCTGGTCAAAGGCACGTATCTCGATGCGAGAGGTAACCATAAATCTCTCTCTCTCTCTTTCTCACTCTCTCTCTCTCTCTCTCTCTCTCTCTCACACACACACACACACTCTGTCTCTCCCCTTTTCTTCTACTCTCTAAAAATCAATGGAAAAATATTCTTGGGTGAGGATTAACAAAGCAAATAAGAAGGAGGAGAAGGGAAGGGTACCCTGGAATACCTGGCCCTCACCCCTCAGCTGGTAAATACTTTGAACTTTCCCAATCATGTCCGTGATCACCTTTCTCTGTGCCTCCCAACCTGCCCGGTGCAATGGCTCCCTGTGCTCCCTGCAAGGCCTCGGCCATCCTGCTGTATGGGGGTGAGGAGAGTGCTCCCGGCTCTGAGCTCCCTCACCTCAGCCTCTGTGCGCCCCGAGCCTAGCACAGGACCTGGCGCCCCGTCAATGCTCAGCCTGCCCGTGCCCTCTTCCTCTCTAGCCCTGACCCCTGCCAGCGCCATGCCTCCTCCCCTAAGTGGTCGGTGGGCCATGTCCCTGGCAGAGTGAGGCCCGGCCCCTCTCACCAGACAGCATGCGGCCCCGGCGGGAGGCCTCGGCGGCCAGGGCGCAGGAGATTTCAATCCGCTTCTCCTGCTCCTGCAGCTGGCTCTCTGAGTCCTGGGGCACGTCCACAAGGTCCCCCTCGCCGACGGGCACCACGTTCTGCATACTGAGGAGGCACAGACACACAGACATGGTGGGGGGACAGGATGTCCAGCTGGCCCGCAGGGGGGCATGTGCAAGCTCTGGTCCCCCCCAAGCTCTGGCGAAACACATGTGGGGACCCTTACCCACAATGCTTTACAACGAACTCGAAGGTTCAAGTGCACGTTGCCTTGGAGGGGAGAAGTCACAGAGGCAGCCCATCAATGTGTCTGGATGAGCATGTGCGTGAGCTCACGGTCCTCTGGGCACCCATGGGCAGCTCCTGGGCCCACCGGAGGGCCAGGCCCAGATCACTGCCCTGAGCCACGGCCTCTATTCGCTCCACTCTGGGGGAGGCTGGGGTCCCCTCGGACATGGGCTGGAGCACTGATGTCCTAGGTGCCGTGGGGGTGGGGAGGCAGAAAGAGTACAGGTCCCCTCAGGCCAGTTACCTGGACTTGGCGATGAGCGTCTTGATCCTTTCCACCTTCTTCTGCTTCTCCTTCAGCTCCTCGGGGCTCAGGGGCGTGTCCGGCTCCAGGTCGATGTACCGCTCAGGGATGAGGACTTTGTCGGGGGTGGAGAGCTGTGGCGGGGTGGAGGGGGGAACCGAGGTCATCGCTCCATCCCTCTCAGGGCCCCTGCCCGCCCCGTCCCCCGGACTCCGCTCACCTCCTTGTGGATGTCCACGTCGTAGTGCTGGGGCTCCAGCTCCATCTTGCGCAGCCGGGCAATCTCCTCCCGTGGCGTCTCGTAGGCCTGCCCACCGGGCTCCTCCGCCCGCAGAGCTGCCTCCAGGTTGGAGATGTCCACCTCGTGGATGCTGCGGTGGCGACGCACCTGGGGACATGGGCACCTCAGCTTCTACTCGAGCCTTCTGGGCGCCCTAACCACGCGTGCCCCCTCTGTCCCTGCCTGGCGCGCCCGGTCTGGCTGCCACCCCGCGGCTCCCATTGCAGAGCCACCCTGCCCACTGCCAGGACCGGAGGCGGGACTTCATCAACATTTCTCACCAGCATTCGTCACCCCCGCCCCTCCCCCCTCATGCCCTTCCGTCGCCTCCTGTGACATATATTTGGGCAGCTGATTCAGTGTTTTACACTTAGTGTCTCTAACCACTTCCTATTATTATGGAAGTTCCAATCCACCAGCTGAGATGTGAACTGTTGGAGGGCAGGACCTATGAGTCACAACTTCGGCATATTTCAGAAAGAAAAGGTAGGCAGATGCCTTGGGCTCCTCCCAGCGCTGCATTTAACGGCTGTGTGGCCCAAGACTCCCTGAATTTCTCGTGACTTGGTTTCTCTCTCTTAAAGGATAGTAACTCCAAACCCGGGCTATTGAAAGGATGAGGCAGAGAACGGGAAAGGGACGGGGAGCTGAACTGAGCCATGCCAATGATCCCCGGCCCAGTGCTCAGCCACAGAAAGTGTGCTGGAAACGTTGGTAAGGGGTGGCCACTTGTGGGTGGTGGTTGGCGCACTGCCCTCTATTACCTGAATGGTATGTAATTTGGTTCAACCAAAATAATCAAGGCATTCCTGTGTGTGAGTTAGTGAAACACCCAGCCCGACTGGCGTGGAGTGTTGACCCATGAGCCAGGAGGTCACTATTGGATTCCCAGTCAGGGCACAAGCCAGGGTTGTGGGCTCATTCCCAATGTGTGTATGCAGGAGACAGCCAATCAATGATTCTCTCTCATCATTGATGTTCCTTTCTCTCTCCTCTCTGAAATCAATACAAATGTATGAAAAAAGAAGGGAACGCCTATAGCAGGATCTCCTTGCCCAGTGGGCAGAAGCCTCCCAGTGCCCAGAGCCTACAAGTGTACTTACCCAGGCAGAGAGGCCATCGGGGAGCCCATTAGCATTCCAGCCCCTCTTTCTCTAACCCCCAGCCTACTCCCAGACTCCAGCCCAGGCTGGCCGCCCCCGCCCCCGGGAGCAGGCAGTGTTGACCAATGTCAGGTCACGCTGGGAGGACTTACCACCTTGTAGGCGGGCCGGGGACTGGGGTCTGGGGCAGGGCTGGCAGGGAGCTGCAGGCTCCTCCGCTTCTCCTTCATGGAACCGCTCTGGTGGCGCCGCATGCGGTCGATCTGCTCCTCCACGCTCATCTTCACCTTGCCCTCACCGGGGAACACCGCGCTCTTGGGGCGCTCCTGCTGCGCGGGTGGGGGGGTGGGGGGTGGGTAAGGACACACATACGAGGCTCTGAGAGGTGCATGCCCTCCCCCCAGCCTTTTCAGCTGCCCTAATCCATTAAGATTCCCCTTCCTTGGGAAGTTGCCTGTAGTCAATGGAATAGCGGTCCCCGGAAGATATGTCCACGTCCTAACCCCTAGGACCTGTGAGTGTGACCTTATTTGGAAAGGGGGTCTTTGCAGGTGTAACTAAACTAAGGGTCTCAAGAGCATCCTGAATCAGGGCCACCCTAAAACCAATAATGGGTGTCCTCAGGGGGAGACAAGAAGACACATGGGGGAGGTGATGCGAAGTGATGCGTCCACAAGCCAAAGACACCCAGGATCACCAGCAATGACCATCCACTGGGCGGGAGGGGGTGGAGCCTGGGCGGGGGGGCGGGGCCTCTCCCTCATCCTCCAGAAGAGCCACCCCTGCCAACACCCCCAGTGCAGACCTCTGGCCTCCACACTGTGAGAAAGTAAACTTCTGTGGGTTAAGCTACCAAGCCCGTGGCATTCTGCTCCTCTCCTAGCGGCCCCAGGACCCCGACATCAGCTTTGGCCAGCACGCGACTCTGACCACTGGCTTCTGCCACATCTGTATGTCATCGTAGTAATTTTGCTCAGTATTTTTTTTAAAATCTTTATTATGCACACATTCCTGTCCCTTGGCACGCCTCCTTGAAGAAGACCCCTTGGCTGGGGCTGCTGGCTTTCCTGCTTTCTCTGTCTCCCACCTCCAGCCCTGGGGGTCTTGAACAGGAGCGACAGGTGGTGGACACTCAGAGCCCTGGGCTCCTGGCCTGACTCAGGCCCGCCAAGCCCCCAGAGCCCGCAGGGGTACTTACCCGGGCAGAGAGGCCGTTGTGGAGCCCATTGGCATTCCTCCTCACCACCCCCGATGGGGTCCCCTCTTCCTCAGTGGGCGACTTTGTCCGCGGGGGCACAATGCCAACTGCAGGGAGACAGAACAGCCAGTGGGCCTCATGGAGAGAGGAAGGCGAAGAGACGGGGCGGGGCTGCTTCTCAGAGAGGCTGGGTCTCACCCCCACCGTCCGTGGAGAAGACAGGCCAGGTGGGTGAGCACTCCATAGGTATGAGTGAGCACCGCCCTGCGCTCCTCTCTGACCCCGGGCCTCAGTTCTAGGGGAAGACGGGGCAGGAGATACCTTTGTTGAGAGCCGTCTGCTTGTCTGCCTCCACCTCTTGCCGGGTAGGCACAAGGCTGATGTCCCTCGACGTGTCCGGGGGTGAGGTCTGGTGGGACTCTCTCTTGCTTGGGTCGTAGCTTGCCTTGGGCTGGAAGAAAGGATGAGGAGGTGTTTCATGCAAGAGTGACTGCCAGGAAGGAGGCCCCGGCGATAGTTCTTTGTTTGGCAATGGTTGGCATGCAAACCCTTGAAAACCCGGGACAGGGCCACTCTGCGTGTGCCTGTTGTGAAGTGGACAGGGAGGCACTAGGCTGGCCAGGGCGAGGTCCTTGGGGAAGGAGGGCTCACGCCTCTGGGAGGCCCCTCCACTTGGCCAGTCCCCTCGGCAAGCACCAAGTGAGCCAGAGTGGAGGGGCCATCAGGCCAACGGTCTCTGAGGACTCTGTCTGGATCCTGCCCAAGACTTGAGCCAAAGAACCCGGTGAGCTTTGGGACCAGGGCCCTGGGGGCAGGAAAGGGGCACTCAGCTTGTGGCTCACAGAATCCTGAGGCCAGAAGGGACCTCAGCCATCATCTGCTCCATTCTGTGCCTGCCCCCTCCCCCACCCCCATCCCTCCGTCCAGTTGAAGAATCTAAGTCTCAGTGAGGATCGCAGAGGAAGAAGCCTAGGCCAGAGCTCAGAAAGCTCCACTCCAGCCCTGCTGGGGCACACGGCAAACAACACACCTGCCTTCACCTGGGACTGCAGTGCCGCTCCCTGCTCTGCCCACCTCGCCGGGCAGGCCCTCGGGACTAGGCACACTCCAGCAGCTGAGATGAGAATGTGAGTTTCCCAGTTTCGGGCACAGGATGTTTACTCACCGTGCAACCTCTTCCGAGCCTAACTGCACGCCTCTCCTGGATCTTCGCTAGGGATCCAGGCGAGAGGGGAGGCCCGAACAGGGAAGAGGGGGCCTGCACCCTTATATTCCAGGGGTGGTGGGCCCCAGAGAGGACAGAGGCAGAGACAGCATGGGGGGCTGGGGCCTGGGGTGGACAAGGACAGAACCAGTATGTGTGTGTGGGTCCCTTGATTCCCATCAACTGGTCATGCTGGCAGGGAGAAGGCCATACCACCACCCAGAGCCAGGGGCCCCCAGGAGCCTGGCACAGAGTAGAGCAGCAGCTCATTCCCCCATTGTCCACAGAAAGCAAAGAGGGGCAAGAGGGCGTGTGTGAGTGCCCCATCAGCCTCTCCTCATTCCAGAGTTTGCGCAGACAGAGGGCCCAGCAGAAATTCAGTGCGGGGATGAACACTGGCACGCAGAAGTGACTCCCTGTCCCCCCTTGCCCCTCGCCTGGCCTTCGGTCCCGTTCCCTCACCCCTGCCCTCCAGGACCCAAGGGTGCTGGGTACCTGGCCCCTGGCTGTCTCGCCACTGCAGTGCCAGGAAGGGGAGTTGGGGTACGGCCAGAAGTGGCTCTCGCTAGGGAGTGGAGGCACGGTGGGAGGAGACTCCAGGGGCACGTAGGCTTTGGGGAGGGGGGGCCGCGGTGGGCCGGGCTCCTGAGGCAGAGAGAAGCCAGAGCATTAGGAGGAGCGAGAGCAGGCGCTGTGAGAGCAGGAGAAAAGAGCGTTAGCAGAGGCAGATGCCGCGGAGACCCGGGGCCCTGGACCCAAACTCCCACCTGTGGCCTGGACACAGCTACCTGCAGAGCCAGCTGTGCCTGGCCCTCAGGCCCACTCCACTGAGCCACCTGCGCACACTCCCATCACTCCCATCTCTTCTCCAAAGTTTTCTCCTCGTCGCCACAATGATACCTTCCCACCCTGTACCTGTGCTACCGCCAGTGCCTCTGCCTGCGATGGCCTGTACCTCTACCTGTCCCAACGCTTCTCCTGTTCCTCTGCCTGTCCCAACACTTCTCCTGTTCCTCTATCTGTCTCAACACTTTGTCCTGTTCCTCTACTTGTGCCAAAGCCTCAGGTCCAGTTCCAGTCCCATCCTCTCTGGAAGAGCAGAGCATTTACAGTCTGAACCACATGGCTCAGTACTGAGACACACATCACCACGTGCCTGAGGCTGGTTTGCTGTCTATCGGCCTCAGTCCCCCTGGGCTCTGGGGCCTCAGAGTGGAGGCCGTGGGCATGCGGGGTACCCCGAGCGGGCCTCCTGCCACCCTCTCCCAAAGTAGAGCCAGTAAACACTTGCTAATCAACTGACTAGGAAATTGTCCCCCAGCTCTCACCCCTTCACCCCTGGAACAACCCTGGGTTTGAATTCCTATCGAGTGCTTGGTATCTTTGCTCCCCATCCTGGTGCTCTGGAAGGAGGCCAGGGATGCTGGTGAAGACCAGAGCAGGTACAGGAGAAATGGGAGGAAGGTCACACACTAGATGGGAGAACGCCCCTCAGGCAGAGGCACTCGGACTGCAGGCCTCTGGGGAAGACGGGGCACAGAATCTGTGTAGTTTCAGGCAAATGAGGACCAGGTCCTTCCTCCCCGTTTACCTTCTATTTCATTTCATCAGCTTACCTCATTGGACCCTGACTTGGTGGGGGACCCCTGAGAGCCAGACACCAGTGAAAAGGGGCTCAGGGGGCTGGTGAGGCTGGCGGAGCTGAGAGGGCTGGCAGGGCTGTTGGAGCTGTAGGTGGTCGAGGGGCCAAGGCCTCCTTGGGGGAAAACAAGAGGAGAAAGATGAGGGTGGGCAGGGGTGTGGCCTGGAGTATGGATGGCTATGTAGGTGGGGAGGGCAGGGCAGGGTTCAAGGACATGGGAGGGTCCCTTGAGCCTGCCAAGGGACTTGTACATGGGCTGGGCCACCAGCTGGGAGGTGTGCTGCGCAGGGGAGAGGATGTCAAAGCCAACCAGCTCAAGGTCCCAAGCTGAAGGAAGACACTAAGGTAGAGGCCTCAGACCATCCAAGGGCCGGTGGGCTTAGGGCCTGGGGACGCCCAGCTGCTCTTTTGACCTTTTCTGGGGAGAAATCTAGGGTATCAGGGTCAACAGCATCTCTGAGTGGTATATCCAGTCTGTTCTGGGGAGGGGAGGATAAGGGTGTCCTACCCACCACCCCAGGGTTCTGGGGAGGACTCTGGAGCCCTGAGAGGCCATGGCTGGTTCTGAGCACAGAGTGAGGATCTAGAGCAAGCATGTCAAACTGTGGCCAGTAAATTAGCCAAACCCGCTGGCCGTGAGTTTGACATGCTTGGCCTAGAGGGCGAGCTAGCAAGTGTGGGAGGAGCCAGGGCACAGAGCATTCCTGGTGAAGCCAGAGGCCTGAGGCTGGCAGGGGCGGCGCCCACCTCTGTGCTTGGCTGTGTCTGTGCCCCGGGACGGGTTGTTCTTCCTGAGCCCCTCCATCACGTCCTGGATCCTCCAGATCTCCTTCTGGATTTGCCGGTTGAGCACCTCGTTCTGCAACAGCCACAGAGCAGGTCAAAGGAAGTGACTGCTGAGGAGTGTCCCCTCCCTTTCCCCACCTCCCTTAAGCCAGCAGCAGGCAGGAACCCTGTGCACGAGGGAGTGTAACACACACACACACACACACACACACACACACACACACACACACACCTCCAGTACGCATACCAGACACATACACACACTCACACTCTCCAGCACATTCGTCTCTCTCCCAGGCGGCCTCTGTGTCCTCAGCCTCTATGAAATGCAGTTCTGAATGCTAACGAGAGGACTCTGTCATTAGGGTGAAGAGTCCCCTTAGATCATCCTGAGGAGCTATAAGAGAGTGGGGACCTGCCCCCGAGCCCCTGGGGGAGACAGGTCATGGAGAGGAGGCCCCACAGGTGGACATTCTAGGGTAGCCCCCTTTCCAGGCTGAGTGCTCCACTTCCCTGGTTTCCTTCAGATCCAGGTAGCTCGTCTGTAAGGCCCACCTCCAGCGTATGCCTAAGTGCTCATGGATTGTATTTGATGACAGCACCCGCTCTTTGAAAAATGATGGCCACCTCTAATTTAGCACCCCTGCCCCGGGCACCGCGCTGAGTGCTTTGCAGACACTAACCCTCTCTGGCCACACGGCTCTAGGAGGCCAGGGTGGCAGCTGTCTCCACTTCCGAGACGAAGGGACTCAGCCAGCCACCTGGGAGTAAGTTGTGCGACCACCACCCGAATCTGGGTCTGTTTGCTCCAAGAGCTAGTGCTCTTGGTCACACTTCCCTGCCTCTTAAAATCGCCCACCGACCCCCTGGGTCCTCAGACCAGGCTTTTGCCTCGCTCCACCCAACCAGCTGCAAGGCTAGGGTGGTAAGTTCTGTTACCAGAAGGAAAACCGGGGAAAGCAGGACTTAACCGCACCAGAGGAACGGCTTGCAATGCCAGCTAGAGAGGAGGCACAGAGGAGTGAGCTGGGCAGAGAAAAGACAGAGGGAGGCAGAGAACAACATGCCCACGGTCAGCGCGTCCATGCTTCTAACAAGTCCCAGAAAGGAGGTCTCTTCCTAATGCCTGAATGCAGCCTGTACTGCCTACTCTTCTGCTGTCCTGAGGGAGCGTTGTACGATCTTGTATTTCTATTTATGTCTGTTCAATCCTTCAGTCATACAACACCTGGCATCTAACGAGCTCCTGTGCTTCTCCTGGGCTCACTCCCTGCCATTTATGATGGAACTGAAAAAGAACCCCACGTTATCCTGAGATTTGGAGTCCCTTTGAAGTGGCCCAAATCTGGCCTTTGGTCTCAGAAACCAACTCTTCGCCTTTAGTCTGAAATCTCTAAAGCAAGAGCGGATGCCACCTTGGTCTCTGTTGGCCACAAGGACAATGGCAGACCCACAGCACACGCGGCCCCCTGCCTGCCCGGGCCCCGGTCACCTGGATGTCCAAGTTGAGCTGCTCCCAGAGGTCGTCATGCAGGGCGGAGACCTCCGACTCGAGGCTCTCGTACTCCGCGGTGCTGTTGGTCAGGGCCTGCACAGGGAGCAGTTACTGAGAGAGCAGCTCGCCCAGCACCCCTCTCCTCCTGCCACTGGGCCTGGAGGGCCTGGGGCCCGGGGCTGGCAGATCCGGGGAGGGCCAGGAGGAGAGTGCACAGGCCTGTGACATGCTAACGACAGCCAAGCACCAGCCTTACCAGAGTCACAAACCAAGTAAGAGAAAATAGCATCCTCTCCAGACACGTGGACAGGCCGGAGCAGGGAGCGTCGCTCCCTCCCCCTCCTGCTCTCCCAGATGGGGCCATGGACAGCGGAGGATGAAGGGAAAAGAGACGGAGGGAAGGGGGGTGCCTCTGGAGGTGTGCTCTCCTCTCTGGGCCATGCTCTCCGGGAGCGTTTGCTGCTTCCCTGAAAGTTATTACCCAGACTGTCAGCTGGGAGGGTCTGCCCCAGGCCCACAGGGATGACCAGGCAGCAGCATCGCTGCCAGGGTCCGGGTTCTCCAGGGGAGAAGCCAGAGCAGCCAGAGAAACAAGTGGCCTTGATTTCACGCCGACCTGGGGCAGGTATGGTTGGTGGAAAGTTCGCCGCTAGTTCCATGGAGACTGTGGGCGAGCAGCCTGACTTACAGGCTGTCTCCTTGCAAGGTAGAGCTCCGGTCTGTGTTTGTGTCCTTCCCCGGGAGCACCCTGCTCCGGCCCTCTGGGGAGACCGGGGATTCGGGGAGGGAAGGCTCTCCTGGCAGGTGCAGGCCTGCTCTGGTGACCACGGTTACTTACCGTGGTTGCCTGAGACAGCTCCACCCGGATGTTGATGAGCTGGTTCTGCAGCGACTCCTTCTTGTGCAGCAGCTTCTCTGGGTAGGCGGGCTGGCTCCCGAACATCTCCAGCTCCTGGTGGGTCCCCATCAAGGCACTTTCCAGGCTCTCCTGAGGGAAGGCAGGGGCGGCCGAGAGTGGCCCTGAGCTCCCCTCTTTGGGGCTGTTAGCATCCCAGGCCGATGAGTGGAGGTTGTCCTCACCCTGCCTGAGGCTCCCCAGGAGAGCAAGGGCAGGACAGAAGTTCAAGGAGGGCGAAGCTCTTGGCTTAGTCAAGATGGAGCTAGCAGCCCACACCTTCCCCCCCGGTTCTCCCCCCACCCCACCTGCCCCCACTCAAGGCCACCCCTTGATTCTCACCTTCTCAGCTCGGAGCTGCTGCACCAGCCGGTCCTGCTCCCTCACCACCTTGTTCTGCTCACACAGTTTGCCCAGCAACTTCTGGGGTCCCGAGAAAGTGGGGGGCAGGAAGGGAGAGAGAAGGGGTGAAGGACACGTTTGATGGGGACCTGGGACTTGGGTTGGCAGGGCCCGGCCTCTGGATACCGCCTCCTCTCCCCTACAGAGAAGCCTAGCCTGTCACCCTGACTTGGGGAACTCCTGGGAACAGGAAGGTGGTCTTTACCTTGGGAGCCCGACTCCCCAGAACCCACTGGGAGGGGAGGTGTGTTGATTCTCTGAGGAAGTGAGTCAAGAGAGGGCCGAACGCCAAACATTAGGCTCCTACACTCCCATCCTCTCAGGTCTTCTAACTCATGAGGGTTGGGAGATAACGTGGCCTGGCCCTCCTGGCCTCCTAGGGGATATGGACTCAAGGGGTAGGTAGGGTGTTTGAACAGCAGTCTCAGAAAACCAGCAAACAATGTAAATGGGCTCCATGGTCCACACCATCTAGTCTCCCCTCCTCTCGCCAGGGTCTCAGGATGGCTGATGCCGGGGTCCCTCGGAGGTCTGGTCCCTGTGTGGATGGAACCTCTCCCAGGCCTGCTGGGCGGATCTGCTCCCCAGACAAGGCCAGGGCAGCTGGGGAGGAAGCAGGCGGGGCCAAACTTCTCCTCCGGAAAGACTTGTGTTTTTCTATGCGCGCAGCTCTGTTCATGACGTTCCTCAGACACCCCTGAGCTCCTTCCCCCGGAACCAGATTGTGCCCTTTGCGCCTGCTAGCTCAAGGCCAGCTCACATGCCACCTGTTTTGACCCTGACCCACCAGCCCACAGGGTCTCACTCTTGCAGAACCTGCTATCGGGCTGTTTGTATAGGAATCAATGCTGCCACCTGCTGGCACCGGGTGTCTGCCGCTACCCTGAGGCTCCCAGAGGGCTGGGGCACAGCCATGTTCTTCTTGGCAGTTACCTAGGGACTAAGTCTGAGCTCCTGCAGGAAGCAGATCGCACTGCTGGAGACACGGGGCCTCGGGCTCAGGGGGAAAGGCACAGCCAGAGTGGGAGGCGGGGGGAGGGGGAAGAATGAGAAAAGAAGGGGGGTGAGGAGGGACAGGAAGAATGTCGTCTTTGCAGGGAGAGAGAACATGAGTCGAGTGTGTGAAGAGCGACGAGGAGAGAGATGGATGGAGGAGCTGAGGACGAGAACAGCAGCAGGAGGGGTGGAGTGGACAGAGGGAGCAGGAGCGCTGCTCTTACATCCGTATCCTGCTCGTTTAGCTTGTAGGTGTGGACGCTGTCCCGGAACACTTCTGGGTACGGAGGGACCTGCAGGAACACGAGGCCGGTTACGGCAGCAGGGCACAGAGGGCGTGTGGAGGTGGGAAAGCGACAACCCTTGCTCTGTTTTGGCCAGAAACCATCATACACCACCTCTGGTAGCTTTCACCTGGGCCCCTGAGCTGAACTAATTCTCTGTCCCCTGGCAGGGAAGCCTGGGACGGCCTGGTCTAGGCTCCATCCCTATTGTCCAAGCCCATTCTAGAAGGAGAGGCGCTGCTCAGCTCTGGCTGTCTCCTCTTTCCAAAGCTGTAGGACCTACTGCTGAGAGGGACTCCAAGTGTGTGTAGCTTCCAGAGGGCTTGTTGGTAACAACCCTGGCAGCAACAGTTACCCTTCAGCTGTGTTTGAGGGTCAGGCATGGGAGAATGGAACGAGCACTGGAAATGCTTGAGACTTGTTGACCTAGGGGACTGAATACCAGTCACAGGGCTGGTGCCTCAACCAGGACTGATACACACACAGAAGCGGCTCTGGGTCCGGCACATGCTCCCTGCCCTCCGTGACGCATCCGGCAACCACAGCACCCTTTTCACACCGCTGGCCTTGAATGGTTCCCTATCACACACCCACGCCCTCACCCCCAGCAATGCCTGTGGAGAAGATGCCAAATATAAAATAGAAGCATTAAAGAGCAGATCCATGGTCCCTGGCAGGCATGAGATGTGCTATTTTGATGGTTTGGGAGATGGGACGTGGGTTTGCCCGTGAACATGAAGAATGAAGGGAACACAGTGGCGTTGAAGGAGGGAGACCGGGCGGAGCCTGGGAGCTGAGGCCCGGCCGATGAGGGGGTTGGGCGGGGCAAGCCCCATCCCCGTGGGGTGACTGGACCATGCACAAGCAGCTGACACGGTGTTGACAGGGCCCATGCTGCCAGCAGAGGTCTTACTTGCATGAAGAGTTGGGCCCTGGGGGAGGAGCTCTCCACCATGCGGTTCACCATACTGATGAGAGTCTCACTCTCACTCATCTGCAGCAGAGGGAGGAACGGACGATTCACACTCAGACTCACAGAGAGAGACCTTCCCCACACCCTCCTGCGCTCGCCTGCCAGGACACGGAACAGGGGGGAGAAGGGGGGCAGGCCCTCTTGGGGGCACCAGCACCCTCTCGTTGGCCTCTACCATCACTCTTCCTCTGTGAACTCCCTCTAAGCACCAGCTCTGAAGCTGCCCCGAGGAAAGGCCACAGGAGGGAGCGGGGAGGTCCCTGCGCCCTTGCTCACAGCTCTGAGATGTCCCGGCCCAAGGACCACTGCCCCAGGGTGCCTGAGTATGATGGGTCTCGCCCACGTGGGTCAAGTGGGTCATCTCCTGGCCCCAGCTCGCTCGCATTTCGCACACTGCTTTGGTCAAAGACCACACTGGCAGTTGCAAAGGCCAGTCTCCCACCGTTTGGACTAAATGAAACCACTGGAAAAGAGCAGCTGCCTCTGGGCAGGCCTTCCCAAACACCGAGGCACGGGCCTCTCTCCCCAGCCCCTGCCCACCTCTTGGCTCTAGAGTAGGAAGGATTGCTAAACATGGTTTCCAGAGCTGGGCTGGTAGCATCCATGCCGGTCTTGGATGACGCTAGGGAGCAAATAAGGAGGCCAAAACAAGCAAGCCATGTTAAAGGGACACCAGGTATTGGAACACTGCTCTCCCAACACGTTATCTCATGGTTCAAGGATCACTGGGAACATGGGGGTTAAGGGGGAGACTATTTGACAAATGAAAAAGTAAGAAAGGCGAGGGAGGGAGGGATGGAGGGAAAGAGGGGGGACGAGCCAAACAAATTAATCAGAAATGCCATCATTTCCCCCACTGGATCCAGGGGGATGGCATCAAAAAGTGAGCCTATTAGGGAGCATCCTTGGCTATGTCCCTTTAACTCAATGCATCTGCAGGGGTAGGCAGCAGAGGGGAGGAGCACGGGAAAAGCTGTTTAGGGAGGCGAAGTGAGGAAGGGGAGGGGTAGGGCCATCTTAGGGCAGACCTTCTGGGTTCCCAGTTCGGGAGGCCGCCCCATGTTTGCCCCCGTCTTTCCAATCTGTATCGGACCCACGTGTATGTTCCTTGTACCATTTGGGTGGCAGTCCAAATTCGGCCTTGCTCCTGTGTGCTGTGGATGGGTGAGGGGCAGGTCCTACAGCATTTTAAAAGGCTTTCTGAAGATCTGATTGTTCTATCTCACTAGCCTAATTGGAAACTTTTTCTATGGCATTTAAAAGACTTTCAAAACAGCGATTATGACATAAGGTTGAGTCTTTGTGAAATAGGTAAGTCACCAGGACATCAACCACATTGTAAGGATCTGAACTAGAATTGATCATTGTCTTCTTAGAATCTGTGTGGGTGTATATTGTATTTACTGTGCATGGGGTATTCACATGGGTGTATGTTGACATGAGCTACCTATATGTCATGCCTGTGTCGTGTGTGTATGGAAGACAAGGCAGCTCTACCAATACATCGGCTATGAGAGGGCAGGGAGGCCAGGCCCTTCTTGGACATGCACTGGTCTCATCCCCCCACAGCCCTCCCCTCGCTTCTCCCCCGTCAGCCAGCGGATCTGGAGAAGAAGGAGAGAAGCAGGACTGGCCCCACCCAGGCCTGTACCCACCCTGGTGTGACTGGAGCTCTTTCAGCCCAGGAGGGGCCTGTCTCTAGGAAGACTCCTGGGTACCATCCTCTGTCTCTCTAGACTCTGTCTCTCTGAGGATGGTACCCTGGAGTCTAGAGAGACAGAAGATGGTACCTATCCTAGTACTTTATACATAAGAGAGAGCACCTAGCCCAGTGCCTTATACATAATAAGGGCTCTCAGTAATATTTGAAATTGAGTTTTAGAAGGAAAAAGAACAATAAAATAA
This sequence comes from Pipistrellus kuhlii, assembly GCF_014108245.1. Taxonomy (NCBI): domain Eukaryota; kingdom Metazoa; phylum Chordata; class Mammalia; order Chiroptera; family Vespertilionidae; genus Pipistrellus; species Pipistrellus kuhlii. The sequence continues at coordinate 5,723,942 of NW_023425493.1, forward strand.
CCAGAACAGCAATTACCACTTATTGCCAACACCTGATAACGTGCTCTCATATGCATTCTTACTCGACTCCCACGATGCCTCCGGGAGGCAGGGCGGGCAGCTTCTATGATGACTGTTTTATAATTGAGAAAACAAAGGCCCAGAGAGACTAGTGACATTTTCAAGGTAAAAAACAACAACAACAAAGCAAAACTCCTTGTAAATGGCAGAGGTGGAGCTGAAGCTCTGGGTTTGGGGCGCTTATCTTGTCACACTGCCTCTTAAGAATACCTAGGATATCTGTTTAGTGAGGAGGACAACTCTGAAAGGTTATTTCTGAAGCCTTGCTGTCTGCACGGATTAACCGGACAGCCAGGCTCTGCGGATGGGCCCAGGGCACAGCAGAGCCAGCTCTGGGGCTGGGGGTCAGGGCTTCCAGGCCTGCTCAGGCTTGGCCTCCCAGTTACCCACGGACTGGACACCCCCTGGGACTGGACAACACAGGGCTGCTTTCTGGAACTAACTGCCTTCCCTGCTGACTGACATGCAGGTGTCAGCGCTTCCCATGCCCAAGGCCTCCTGCGAGATGAGTGACGAAGACACGAGGCCCAGTGAGGTGCTTGTCACGTGCTGTGACCAGAACCATAGTTACCGCCTCTGATGGCGGGCTTCTGCTTCTTTCGACAGCCCCGAGAGCACACCACCACCCCGATGGGGTGTGACCCAGGCTTCTTCATTTACTAGATGTTTCCGCGGCTGTAAACTAGGTCAAAGCTCAGAACCCTAGTCCATGCTCTGGCATGCACCAGCTATGTGCCCTCAGCCCACCTCTAGCCTCTCTGTGCTTTAGTTTTACCAGTTATAAAAGGGGAGACTCACAGCACCCCCCGCCCCTTGCAGGGTTTCTATCGAGATTAAATGAGTTAAGCCCTTGCCGATTTGACTCAGCGGATAGGCGTTGGCCTGTGGACGGAAGGGTCCCAGGTTCAATTCCAGTCAAGAGCATATGCCTGGGTTGCAGGAGGCAGCCAATCAATGATTCCCTCTCATCATTGATGTTTCTACCTCTCTCCTCCTCTTCCTCTCCCTTCCTCTCTGAAATCAATATATATATTAAATGAGTTAGGCTCTGTGTAGTGCTTAGAATAGCACTGAGCACAGAGGAAGCACCCGATTCTGGTAGTTGCGGCCATTGCTGTCGCTATTACTACCTTTATGATTTTCCCCACCACCCCAGACTTCCTCCCATGATCTGTAGCACAGATCTAGCATGAGAGGATGTGCTCAGAGAAATGCCCAGCGTGCTGACCCCTGGCTGTGAGTGCCACAGCCCCCTGAGCCTACAAGGCCAGGTGGCCAATGAGCAGAGCGCTCTGGAGCCCGGCCCAGGCAGCCCATTGCTTCCATCCCAGGGGAACTGTCACTGCCTCTTCAGGACACTCATCCGGGAACCTGGGTTGAAACGACTCCCTTTGTCCACCCTAGTGAATTCGCAGGAAAACGTATGCCGTGTGTGTATGTGAACCACAAGTACACTGAATCGATAAAGTTTTTAAGCCATCCCAGGACACGGCTGCCATCTGTTTGTGAATTGCAGAGTCTAACAGGACAATTTCCCAGAGTCCCGCTGAACTAAACCCTAGCATTTTAGGCCCAGGCATCTCATGGTGCTACTCTCCCCAGCAAAGATGCAAATTCCTGCCTGCCCCGGGGGCAGGCCCATCTGGCTGAACAAACAGGAGGTGGCATTAATTATTCATGGAGACATTTACATTCTCCTCTCCCCGGGAAACTCCCAGCTGCCCTAGAGAGCTCGGGAGGGAAGGGGTGTGAAGGCGCAAACCAAAATATAGGCCACTTTGTTGTGTCCTGGTTGTGCCAACAAAGGTTGTGCGATGGATGGAGGATGAGGAGGCGGGGAGGAGGCGAGAAGGAGCGGGGGAGGGGACAGGAGCAGGGGTGGCGAGGGGGCACCAGCTCTGCCTACCTGCTGATCCAAATACTCTAGGTTTCTTTGCAACTGAAGGTCTAACAGTTCATCCTACCCGTGGAACCCGAGGCCCAACGGCAACACAAACAAACAGGAACAGGACAAAAGAAAACAGTAAAAAGGAAGCAAAGCAGTTAAGAGTTAGCTGGGCAAGGACAGGAGGCCTCTCTGCCATGGAGTCCTGGGGAAGGGGGGTGGGGTGAGGGTGAGGGCAGGCGCCCAAGCCAGCCATGGAGAGACTCTGGGGCTCCTTGGGGGGCCCTGGTCGGCGGGCCCTTTCGGGTGAGGAAGAGCCACTGAGTCACCTGGTCAGCACCTCCCGCAGAGGGTGCCCAGTTTTCTGGGGAAATCTGCTGGCTCTGGGTGGGCGCATTCACGTGGGTCTGGCTGGGGTTTGGACGCTGGCAGAGGAGGAGAGGGTACGGAGGCTCCGTCCTCCCGGCCCGGCCTCCTCCACCCTGGCCTCCGGGTGCTGTGCAGAGAGGGGGACAGCAGCAGGCCTGGGGGGTGAGGGTTCCGCCTGCCCCTCAGTTCTGGTTCTCCAGGTGGAGACAAAATGTCTTAGGAAAAGACACAGCAGAGGGAGAGGAACGAGGAAACCATATGGGGCATCTCTTTTCCCCCAGCCCTGCCAGCCTCCTTCCCCAGAGCGGCATGCCAGGCCAGGACGAGCAGAAGCAGGTGCGATAGGGGGACAGGCCGGAGGGCTGTGCCTGCTGGGAATTCTAGCCCGAAAGGCTTCCAGCCTGCAATCCAAGCTCCTATCCAGGGCCCGGGACGAGCTGCAGGATTGCTCTGAGGCCAGAGGCTCAGGAACGACATCACAACGTCCAGACCTGCCCTTGCGTCTCTGCCCTGCGTCACAGAAAAGGGGCCTCTGGCACCCAACTCAGCTGGGGTCAGAGCCCTGGCCGGGGGAGGAAGGAGGTATCCAGAGGCTCCTAACAACCACACGGGCCAGGCAGGGGGCACAGAGCCCTCCCGGGAGGAGCCACCCTGAGCGGAGTGTCGGGGAGGAGAGGACATACCATCTTATCGTGAACCGTGGGGGGTGGTGGGTAGTTGTAGGGGTACAGCCCTGCAGGGACTGGCCGCCTGTCTCCCAGGGAATCATACTGGAAGAGAAAGGGGGTTGGAGAGGTGAGAGGGTCTGGCTGGGACTCGGACTTCCCCACCAACTGACGTCCAAGGTTAGGGAATATTTGCATCCTGTCCCGGAGCAGACTCCGAACTAAAAGGGACAACCTTGGCAATCTCCAGGGTGAGATCTTGGCCATGATCTGTTTAGTCCTTCAGGTCTGGACACTAGCGCCACGCCGCCCTCTTACAGAGAATGAGGGATCCCGGCATAATCTGGCCCTGGGCACAGAAAGCAACGTTCCTGCCGAGACTGATTTGGCTCAGTGGATAGAGCATCAGCCTGCGGTCTGAAAGGTCCCAGGTTCGATTCCGGTCAAGGGCATGTACATTGGTTGCGGGCACATCCCCAGTAGGGGGTGTGCTGGAGGCAGCTGATCAATGTTTCTCTCTCATCAATGTTTCTAGCTCTCTCTCCCTCTCCTTTCCTCTCTGTAAAAAACCAATAAAATATATTTAAAAAAAAAAAAAAAAAAAAGAAAGAAAGAAAGCATCGTTCCTACTTAGGGGGGACAAAGCACGTTCCCCGGGGCAGCTCTCCTGGGGACCGAACCCTAGGGCCAGAGGCTCCCCTGTCAACATGACAGCCCAGTGTCCCCCACGTCCCAGATGCCCCCGCATCGCCCCCTCTTCTCAGCAGGTGGCGTGGGGCTTCTGGGGGCCCCCCGGGGGTGAGGATGGGGGACAGGCTGGCGGGCGGCTCACCTTGGGAGAGCTGATGGACCGGCGCATCACATAGGCGGTGGGGTCCACGTAGAGGTCCTCACTGCGGGGCGGCAGGCGCTCGAAGCGGGCGCTGGGCGAGCGGACGGGCGAGTAGAGGCGAGGGCGGCCGTAGGAGCCCTGGCTGGGCGAGCGGGGCACCGAGTGGGACCGGGGCTGCAGGGACAGGCGGCGCAGCGAGCCAGAGGCCGCGTCCAGCTCGTCGTAGTAGACGGGCTGCCGGGAGGGGCTGGGGATCCAGACGGTGCCGCCGTCCTGCCGCCCGTAGCCGGCCGGCTCCTTCCACCCGCAGCCGTTGCGCTGGAAGGAGAGGCGCTTGTCCTCCAGGGCCCAGGGCGGGCTGACGCGGTCGTAGGCGGGCATGGAGCAGATGCTGTCCGGCCGCACGCCCGGCGGGTAGTACTGGTAATCATCCAGGAACTGGGAGGAGTAGGGGCCGCCGTACTCGGGGCCCCTGCGGGACACGGGATAGAACCTAGAGGGGCTGAGGGAGGAGAGGACGGTGTAAGACGTGGACAGAGCGGGCCCGGCCCTGCCCAGCCGCATCCCTGAGCCCTCCAGCCTGGAGGGGGGCTGGGAAAGGGGGTGATCGCGAGAGGGGTGCCTCGGGCTGGCCTTGGGAGCAGCCCGGGCACCAGGTTTGTGTCCAGAGGTTCAGGGAAGACCCCGTCCTCTGAGCTCCTCCCTCAACCAGCTCCCTGAGCTTCCATCGCTGTCTCTCTCTTTAAAAAAAAAAAAAAAAAAAAAAAAAAAAAAAATATATATATATATATATATATATATATATATATATTTTTAATTGATTTCTTACAGAGAGGAAGAGAGAGGGATAGAGAGTTAGACACATGGATGAGAGAGAATCATCCATCAGCTGCCTCTTGCACACCCCCTACTGGGGATGTGCCCGCAACCAAGGCACATGCCCTTGACTGGAATCGAACCCAGGACCCTTCAGTCTGCAGACCAGTGCTCTATCCACTGAGCCAAACCAGTTTCCGCCCATCGCTGTCTCTTCAAATGCAATGCCCCCGGGAGAAACTGGAAGCCCCATTAGCCTCCTCTATCTGCGAGTGGATCTATCAGATCCTGTCCGGGGAGGTGCTCAGAGGAGAGTGAGGGCCCCCGGCACAGGGGGAGGGCACGGAGGAACAAAGCGCGGCTCCCGCTCAGATGGGACCTGAGCCAAGGGAAGCCTTGCTCTCCGGGCAGGGCGGCGGCCGGCGCCAGCCCACCAGCAGGAAGCAGCCCCTGCCCGCGCTGCCCGCGCTGCCCGCACTGCCCGGCCCCCGGGCCCAGTGAGAACCTCCCCGTGTTTGAAAGCCAGTCCCTCGAGAAAACAGTTGGTTGGTACAGAGGGCAGAACCGGGGTCAATGAGTGGCAACACTTTGTTTCTTTTCTCTTTTGAAAAGCGGCCCATAAACAGTGGTTCTCACACAGTCAGGGCCGTTCAGGGATGGGGCTGGCGTGGCCGGTGACCACGAGCCTCCTGCTGGCAGCGACGCCGACACACAGGATGTTGTAGGGGGGCCAGAAGCCCGGGGGCAGATGTCTGTCAGGGACCCTCCCAAACTGCCTGCCTGCTTCCTGGGCCCCCCACACCCTGTGCAGAGACACTGGGTGCTCTGTCCCTTTCTCCAAAGGATGCAGATAGAGAGCAAGATCCGGCCGAGGGAGCCATGGGGGCAGCAAAGGACTTGGCCAAGCGGGGACCCTGGGCTTTCTTGGCTTCCAGAAGGTTTCCAACAGGGGGTGCCTCTCCTGTTACTCCCCCAGCCCTGCCCTTAGAGGCACCAGCACCCCAGACCCCTGCCCCTGCCCCCCGCGGGCCTCACCTGCGAAGGTCCTCGGGGGGAGGCACCCCCCGACGCAGGTTCACCCACTGCTGGAGCTGGCTCATGGAGCTCTTGCGCTGGGCGATCTTGTCGGGGTTGGCGTGGGGGGGGAAGCTCGGCCGGCGCCCCCCGCTCTCTGAGTCCTGAGGCGGGAACGCGGTGCTCCCCGGCCGGCTCGGGGAGCCGTACTGCCGGCCATTGGGCTGGGGGGGCCGCTCCCCGCCCCCGGGGACCCTCGGGCCTCCAGGGTAAGGGCTGCCCGGCTCTGAGGCTGCTTCCGGTCCGGCTGGGATGCCATTGGCTTTCGCCAGGGGCTCGCTCTGGATGTCGGGCCTCTCGGGCCTCCTCTCCGCCTTCTCGCAGCCTCGGCCGTCGCCCTCCCCTCGCGTCTTGGCCTCGGGCTCAGGGTTGGGGAAGCTGTTGTGAGGGGGCTGCTGCTGGTGGTGTTTGCTGGGTGGCGTGTTTTCCGAGTCCGGCTTCTCGTGGCTGCAGGGTGCCAAGGGAGATGGCGTGAGAGATCCCAGCCCCGCATGGAGCTGGGTGGGGGGTGGTACACTGGGAGGGAGGGAGGGAGGGGAGGAGGATGGGCAGAAAGGTGGCAATGGGAGCCGACTTTACTACATTGCAATTCCGTTGCCCAATGACTAGAAAAAGTCATCCGATCTGCCGGGGCGACTCTCTCTGCCCTCCAGGTCTCCCGCGGGCCACTCCACTCCTTCAGCACCGTGCCTCCCTGGGGACCCGGGTGGGGCCACACCGGGGAGGCCCCGGGCAGAAGCTGTGGCCTCAAACTGCACAGCATGGAGACATGCTAGTTCCCTTCCCAAAGCCAGCTTCTCCCGGGACTGATTTCTTGTCAGAATATAAGCTCCACGAGGCAGGAACTCATCAGAAGTTTGCTCCCTCGTCTTCCCAGTACCCAACTGAGTGCCACACACATTGCTTTTCCTAGTAGATGCTTATGAAATGATGAGCGAACCCCTGGAAGCATGCTGTCCCAGAGCAGATGCCAAACTCAAATGGACAGCCCTGCTGAGGTGGAATCTCATGACAATGTTCTCCCTAGAGTTTCTCAAATTCAACATATTCAAGCGTTGGTGTTGAGACATTGGTTGGTCAACATGTCTCATGCATGTGCATAGACTTGGAGACTGCACTGTGACACCTCCTTCTGGATCCCCATTAATATCTACTCAACACCAGTTCTAGGATAGACAGGCGCCTAGACTGCGGCTGGGGACGTGATGGGCACAGCCATGTGCTGAGTGCTCACGACATCCCAGCACTCTGCATACTGGCTAGTCCTCACAACGGCCTACGAGGAGGATCATGATTGCTGCCTCTGAGGAAAGGAAGCCCAGGTCCACAGAGGTGAAGCCACTTACACGGAGGTCACACTGTGTACGTGACCAAGCTGGGATTCGAACCCGGGTCTACCTTCCGTAAAGGCTATGAGCCTCACTTGCACAGCCCAGAAAAACTGAGCAAGTGACCCCGGCCTTTGGCTCCTGGCCAGGCCCCACCGGAACCCGGCTCTCTCTTGGCCTCCACCAGCTTGGAGAGCAGAGGAAGAGCCAGCCAGGGGAACAGACCACAGGCTCTGAGATGGCCTCGCCAGGCACCCTGATCTGTGCTCCTGCCAGCACACCGGGGTCGGCGATGGCATCGAGCGGGGCCCTTCCTCTCTCTTCCTCTCTCTAGCACTCCCCCCACCGAGGCCCTGGACCCTGGCACTCACTTGAGGCGCACAGCTTGGGGCACGGACTTCTGGGCTGGGGGGATCTGCACCCGGGCAGCCTCGCCCATGGCCTGGATCCAGGCCTCCTGCTCCTCGGGGCTCTCGGCGCTGAAGAAGTAGGTGCGGACGCCGGCGTGCTCGGCCTGAGGGGAGAGGCAGTGCGTGGAACTGGCCCCGGCCTCGTCCACCCAGCACACGGTCACCTGTAGGGAGAAGACACCGTCCCCACGGAACAGGTGGTCAGGAGGGCTGCTCCTGGGCCTGCAGCTCTTCTTCCCACGTGGGCAAGGGGAGGAGGGTGGCCCACGGGAACCCCAAGAGCTCCAGTGGGTGTCAGGTGTCTGCCTGGCTAGCTCTCTGGACACCACAGGGCAGCCCGGGCGAGCTCACCTGCCCCGCCTGAGGTGATTGGAAGCAGGAGGGACAATTACCATGCCCGCGCACCCATCGGATTCTATCTTTGGTATAAAGGGCAATTAGCCAGAGTCTGGGAGAGATCCCTGGGTCTCTGAGAAGCCAGCTCTGCCTCTTCCGTGCAGAGATGGCCTGGCCCTCTCCTGGCATGCAAGGGGCATGCACGCAGGCAGAGCACGCTACCTAGTCGGCGGCCACGAGCAGGTGCGGCGGGCGGGAACCCAGAAGGAAGGTCCTGTCCAGAGGAGGGTCCTCACGCAGTCAGGAGGAGGAGAGCAGAGAACAGGTCAACCAAACACCAGAGGGAGAGACAGAGACCACATGGCGGGAGTGGGGACGAGGGGAGGAAGCGGAGGCTATTCCAACAATCCCCGCCTGCTCGGGGTTACCACTGGGACCACAGCACCCAGCAATGCCAGCTCGGCCTGCCAGGAGGGGGAGCGCAGAGCTTGCACCAGGGAATCCGGGCTGGTGGAGAGAGAATTCCTAGGACTAACCCTCCCTCTGTTCCTGCCTAGCTCTGGTCTGGGGAATGGGGCAGAGGGGAGAGGGGGGTCTAATTGGTGAAACTCGAGATTTCTTGGGCGCAAGGACAAGAAGCTCCAGGCTAGGCTCCTTGTGGGACCTCGGCACCCCCACCCCCTGCCCCAGGTGAGACCCAGATCTCCCAGGGAAAGCACGTTTATCCCTCCCTGCATGGGATCCAGACATAATCAAGTCTCTGCTGGGGACCTCCCGTGGCCCTCTGACCCCTTGGGTGCTCTGGGTGTTAACAGGAGAGAAGACGGGGCTCCCCTGACCATGCGCCAGGGCTCTCCTGGGCAGCAAAGTCAAACCCACACCCTCCGAACACTCTCCCGGCCGTCCCACATTCCACCGCGACACTGTTCTGGCAGGAGCCCTTCCCAGCGAGGGCACATCCTCTGTGCCCAGCGAGGGCACATCCCTGTACCCAGCGAGGGCACATCCTCTGTACCCAGTGAGGGCACATCCTCTGTGCCCAGTGAGGACACATCCTCTGTGCCTAGCGAGGGCACATCCCTGTACCCAGTGAGGGCACATCCTCTGTACCCAGTGAGGGCACATCCTCTGTGCCCAGTGAGGACACATCCTCTGTGCCCAGCGAGGACACATCTTCTGTGCCTAGCGAGGGCACATCCCTGTACCCAGCGAGGGCACATCCCTGTACCCAGTGAGGGCACATCCTCTGTACCCAGTGAGGGCAAATCCCTGTACCCAGTGAGGGCAGGGCTGGTCCTCCTGCCCCTGGACCCTCCCCGTCCCCACCCTCAGCAGGGCCAGCACATCGCAGAGGCAGGGAGGTGCTGAGGAAAAGGCAGCGAAGCTGTGAGGAGGTGTCTGGGGGTTGAACTACACAGGGACTTGGTGACCAGGGCCGAGGCGAGCCCTCTGCAGTAGAAAACACAGGGGTGTCGCAGAGGAGGGACGCGGGCGGGACCCTGGGTGTGTCCCGGGGCTGGTAGGAGTGGGCAGCGAGTGAGCTCAACGCTCAGCATCTTGTGACCCTCCGAGAGCAGAGCGCTGCTCGGGCACCAGGTGCAGGGAAGGCAAAGGCACACTCTTTGCACTTGAAGAGTCAAGGTCAAGCTGGAAGACAGGACATGCCCCCGGGGAAACGAGGAGGGAGCAAGGGCCAGGGAACAGCTGCTGGCGACAGGGAGCGGGGCAGAGGGCCTGGGGAAGGCAGGGCGGCTGAAGGGCAGTGGGAGGAACACCCACCTGGAGCCAGAAAGGGGGACCAGAGAATGGAGGGAGGCGCCCCAGTAGGGTGAGGTCCACCAAGGGCCCCCCCCCCCCACAACTCCTCCCCGGGGCTGGGGCAGGAAGAGGTCCCGCCTTCAGCAGGGGGCCAGGCAGGGACAGTCAAGCTCATTATCAGCCACCCAAGAGTTTCGCTCGGTGGCCACAGCGGGACAAGCCTCCATCTGTGCCCGCAGCCCTCCCTCCCCTGGGGAGGGGCCTCTGAACAGCCGGGGTTGGAGCCCTCTGTGGCCACGGAGCACTGCTCTCCCGTTGGTTTAAAGAGGCACGAGCTCCTTGGGGGACAGGGAGGGAGGAGGGCGGTGAAGGCACAGCAGTGAGATCTGGGGTGTGTGGTGGGGGTGCCAGCCATCGGTATTCCTCCGAGGCCGGGTGAGCTCCAGCACGCGTCTGCACACGTGTCTGTCACACGGGCGGGTGACAGGCTGTCTGCCTGTGTGGGCGTGCGTGTCTGCTGTTGGCTCAACAGCTCGGCCCTGTTTCCACAGCGAGAGCCGGCTCCCCGGAGCCCGAGCTTTATTAATTGTTCATTCAGTTCACACCTCCGGCAGCCAGGACCCCGGGGGGCTGGAAACTAATTATGTGCAGGGAAGCCCCTCCTTGTCCCCAGAGCAACACCTGTGTATGCGGCCCACCGCCTCTCGCCTTTCGGGGAGGGACAGGAAGAGGCGGACTCGGAGGCTCGGGCCCTGACCTGGGGTGACCTGCAGGTGACCCCATACCTGCCAGCTCAGCTTTAGGGCTGCAGGGCCTTGGGCAGCAATTCTGCACTGGGAGAGGGGGCTTGGTGCTGAGAAAACACACGGGCGGCAGCACAATTTCATGTTTGGAAAAGGGAAAGGAATCTAGAGCCTTGTCATCATAAAATACCAAAATCGTGTTTACCAGGTCGTGCATTTTTAAATGTGAACAAGCTCTGCCTCGGAGGAGCCAGCTGCAGCCTCTGAGGGGCTGGACCCCAGGGGGCTCTGGGGAGCGTGCTGAGCAGGCAGCTGAGCACACTCACTCTCTCCAACTGCCTCCATGAGGTTTGCTGCTCTTGATTATAATGAAATGCAACCCCCAATTTCCTCTAAAGACTGAAATGCCAGTCAGTTTGCTGTAGATCTGGTTTCCTGGGCCCACGGTGGGAAGGAAGACTTTCCAGAAAGAACCTCAGCCTCCCTCCAGCCCATGCCCTGCCTCGCTGCCAGGTGCCTGGCCGCCGGGCAGAGGGTCCCCAGGCTCAGAAAACAATGGGCTACATGCATCGCTATTTATCCTAACAGAGCTCCTCCGCTCCTCCAGCCTCCCAGGAAAAAACTGGGGTGCCACTGAAGCACCCCTCTACTGGCCTGCCCTGGGGAGGTCACCCACCCAACCCCCGGGACAGAGGACGGGGTCCCGCACGGCCTCTGCTTAGCCTCAGGAAGCCCGCATGGAGCCCAGGGCACTGCCCACTCGCTCCCTCACTACCACTCCGACTCCTCAGAAGGTGGCTTGGACCCTTCTCCACCCCCCTGTGCTCTAGGAGAACAGCCCCCCCACCCTCACCCCGCCCCCATCTGACCTGGGAGAGGGATTTCCGGCCAACTGACCTTAAAGGTGTGTTTTCGGCTGATGTTGTCCGAGGGCTGCACCGCAGCCACCCGGAAGCTCAGGAGGGGAATGCTGCCCAGGATGCTCTCCTCCTTCTCATCTGTCAGGAAACAGGCAGGTGAGATGTGTGTGTGTGTGTGTGTATGCGTGTGTATGCATGTGTGTGTATGTGTGTGTGCGTGCCTGTGTGCGTGTGCAGGGGTGAGACAGGAGCCCGTCAGCCCTGTTACAATAAACTGAGACGCACGGTTGTTGCTCATCTGCAGTAGGCACGCAGGGCCACCCACACCCGCACAGACTGTGCTCTGCACACCGCACCTCCAGGAGGATGCTCTTGGATCAGGCACTGGGGTGTGTGGTGGCTGGGGACGTGCTCTCGGCGTGGCTGGAGGTGAATGACAGGGCAGCAGCCCCACCCTCGGGGAGCTGACATTCTAGTGCACAAGCAGGCAAACCAATAGAGCTCCTTGTTCTACGTCAGACACTGTCCCCAGGGAAATGCCTTCCTGGACTGAACCCTCTCAACAGTCCCGTGAACAGTGGCTGCTGTTATCCCCGTTTTCTGAGACGCAGAGAGGTTAAGCAGTTTGTCCAATGTGACTTAAGTAGGAAGTGGCGGGCTGCTCTTTGAACCCCGGGAGTCTGACCCCCACGCTGTCATTCTTAACCCCTCCACCGGGCACAGTGCCTGCCCAGCACCAGACTATTCCAGCGTCTCACATACACAGCAGGATGGCGGGATGGGGTGTGGGGGCGTGGACGGTGCCCTCTGTGGTCTGTATCCTCTGGGGAACTGTATCTAAGGTTCCCGCCAGCACCCAGCAGCTTGCTTTGTCCCCTCCCGATGCACACGCACATGCACACTCTCTACATCTGTGTCTCAGGGCTCTCCTGCCCCTGCAAGGCCTCCTGGCCCTCTGGTCCCTGCATCAGGCTAACCACCATGCTGTTACATAATTCATCCTGGATCTCCAGAGGAGCCTGACAGATTAGCTAGTCGGGCACCCAGCTGTCAGCAGGAGGCCCGGAGGGTGGGGTGTTCTGTGGGACAGGATGGGGGCGGGGGGGTGGGGAGAGGAGCTAGGAGGCCATGGCAAGACACTCCCCACTTGCCCAGAATAGCTCCTATGCCCTGGGCTGGAGATGCTGCAGCCTCCCCAGAGAGAGTTCAGGAGAAATCCCTTAGGGCTCATAACCTCCACTAGTTCCCCCTCTCCTCTCACTCCTCACTGGCACAGCGTCCAGCCTCCTGCGCAGACCTCAGCGTGGTATCCGGAGGAGGGCTAAGCCAGAGGAGCAGGAGGGACCAGGCCTGGAGACCAGGAAAGCAGCCCCTGGAGGAGATGGCTCTGCCTGGTACTGCCCAGGCCTGCATTCAGGGGGTCTCCTGAGAGCACCTCAGTGGACAGGGGCCCCCAGAGCAGTGCCCTTGGACATGCACAGATGTTTAAGGTTCTTCTCTCAGGCCAGGCCCAGAGTCTCTCCAGCGTGTTCACACTGTGTCCTGGAGGCCCAGCCTGGGCAGATTCCTCTGCCCCACCCTTCTGGTTTCTTCTGTGACCCGACCTGTATACGCAGCCCCGTCCTGCTCTCTCCTCAGAGCTCAGGTGGCAGCAATTCGGGGCACAGGAATGGCAGCACTGGGGAGGGAGCGTGTCACTGGGTACAGCCTTTGTTTGCCAAAGTTAATGATTCACTGAGTTGCTCCAGGAAGGCCCAGAGGATCTGGGCTCTGCCATTCCCGGGTATGGAGGGCGTGGAGTGGTGCGGAGGGGCCCAGAGGGGCGTGGAGGAAAGGGGCACAGCCCCTTCTGCTGCAAAGACATCTCACCCTCCTCTACCCAGTGCCCTGCGCCAGGGGGACAGGACCACGCCGTCACCACCCTGCTCGCTCCCTCTGTGCTCCCCCTGAGACAGGGTTGCTGTGTTCTTTTTAAAAACACCTTCCTCGAGGTTGCTGCACCCATGCTGTCAGATCTTTGCCCTCCTCCGCTTTGGAGAGGGTCAGGAGTGAGTGCTGGGTGGACCAAGAGGGCAGAAGCTGGAGCTATGCATCTATTCCTCGTGGACGGAGCACCTGCTAAGCCTGTGCTGAACACAGTGGACAAGACCCGCTGCCTTCCTGGACCGGATCGCTCGGCCCACGGGACAGGAGACAGAGCAGCATACACGCTCCGGCCAGTAGGTGTCCTGCTGGTAGCGGTCTGGCAGAATGGAAGGATGGTGGGCCCTCGCCCCCGCAGGCCTGGGGAAGGCTCACCTTTGTAGTAGAAGAGGCAGCGGTCCACCAGGACGAACCAGCGCTTGTTCCACTGCTTGACCCCGGAGCTGGCCTGCGGGGCACATGGGGAGAGACAGACGGAGGGGCTGTGAGCGGGGCATGGAGGAGAGGAGGTCACAGGAGGAGCACAGTACTAACTTTAAGGACATCTCGCCTCTGGTTGCAGCTCGGCCACTGACAAGTAGCAGCAACCCCCTCGAGACCCCGGATGCAGGCACCTGACATGGGGTCATTGCCTGTGACCTTGAGTTCTGTCATCTTGGGCCTTGGGGCTTCCCTTCTCCTTCCCCCTCCGCCCCCTCTGGAGATAAAAAGGGCAAGAAATGAGCCAGAATGAGTGAGCAGAGGGCAGGCAGGGGCAGTGGCAAGGACAATGGGGAGAACTGCTGGACAGAGACTTAAAGAGACACCATCCCTGCCACAGCAAGAGGACCAGCTGAGGAGAAGCCCGCAGGCTGCTCCCAAGGGGGGGTGACCTAGCACAATTCAAAATCATTGTATCCGCCCATCAGGAAATCTAGCTGCATTCCCAAATATGACACCAATTTTTTCCTGTGTGATTTTTGGGAAGATACTTGACTTCTCTGAGCTTTCATAATAACATCCGCAGATTTATTCACAGAGCTATACCAAATGAGGAATGGGAGGACGTACCAAAACAGACGCGGACTATGGTGAGCCCGGAGGAGTCACAGTGCTAAAGGGGAGACAGAGCCCTGGGCACGGGGCAGAAGGCAGAGGGGCCTCACCTGCTTGAAGAGCCAGCCCGCCTTGGTGACAGGCGTGTTGAGGTTCCGCTTCATGGAGTGTGAGCGCTTGCCAAAGGCGATGGCCTTGCGGGAGGTCCGGGTGGCCTGGGGAGGCAGAGAGAAGCTGGCTTGGCTTCTTCCCTCTCCTGCTTCCCTTGCCACCGGCCAGGGGAGCAGCTGGACGGCTCTGGGTTATACCGCCCTGGGGTAGCCCGAGGCGCCCTCATGCTGGGAGGCCCACGTGTGAATCATGGATGTGTTATCAAGTCTGACTTTTTTTTTTTATTATTTCCAAAATCGGGCTCAGATAATAATCCTGCCTGTCTGACCGTGGCGGGCCTTTTGGGGTTTCCTTGGGAAGAAAGTAAGATTTCTCATTTCACTCCTGGCCTACCCTTCTGCTACTGTCCTTACTCCTTTCCTCTCTCATTGTGCTTTCTGGAACCCACTCAGCTGCGTGTACCTTGCCTGTACCACCATCCTCTCAGAGTCATGTGCATTCTCAGTGTCCAACACACCACGGGGCTGGGAACACGGACACGAGGGTTCTAGCTCCTCACTGCCACGTGGATATCATCCTTCTCCCACATCCTGGCATCCACTCTCTCCTGAGGCACCACGGATCTCCACTGTTTAGTCCTCATCTCCATCAGCTTCCAGAGCATCGTTCCGAGCCGGCCTGCCTGACTGATCACCCCTAACTGCTCTCCCGTGCCGGCCTGATCTTGCCCCCAACTGCCCTCTCCTGCCGGCCTGATCTCACCCTCAGCTGTCCTCATCTGCCGGTTTAATCTCACCCCCAACTGCTCTCCCTTGCCGGCCTGATCACCCCTCAGCTGGCACCACCATGGCTTTGTCCAGAAGGAAGTCTGATGTCTGGAAGATGGCCAGTCAACCCAGTCTAATTAGCATATTACTTTTTTATTAGTATATATACAAATCTAGTCTGTTAAATTTTTGGAGAGTACTCCATTGCATGACTAGACCACCACTGATTGTCTAGTAAGTTTCTTAGAAGAACAGTGTCTACTCTTCAGTGTTTTTCCATCTCCCCTTCCACCTCCTCTTCCACCTTCATCACACCACTGGAACTGCCCTAGTCAAGTGTCCGGTTACCATAGTGTTGCTAAGCCCCATGGTTGTTTTCATCCAAGTAAGATCTCATCACATTGACCTCTCAGCAACATTCTTCTCTGGATTACTTCTTCCTCCGGAGACCCTCTTCCTTCCTCCTCCCTTTCTGAGCTCTCCACTGCCATGTCCTTCAGGAGTTATCAGTGGTTCTCAATGAGGGTGGGGCAACTTTGTTCCACAGGGGTCACGTGACAATGTCTAGAGACATTTTTGGTTGTCACATGGTGAGTGCTACTGGCCTCTGGTGGGTAGAGGCCAAGGATGCTGCTCGACATCCTATAATGAATCACCCCACAGTGCAAAGCATTACCCAACACAAAATGCTAACGGTGCCGAGGTGGAGAGCCCCTGGTGCAGATGCGGGTTTTCTGTGAGGCTCTGGTCCGAGCACCTCACCTGCTCACTGGAGCCGGCAGACAGAGCTGGACAGGCTATTGCGTTTCCCAGGATTCCTGCCCGACAGCCTTCCTTGGAGGCTGGACTCACCCGGACGCTGGGCCGCTCTGGAGGGACCTCGGACACCATGTTGTGGTTGGAAATGTCACTGTTGGTGGTAGCCGGGCGTTTCCCACCTGCTTTATTGGACATGTCCAAGGCCGATCTGATTTCAGGTTGACCAGAAGAGAAGAAAGAGACTATTCAGAACCGAGAAACAATGGAAACCTCCATCTCTGTCCCACCCTGCCACCCCCTGTTCCAACACCAGCACAAAATTAGATCCCTCAGTGCTATCAAGAGGTCATCGCAGCTACTCCCTCAGCTCTTCTGAGACTATCTGCCAGCAATCCTGCAGTGTCTCCTCTTTTTTTCCTGTGAATTTATTTAAAAACAAAACAAAACAAAAAAAAAACCTCAACTCTAGGACTCTGGAACTCCTTTCCCTTTTAATTTAAAAGACACAATAGCCCAGTGCACTATGAGAGTCATTTAATTATCTTTTTTCTTCCCCTCACTGAGCCAAGATGCAGAGCAAGTGGAATTGGCATTTGGCTCTATGGCTGTACCTGATTCCCTCCCCTCTCCCCTCAGAGGCCCCTGGGTGTGTGCCCAACTCCGACCTGTCTCGCTCCTCTAGCTCAGCCTGTGAGAGGCACCAACCCAGGACCTGCTACGTTTTGGGGAAAGTGGACGAGGGAGTCAATCCAAAGGATCTCAGCAGTGTCCATCCTCAGAACTGAGGGGAGTGGCCCTAAGTCCCTTTGCTCTCTTTTCCCCCTTCCTCCCTGCTCCAGGTGAAGTGTGGGGGGAGGTGGCTAAAGATGGAAAGGGCAGCCAGGGAGTGGGGCAAACCTACGTTTTCAAGTCAAATTTTTTGTTTTCTTCTGGGACCTGGCCAGTCACTGGGTGTAGAAAGGTGTTCCGTCTTTCATTGTGGCTGTGGAAGCAAAAGAGAGAAGTTGTGGTTAAGACGAGGAAAGCAGAGGCACTGCAAAGGATTAACAGTGACGGGACTGCGACCACATGGGAGCTGGTCCCTCTGTCCTCCAGTGGGATCCTGAGGTGAGACGGAAGCAAATGGAAGGCCAGGCTGTGGACAAAGCAGCACAGTCAGGTTGGGGGAAGACACCTTTCTCTGGTCAGTGTTCACTACTTACCAGACACCCCTGAGGCTGGAAGTGAGCCCCCCGTAACCTGTGGTGTGGAGCAGGCAGGGAGGGGACTCCAACAGCCAGGATTTCATGTGTGGTATGTCCCCTCCCAGGGACAAGGCCCGCCAGTGCTCCACATAAAAACTGCTCACTCATTTCTGCTGAGACAATCCTCTCATGACCTTGGACTCCCTCCCCTGCTGCTCTGTATTCCATCTTCTTAGGAGAAATGCGAGAGAGCCAGAAACGCCATTCCTGAGCCTGGGCTGGGACCTCCCTTCCCCCGTCTCCCCCCCCCCCCCCCCCGCCCCCAACACACACACACACACTCAGACCAGGGTCTCCCAGGCTAAGCACTATGGGTATCACCGAGACCTCAGGCGAGTCCCACAAAAAGGTTAAGTGCTGGCTCAAAAGTCAGATCGAATGAAGGGATGTGTGGCAGGAAGCAGGGGGCATGGGCCAGGGTGGGGTCTGTGGAGCAATATTGTGGAGGCTCCTTTCCTTTGGAAAGTCCTGCCGTGCCGCCCAGCTGACTGAATGCCAGGCCAGTTCCCTGGTGGCTCTTTGGAGAGATGGGGGAGGAGATGAATGTGGAGGGAGCTGGTACAGTGGGTCAAAGCCACAGAAGGCAGGCATTTGAGATGGATTCGCCACACAGGGGACCACCTGGCAAGAAAGTTATAGGAGACTCAAGCATGCAGCCAGTGAGGGCTGGAAGGGTGCGGAGTCCTCCTCCCCAGCCCTGGGGAGACACAGCCGGACAGAGCCTGCTGAGGTTGTATCGAGGCTGTGGGTCCTCACACCGGCCACACTAGCACCCCCACAGCGGGGGCCAGCTGGTCAGCTGGTGCCACCGGAAAGAGACCTGAGCCTGGTCCCTTCAGCTGCACGAGAGAAGTAAAAGAACCTTCTGGAGACCCTTTCAATAGCCCCAGGACACATCCCAGTCCCCAGGCTGTCTGTTGAAGCTAAAGATAATATCAAAGGGTGTTTTTTCAGCTTCCAAACCAACCATGTTGAGATCAAATTCCAAGGCATTTAGTAGCTGGGAGCACAGCCATGATAGCCTAGGGCCGTGGTCGGCAAACTGGGGCAAACTGCGGCTCGAGAGCCATATGCGGCTCTTTGGCCCCTTGAGTGTGGCTTTTCCACAAAACACCACGGCCTGGGCGAGTCTATTTTGAAGAAGTGGTGTCAGAAGAAGTTTAAGTTTAAAAAATTTGGCTCTCAAAAGAAATTTCAATTGTTGTGCTGTTGATATTTAGCTCTGTTGACTAATGAGTTTGCCGACCACTGGCCTACGGGAAATCTGGGTTTCGCAGCCTGGGCTTGCTGGCCAGGACCCTGTCCTGCCAGTGTCCATCTGGCCTGGGTTCTAACGTTAGTATATTGATCACCTGCTCCTGCTTCTCAAACTCTCTTCCTTCCTCCCTGCCAGGTACAACCAGGATGCTCTCCTCAGCTAACCCACAGGGGACCTTTGCAAGGATGGGTAGCTGTTTTCAGTCACCCTCATCCTTGGCTCTGCCCCTCAGGGCCCAGGGGGTGGGCAGTCTGACAACGAAGGTCCTTCAGGTGCCAAGGTCTCTGCTTTTCCATGTGACACAGAGCACCGGTCCCCACCCCAGTCCCCTGTGCTTTACACGCTCCTTTGCTAACGCTGCTGACACCTTTCCTGCAGGCACTCGTGTACACACACACACACACACACACACACCACACACGTGCAGACGCACACAGTCTGCTGTCAGCTGGCACTGTTTTCAGGGCACGGCGAATTCCTCCCTGCCCTAGACTCTCTACCCAGCAGCCCCTACAAATGACGTCCTCTCTCCAGCCCGGCACCACCAGTTCCAGCACAGCTTCCCCTTGGCAAGCACTGCAATGCAGCAGCCACTGTGACCTAACTGTCTCCTGCCTCCAGGGCGGGTCGGCGGACCCCACACTCTGAAGCCCGGGCCCGAGGAGCCGCCAACACCGCCTGCTCTCACTTCGCTCCGCTTATGTCCACTGAAGAGATCCCTACCTGACCCGGCGATCGGCCCGGAACTTCAGCATCGTTTTGGCAGCTCCGTCCCCGCTCAGCAGCCTCGGAGGACCTCCCAGCCACCCTGCTCCTACCATCCTCTGAGCAGTAAGTCCTCCGGTCCCTGGCCGAGCTCCAGACACTGCTGCTCCCCCCCCCCCCCCCCCCCCAGCTCTAGCACGAGGGAAAGGGGCGGGCTCTCCCCAGGTGGTGGGAAGGGCGCCCAGGTGCTCTAGGGGCCTGTGGCTCCTCAGCACCCAGACCCTCAGAGTGCTCCCGGCAGAGTAAGGCGAGCAGGGCTGCTCCTCCCAGTCCAGGTCCCCCAGGAGGAGACGCCGAGATGGAGATAGGCATGGGGAGCAGGTGTGCAACTTCCAGCCAGTCAGACCTCCCTGAGCTAAGGACACATTGCAGCTGGGCAGGTGGAGGAGTCTGGGGCTGCCTGTCTGCACAGCAGAAATGCAGCCAGCCAGCCTGGGGGAAGGCGGTCCTCCCTGCTGCCGCCTCCCAGCCCAGACGCTCCGATCCTGTGGGCTCAGGGGTTAAATGCAGCTCCGGATTCGTGTGCTATTGCTGCCCAGGCGCCGGGGTGGCTCAGTCCCTTCTCTCCTCTCCCAGCCTGCCCAGCCTCCTTCTGTCTGGACAGGAGCAGACCGAGCGAAGCTTTGCCAAGTCCCCCGCGCGCTCCCTTCGGACACAGCGCCAGCTCGCTTGCTCTCGGCGTGGGGTGGTCCGGCAGAGGAGCACGTGGAGCGGGTGCTGGGCTGGGAGCAAACACCAGCTTCTTTGCTCAGGAGACACGGGAGGAAGGCTTCTTCCCAGAGCGCGTGAGGAAGAGGGCAGCAGAGGGGCTGGGGGTCACTGCGTGTTGGTTTCTGAAAATCTTCCAGATGCGATGAGATGACCTCCAGCTGGCACCGTCAGATCTGCTCAAGGGCAAGGAGAGCTGCAGTGCCGTTCACTCCCCTGAACTCTCCTCGCCGCCGATGATGGTCCAGTTTCCCCTTCTCCGGACATCCTCCGTGGGGTAGGGCCTGGGGCTGCAAGGGCCTCTGAAGGTCACTTCCTCCACCCCCGCCTCCAGGCACGCCCGCTGGCTCTCCAGTCTCCTCAGTGCCTTGCTTGCTTGTAAAGGGTTCCAGCAAAGAAGGCTCCAGACCCTCTGTTGTCTTGTACTGCCGAGATGTCCCTGCTGGTACCGATCTCCAGGTCCTCTGGCTTTCCAGATTATTCCATGTTTGTCTTCGGGTGACAGAATCCTTTCTGACTGACACAGGTCCTTTGAGCAGCACCAGGGATTCTGTGGACGTCATGGCCTGTTGTTTACGGCAAGCCTGTGACGTCACGAAAGACCCCGAAAGGGAGGGGCTAATCGAATTTTTGGACCGAGGGTAGAACGCGGTCGGAGAACGACGCAATCCGTGACCAGAAAAGCAAAGGGACAGCGTTATTGTTTAACCCACGAGGGAATGAGCTGGGGCCTCAGCTGCTGATACTGAAGCAACTAATCCTGAACTCCAAAGGCCAGTGTGCTCAGACATTGGGCGGTGCGTTTGCAAATGCTTTGTCCTAATGGCAAGAGGCTTTGGGTCCCAGATGCCACACCCTCGCACCAGCTCCCTGTGCCCCGCTATGGGCAAGAAGACGGGGGGGGGGGGGGGGGGATTGAGGGGGGTGGAGAGGGGGGACGCTTCGTTGTGCTCCTGAGGCATCTGCCCGTGCACGGCAGGAGCTCGGCGTCTGCTGAATGAATGAGCCAGTGAATGAACAAAAGAAACTCCAGTTGCTCCAGTTTCATTTTTATCCACCTGCATGTGGGGTTTGACATTCTATCACCAAGGGCTTCCCTATCTCTGCTCTCTCTTAAAATTAATTACTTCCTCTCCACGAGAGGAGCTGCTTCTGCCCCCTCGTTCCCTCATTCGGCTCCCCTGCCTGGCTCCCCCTTGACTATCCAGCCTGGCTCGGATCCATCTTCATTAGGAGGGGAAGAGAATTAAGCTCCTCGGCTCAGGAGGAGGGGGCGGAGGTGCATGGGGAAAATGAGTTTTTCTTCCTCTAGAAGCGAAAATACCCCCTTTTCCTTTCGGGCTGAGCTCAGGGGCCTCCCACAGCCTCTGCTCAAGTTGCAGGTTGAGTTACTTCTCCCAGTAAGAACAGCACGGGGAATAGGAAGGAAGGCTCAAGGGTTTGCCCGGCCTGTTGAGAGCTCTGAGGTCCACGTGGCACCCACAATGTCTAGCCGGGGTGCTTTTCCTTTGCCACGGAATTGCACAGACGGCAGGTTAGTCAGCAGGAGGAGCTTAGCAGGTGCTGAACACGAAAGGAGACGGGGGAGGCCGCCATTTCTCTCTCCTCTGCCCTTTCTTCTGGGGGAGCAAAGGGCCTCCATTTCTCAAGGACAAGTGGTTCTACACCTCCAAATGGACCCCCCAATGCCACCGGGGAAAGGCAGCAAAGTAGGTATGGGGGTGGAGGCAGGAGCACCCCAAAACTCCTGGGCTGCCCCCTAGATGTTCACCTTGGCCTCTGTACCTATGAAGGTGGACTCCGGGGCAGTGCCATCCGTGGAAAGAAAATTGGCTAAACCAGGCTTTCGGTCCAAGATCCAGTGTGAATTAGCACTCTGATTTGACTTCTCGCGTGAAAATGAGACACCTTCTAATCCTATAAAATGAGAGCTGCACGCTTCCAAAACGTGCAATGTTTTGTGCATAAGATATCACGGTTATGATCATTCTGCTTAAAAAACAGAGAAGTATGCCAGGAGCCGGGTAGAAAATGACATCACACGGTCTCAGACGCCAGCAGGCTGGGCACGCGGGGCTGGCATTCCAGAAGTGCCAAGACCAATAAGCGACAGAGAGGGGAGGCAGGTCCTCTCTGCTTGGCAGGCACGTGTCTCTCCATCTCCTGGGGCTTTTCCGCAGCTCCAGAGACGCTCGCAGCCTCCGAGTCCTCGTGACAGCCTCACTGCAGGGACAAGTGTCCTGGTCCCTCTCCAGGTGTCTCACCCCCGCCCCCCCAAGAGCCGGCCTCTGTACGAAATGATGCCTGGCACTACACAGTCAAAAGCAGCACATGCAACCTGGGTCTTCACAGCCCCTTGCAGGCACGCATGCTTGCACACACACACACACACACACAGGCTGGACGCCCAGAGCTCCCCTGTGATAAATATTCAACAACTGGAGAAAGACACTCAGCTCCCTGCAGCCCCTGGCCACCTCGGTTATCTGCCCTACGCCAGGCCTTCATTTCCATGGCTCCCGAGAATCTGCTGATGAGAATTAGCCCTGGCCAGGCCTCCTCATCCTCAGACGGCGCTGGCTTCTGGCAGCACAGCTCATTAGATAGAGGGTGGCCGGTCGGCGAGGTGAGTGGGCGGTAGAGCGGCCTCTGACCCCGCCCTCTCGCTTCCTTCTCCCCCCAGCAAATTCCAAGCCAACGCGGTCCCCACTCCAGGGAGGGTTTCTGCGGTCAGAGGAGGAGAAGGTGGGAGAGGTTTGGCTTCCTTTCTCTCTCCTCCTCCCCCTCTGGATCACATCATTATTTTCAAGGCACTTTATCTGCACCGGCATTCTGTCCCAATTAAAAACCAGCCAGGCTTACATTTCCAGCAACCCCGAAGTGCCCGCTTCCTGGAGCGCCCCCAGGCATTCCTGGGAAAACATCCGCTCCCCAGCCAACCTCTGCCCGCCAGCCAGAGTCCCTCTGTGGTCCCCACTGCTTCGCACACAGAGAAGAGGCACCAGAGAGTCAGGCCTGGTGGCCCCTCTGGGCAAGTGCAAGTGAGGAGCCCTCGGAGGTCGCGGCCTCCTTTCCATGTGCTGACCACCGACCCAACACCGGGTGCAGGCTGGGGCGGGGGGGGGGGGGGGGGTGCCCGCCAGCTGCCAGCGTCACACTCGCACTCGCTCTCTCTCCTCTTCGCCCTGGCCCCGCCCCTCCTCCTGTGCCACTGTCATTTCCAAACTGAAGCCAGCGAGCTTAGACCTCTGAAGATGCTCGGAAAACCTGTGCTGCTCTTTCTTGCTTAACTCTGCCTGTGCTCACCCCCTCCCCACCCTAGGGGCCTAAATGCATTTCCTTCTCTGCTTCCCCCATAGGGGAAGGCCACACCACCTGGGCCCGCCCCTCAGGCTGACAGCACAGAGCTGGCTGCAGGGAGTCCACTCCCGTGCCCTTCACATTGGCTACATTACCGAATGCCAGTCCTGGGATTGCCGCTCCTTTACTGTCTGAACACAGTGCCCCTCCAAGTGTTAACACGGGGTTCTTGGCCCAGAGGGCATCTGCCCCTCACCCCGTCCCAACGTGACAACCTGGGCCAAGGGCTGGAAATCACGAATGAGACCCGGGTCTCCCTCTCCCACCCCACATGGATGTCCTTCCCTGAGTCTCACTGTAGCAGCTCCTAACCCCGGCCCTGGGCCTCTGCCTCCCTTTCCTCAATAACAGGAGAGGGGAAGCCGAAGGCAGCAGGGAAGGGCGGGAGGGCCTGTGTACTCTTTAGTCAGGGCAACGGCTCATTGTGTGCACGTGTACACGTGTCTAGGTGCATATATGTGTTTATGCGTACATCTCTGTGTGCGTATGTGAATGTGAGCATGTATAAATGTGCGTATGTGTGTGTGAGGCCTGAGTGTGTGTCTGTGTGTTGTGTGCATTGTGTAGTTTGTGTGTCTGTGCCTGTGTGTGTGTGTTGTTTGTGAAGTATGTGCCTATGCCTAGTGTGTCTGTGTGACGTGTGTGTAAATGTGTGTGCATGAGTGTCGTGGTGTGTAAATGTGTGTATGTGTATTGCATGTGATGTGTCTGTGTTGTGGTGTGTGCATGTGTCTATGTGCGTACATGTCTATTGTGTATGAGTGTAAATTTGTACACGCGTGTAATGTGTATGTATATTTGTGTTATGAGTTTGTTGCATGTGTAGTATGTGTAAGTGTAGGCATGTCTATGTGTGTACATGCCTGTAATTTATGTGTGTGCCTATGCATGTGCAATGTATGTAGTGTGTACATGTATGTAAATGTGTGTGTAAATGTGTGTGTGTGGTGAATATAAATATCTCTCAGGGGAACTTCGTGGGGAAGCTTCATGTTGATTTTCTACGCTAACTTGGACCATCTCATCCTCAAACTGATGGATTCCTTTGTCTCCGGAGAATGAAGGTGGCCAGGGTGGCTATGTAGCATTGCCACGCCAGTTACTGAAATGTGGAGCTTCTTCCTTACTGGTTGGTAAAGAGCTGCTCTGCCAGCCTCCTCCGCCTGCCCTTCCACCCCGCCCTGGCCTGTGACCCCCCCCCCCCCCCCCCCCCCCCCGCAGGGCCCTCCAGAACTCCCGTGTCCTTCACATTGGCTACATTACCGAATGCCACTCCTGGGATCGCCGTTCCTTAACTGTCTGAACACAATGTCCCTTCACTTGTTAAAAATGGGTGTTCTTGGCCCAGAGAGTGTCATGGGCAGGATGTCCCTCACACCCTGCCCCAACGTGACAACCTGGCCAGCCCGTCCCCGGGGCCCCTCACACTCCGTCCTTGCTGTGGCTTTGCTCCTGCAGGGGAAGGACAGTGAGAGGAGGGCAAGGAGCTCCCTGGGGCTCCAGCTCCACATCCTCCTTCTCCCAGCCCTGCCTTCTGAGCCACCCGGTCCGCCAGCTAGGAAGGGGGGGAGGCTCCAGTCCCCTCCCCGCAACCTCCACACGGCCTCCTCCTGACAGCCACGGGGAAGGAGTGCTGAGAGGCAGGGCAGGGCAATCATTCATTACCCCTCCTCCCCAGCTGAGCCCCACCCAACCCCCTACCCTTCCGAGGCTGAGGCGGCCCAGCTGTCCTCTCGCCTGTGCAAGGTCGTCCGCTCCCAGCTCAGCAGCTTTGGTTCTGGCCCCGCGGAGAGCCGTGACCGGCCGGCCGGCGGGGAAGAATTCCGCAGAGTGTTTGTCTGAAGCTGGGCTGGTGTCCCTCCCGCCACACCCTCAAAGGCTACCAATGCCTTCTTGGAGCCCCATCCAGCAACTGGAGAGGGACAGGCTGTTCTGGGCCTTAGCTCCCTCCTTTTAAGAACGACACAATGGCAATAAGCGGCGTCTTGTTCGGTGGACGGCACCACTCTCCCACCAGGCGAGAGGGCAGAGGAGGAGGGCGGATAGTGCCGGGAGGGGGGTGGGTGCGGAACTGAGGGAAGGGGCTTCACTCACGGACGCTGGAGGAAGGTAAGGCCCCTTTTAGAGTCAGGGACGCTGAAAGGAGAGAGGAGACAAAGTTCCCGTGTCCTTGGCTGCCCCGTCCCTTCTACCTGCCCAGCCTTGTGTTCAGGAAGGAAAAGGAAGAGAGTTTCATGGTCCAGGACGATTCCAGCTCCACAGGCCTCTGGGGGACACAGGGATGGAAGGCACAGACCCTCTCGTGATCCCAGTGGACATAGGTCTGGGGACTGTGTGTGTGTGTGTGTGTGTGTGTGTTGGGGGGGTGCTATCTAGATATAGAGGCGGGGCGGGACAGCCACACCCACACTGCGCACAGCCTAGCCTCCCTGGTCACCGCGCCCCGGCCAGCTCCTCGCACACAGCAGGACCCGATGGCCGTCGGATGCAGCGGCCAGGGAGGCCGGCTCGGTCTGGCCATGAGGCGGGTGGGGGCATGTGCATTCTGCTTTGTGGTGTTGAACTGTGAGTGGGAGAGGCAGGAGAGCTCAGCCTCAGAGCCTCTCATGGGATCCCCATGGGCAGCCTCTCCATCTGCTCCGGGCCCCTCCTCTCCCTGCCCCCTCCCCTACTGGCCAGCCGGACTCTGGTAAGAGTCTACAAAGCAGAGGATTTGTGGGGGGAGGAGGAGAGCAATGAATCAGTGGGAGCGGGAGAGCAGGAGTTGGGCGACTACTTCCGGAGGAGGGAGCCTTTCCCTGGGGGGGGAAGGGGAGGTGCCTGGGGTGAGGGTGCGGAGGCAGGTGGGACGGCAGCAGAGCTCCAGGGTGAGATGCTCCTGGGGCCCAGGGAGGCTCAGCTGCATGTGCCCCCTGGTCTGGGAGGGAGAGGCAGGCGGGGGTGCACATTGATCGTGGGAAATTCTGAACGTGACCTTTGCCAGGCCTGAGTCTGGAACGTTCCATGTGCTTGGGGAACTTGCCTGGCGCTCTGAGGGCAGAGGGATGTCCTGCATTGCTCTCTGCTGGGGGGGGGGGGGGGGGGGGGGGGGAGGGGGGGAAAGACCCAAAGGGAGCATGGAGACGGGCCACAGCGGATCCAGCCAGGAGCCAGCCGTGCCTGGAGGGTCGCTGTGCCTTCTCCCTCTGAGGACTGAGGACACCGGTCAGAGCTCCCGTGGCTCCGCAGAGCAGAAAGGTACGATGCGGAGGGGAAAAGCCTGGGAGAACACTGGAAGAAAGCTGTCTGCTGAGGACAAAGAATGGACTGTGCGGACTGCCCTGAGGGAAAGGGGCGGGGCGGGGCTCCCGGAGCCAGGAGTCGCTGCTCTTTCCTTTCGGAGCCTCAGTTTCTGCATCTGTAACCTGGACCGGTGCTGGAGTTGCTGGGGGGATCAAACAAGATCACACTGAGCATCTAGGACAGCACTTTTCAGCCCTTTCATCTCTGGGCACTCATAAGCTGATTACTATAATTCTGCGGCACACCAAAATATAGATTTAATTTTGCCAATCTGACAAAAGTATAAATTTGATTGATTTACAAAAAAATAATATGACGACACCTCGCCATACCAGCAGACAGCAGCTACGTGCTACTGAAGGATGCCCAGGACCAAACCAGAGGCGGTCGGACCTGTATCACCACCATTTGTCCACCAACCAGATCTGAAATATCATGGCTGACATGTATACATAAGGAACTGTTTGACATTAAAATTGGGACTCAAAAGAACTGTTGGCCCAGAAAGGAACTCACTGCAGACTGATTCATTTGCTTCTCAGCATAACCATTATGGCTTGTCTCAGTTTTGGTTCTTACAAGGGTATTTCTTGGATCACATGATCTCACACATTTAGAGGAAATAATGAACAACATAAGGTGATGAACAAAAACAGACCCGGAGACAGAGAAGCAGCGATCAGACTCTCAAACCTCAGAGGGAAAGTAGGAGAGGGTAGGGGTAAGAGAGAGAGATCAACCAAAGGACTTGTTTGCATGCATATGGGCCTAGCCAGTGGCCATGGACAACAAGGGGTGGGGGCATATGTGGAAGGGGGTGTTTGGGATGGGAATGGGGGGATGAGGACAATTATGTGATACCATAATCAATAAAATTTAAAATAATAATAATAATAATAATAATAATAATAAAAGTGATTTTACCTATAGTTGTATATAAGGTTTTCTGGTACCAAGAATTAACCGATAAGGTGCAACCTTATTATGCAATGTAAACAATAAGATGCAACCCTCATATAGGACCTTTATATTTATGGTTCAAGCTCGGACAGCTATTGCTGTGCTGGCTGTTGTCATTTTTTACTTGACAATCTAAGGCACATGTGTCAAACACAAGGCCCGCGGGCCAAATCCGTCCCGCCAGGCCTTGCAATGTGGCCCGCACCGCGCTGTCATCACTGCACTCCGCTGCGTTTCCATCACAATGACAGTTTATGACTGTTCAGTAAACCATTCGGCCCGCGATTTAGGCTGGATTTTAGATTTTGGCCCCTTCTCTGACTGAGTTCGACACCCCTAATCTAAGGGAAAAGGGGTCAGTGCCCCTGCCTATATAGCCGGGCATTGCATGCTTTAGAAGTTCCTGCGGCGCACTGGTTAAACATTGCTAGTCTAGCGAAATGCTTGACACCTAGTAGTTGCTCAGTAAGTGGCTGGTGTCACAACCACTGATAAAGTAAAGGGATAAAATAAAGCAAGTAGTACTATCTCAGGTCTGTGCCAGCCAACCTGGCAACTGTTAGTCACAGGTAGCTGTTTATAATGAATGCATTCGAATGATATACAATTAAAATCCAGTTCCTTCGTCAGACCAGCCACATTTTCGTGGCGGCCGTGGCGGCCACGGTGGATGGGACAGCTGTGGCAGCTCCACAGGCCGGGCAGCCTATGAGCCGGGGCTGGGCTCGGTGTCTGCAAGCCGCTCTCCAGCTCTAACACTTAACTCCCACCCGCTCTTCCTCCCTCAGCTGAGGGCTCAGGGTCCTCGGGGAATCACACATGCCCTCACCGTCCTCCGTTAAACAAAGAGAAAGGGGGATCTACGCCAACAACAACAACAAAAACGTTGAAAATCTAAAACCAAATGATGCATTTCAAAGTCCAATTAAAATTAATTTGGATAATCCATCATTTAAAATTAGTATATGTGTGGCGACCCCCCGCCTCCAGAGTATAAACCGATGGTTACTAACAGCCCTGCTGGGGCAGGTGGGGTGGGCTCCGGGAGGTGAGAGAGGAGAGATGAAAAGGGGGAAGAGTCCAGGAGAAAAAGTCTAGACACACAGGGACGTGTTCCTCCCTCTTGCTTGTCTGTTTTTTGTTTTTGTTTTTCCTTGGCTTGGCCAACTTCTGGCCAAGGCTGGAGGCGGGGAGAGGAGAGATGGTCTGCAGGGTCTTTTGATCCAGAGTAAGACAAGCCAGTGAGGGGGGCGGGGCCTAGGAGCTGCCCCAAGGACAGCGGGCTTAGGAGTCTTAATCCCCGCGCACCTGCCCTGTCCCCACCCAGACCTGGCTGGAACGGGTGCTAGCACATGGCACGTGATGCAGGTGCCAGGGTGTGTTCCTGGGCTGCTGTGGCTTAGAGAAGGGAGGATGGAAGAGGTACTCCCCGGCCTAGACCCCAGCCTGGAGCCCAGACAGGAAAGAAGGGGCCTGGGGAGGAAGGGAAAAGGGGGAGAAAGGGAATCGGGTAAGGGACACTGCTGCTCTCTCCCTGTCCCCTGCCTTGCGGTGGCCATGACAGGAGGACACGCTTTGGGCGGTCATAGAGGGGAAGGCAGAGCTGGGCCAGGACAGAAGCCAGGCTTGGTAAGTGACACCTGAGGAACAGGTGCCGCTGCCTACAGCTGTCGGAGCGTATGAGTGACTGTCCCGCTGCTGCAGCTTCTGGCCGGGCCTGGGCATAGCACGCGCTGCGAAATTCACAGGGCCCCGTGCAACACTCTCAGGATGGCAACAGCAGAGGGGTGCCCCAAGCCCTTCTGGGGAGACTGCTCGGGTTGCACACCCTCCTCTCCCAAAGGCTGGTCCCAGGGCGGCTCACTCCCGGTACAAGGCAGAGCACGGCCGTGGCCCAGCCTCTACCTGCCCCTCCGGCCCGAAACCCGCTGTTGTGCTCTCACCGCCCTGCGGCGCTCAGGCTGGCACCGCCCCCTCGCTCTGCCTGGTTTCTGTTTGCCCGCGGGCAGGCCGGCCGGAGAAAGCACCAGGAAGAGCCAGCAGCCTGTGGGTGAGCCCTATCTCTCAGATCTGCCTCAAGACTGGCACGGGGTGCTCTCGCTGCCTCCCACAGACCATGATTTCACCCCAACCGCTTTCCTCCCGAGAAAGAGGCCAGGGACAAAAGGGCTCCCGGAGGCTTCGGGGCAAAGTCAACCGTCCCTCGTTTTGTCACGTGCGTGTGCCGGTACACACGGACCTCAGCTGGGGGGAGCCGGCCAGCCCACCCCCTGCAGCAGAGCCAGGAGCTCCGGCCACACTCTGCACCATCGGACTCGCCACGAGACGGGTCCGGAGCGGGAGAGCCGTGTTCTGGAGGCGGTGGGACTGAGCGTCCTAAGTGGGAAGCTGAGGACAGCAGCCAGCCAGCACCTGCACCCCAAAGATCGGCGGCCTTTCTTCCTAGGTTCCAACTTTGCTCCCCAATGACAACTTGGTCTTCTTCAAGAGTTACGAGTTCTCTCCCCAACTCTCTGCACCGGCCCTGACAGACGCCGTGTCTCCCGTCCACGTCTCCACGCCGGAATGACAGGGATGAAGGGCAGGCACAGCTCCGCGCCTCCGGCCGCGCCCGGCCCCCTTCCCCCCCCAGCCGTCCCAGGAGGTCGGCCCTCCAGAGGCCGCGCTCTGTGCTCTGCCCGGAGCGGGAGACAAAGGCTCCGAGAGGCAGGCAGAGAGGCAGCGGCAGCTTTGTGTGTGTGTGAGGGGTGGCCACGGACCATTGTCTCCGCCTCGGAACAATGGTTTGCATCTCGGGCTTCCGTGCCCAGTAGCTCGCCCCCTGCATGGACTAACCCAGTCCTGGAGGCTTCCTCCCAATAAATGGGAAGGATACAGAAATCTGGCTCCAGAGCTGGGGATTTGTGTCCTGTTGCAACAAAAGCTGGCTCCAGCGGAATACACGGGGACAGCTAGTGTGCCCTCACCTGTCCCAGAGCCACCCAGACAGACAGACGACAGACAGCCAAACACTCACTCACTCACCACGGGAGCGCTCGGCGGGCCCTCTGCTCTCACTCCTGTCACACTCGGCAATAGGGAGAAGGCTTCCCTTTAATACTCACCAGGTCCCTGGGGGGTAGCAATCATTAACAGCCACACATGCTGGCTGGCCTTAACCCCTTCTGCGCTGGGCCGGCTCCAGCCGGCTGGTGGGCTGCCCCGTCCCCTCTTCCCAGCCCGAGGAAGCGGCGGCTCCCACCTTGCCGCCCACCACGCACCTGAGCGACAGACACACTGCCTCCCAGGTGCAGGGGAGCCCTCTGGTCCCACCCCGGCCGCCCCGCCTGGTTGGAGCTCCCTCGCAACCCGAGGCGCCGGGCCCTGGCACGATGCCCAATTGGATGAGCCCACATTATGAAATATTTGCTTCACGGGCCAATCGAGGAGCCGGGATCTGGGGGAGGAAGGATATTTTTATTTATTCCTGGTGGAGGGAGAGCAGACAAAGGTAGTCATAGCATGCCCAGCCCTGGGACAGAGGCCCTGGGAGGTAGGCCGTGGGCCGCGGAAGGGCCTCTGCCTGGGTCCAGGGCACAATCCCTGCCGGTGGCTAAGCATTTCAGCTCCTGGTGGTGTAGCGAGAGGGTTTCTTTGCTTAATAACGGCCCGCTTCACGCAGGAGTTTGGAGAGTGGCGCCTGGAGGGGAGACATCCTGGCAGGCAGAGGGCTGCTCAGGTCTGCACAAACCACGTGGCCACAGGTAAGTCTCTGCAGGTCCAAGTAGCAGGAATCGTGTCTACATCCTTGCAGGCTGCAGAAGAAAGGTGGGCAGGAATGGGGAGACACCGATCCCCTCTTCACCCCTTTAAAAATTGGCCTCTGATTTGGGGAAATCCAAGTCCAGCACAAAAGCATCCACCTGTAGGCTGTATGTAAGTCCACACAGATACTAGTATGTGCGAGTGAGCAGCTCCAGGCTCTCTGGAGTTAAGTCCCTGGCAGGATTTTACTAGTTTGAGCAAAAAAAAAAAAAAAAAAAAAAAAAAAAAAAAAAAAAAAAAAAAGTCAGGTAGTCTCCAAACCCTGTATCAGAGCATCTCACCAGAGCAAAGCTATCAGCAGAGAGAACAGTAAGAGCTCCATAAACATATTTATGGGACGTTCGCTCCGTAGAAAGCCTTTATGTGCCGTCTAGTGGGGGTTTTAAACCACGATCGTGACTACGATGAGATACGCAGGAGAACGCAAATGCCCTCGATCTCACACCCACAATGAACGCTCTCTTCTCCTTCCAGCTCCGATGGGTGATGATGGGGCTGCCCCACCTCTGGCCAGCCGGGGTCTGATCGCTGGCACCTTCTCCTTATCACTGCTGGTTCCTGTTTGGCTATCAGTAGCCCAGCCACTGGTGGCTCAGGACCGGGGCTTAATGCAGCCAGGGGCCTTATCTTATCTGCCGGGCCGGATGGCTGGTTGGCCCTGGTCTCTTAAAGGGGCTACACTGCACTGTCACCTGTTTCATTCACCCCCACGCATACCCCCAAAACCTGGGAACACTGCCTAGGGAGGGTCAGAGGCACCATACCACCCCCCTCTCTGGCACCTTTTACAGCCACAGCTGACCGCAGGGCTGCTAATGGGATGTGCTCGTGACTTAAAACAGGGAAAGATGCTGATGTTTTAGATGCCATTTTAAATGCTTAGCATATCACGTAAATACCCTGCACCTCGGTATTTCCAGGCTCCTGTTCTGTTAAGTTTTTAAAAGGGGATCAGGACACAAAATCCATATTTTATTTTTTTAAAAAATCAGTTGTATCTCTATATACTAGCTGCAAACAATGAAAAATTTAAAACATCACAATAGTGTTAAAATATGAAATATGGGATAAATTTATAAAAGATATGTAAAACCTATACACTGAAAACTACAAAGCCTTCTGGAGAGAAGTTAACTAGAATCCAAATAAAGGGAAAGATTAACTGTTTGCATGGACCAGAAGACTTGATCTTGTTAAGAGAGCAATTTCCCCACATTTTTCTATGGAGTTAGCATAATCCCAAACAAAATCCAAGCAAATTCTTTGTAAACATTGACAAGCTGATTATGAAATGTATATGGAAAAATCAAAGGACCTAGAATAAGTAAAACTTAGAAAAAAGAAGAATAACATTGAAAGACAAGACTACTGACTTGTAAAGTAATCAAGACAGTGCGGTATTGGCATGTCGATGTATAGATAAATGTTTATTAACCAATGTCATCCCAATGCATTCAAATTAAAACTTAGATAAACGGAACAGAAGAGTGCAATGATAAATCATGTATATATGGTCAACTGATTTTCAACAAAGGTATAAAGGCAAGTCAGTGGGGTACTATAGTCTCTTTAATACAGGGTGCTGGGAGAACTGGTGATCGCCTATGAAAACAAAACAAAAATCCTGACCTATAAACATCAGAAATTAACTCGAGAACGGGTGGTGTTGCTCAGTAGGTGAGCATCGGCCCATGCACTAAGAGGTTGCTTGTTTGTTCCCTGTCTGGGCACATACCCAGGTTGTTGCTAACTAGATCTCCAGGAGGGAGCATGCAGGAGGCAGTCAGTCGATGTTTCTCTCTCATCAATGTTTCTATCTCTCTATTCCTCTCCCTTCCTCTCTCCATAAAAATAAATTTAAAAAAAGATTTTTAAAAATTAACTCAAAATCAACTAATATCTAAATATAAGAGTTAAAACTAGAAAAAAAAACCAGGAGAAAAAACTTAGTGACTTTGGGTTTGACAAATATTTCTTGAATTTGACACAAAATGCACCAACAATAAAGAAAAATCAATAAACTGAACTTCATTATAATAAAAAACTTTGCCACTCAAAAAGTCACTGTTACAAAAATGACAAGGTAAGCCATACACTAAAAGAAGAGATTTGCAAGACATGTAACTGGCATAAGACTTTTATGTAGCACACATAAAGAACTATTACACTTACTATGGAGATGGCAAAAACACACTAAATAATGGGCAAAAGATTTAAACAGACACTCCGTCAAAGAAGATATACAATATCAAAGTGCATGGAAAGATGCTCAGTGTCACTGTCTCTAGGGAAACGCAGATACAAATGAGCTAACACCACAGACCCAACAGAATAGGGCCAGTGAAAACTGCCCATACCAAGTATTGGCACAAAGGTGGATGACCTGGAACTCAGACACTCCTGGTGACAATGTAAATGGCATATCCACTTTG
This sequence comes from Pipistrellus kuhlii, assembly GCF_014108245.1. NCBI lineage: Eukaryota > Metazoa > Chordata > Mammalia > Chiroptera > Vespertilionidae > Pipistrellus > Pipistrellus kuhlii. The sequence continues at coordinate 5,757,486 of NW_023425493.1, forward strand.
GAAAAGCTTGGCAATTTCATTTAAAGTTTAACATACAGTTATCAAACAAGCCACTGATTCTCTTAGGTTTTGTACCCAAAAGAAACGCAAGCATATATCCGCACAGATATTGTACACAAGTGGTCAGAGCGACTGTGTTGGAAGACCCCAAACTTCAAACACCCAAATGTCCACGAAAAGGTGAGTACAGTGTAGGCGTCGCACCCACACGACGAATCTGCTCAGCAACAAAAAGAAGTGAATTACTGATCTCCACGACATGGATGCATTTCAAAATAACTATGCCGAGTGGAAGAAGCCAGCCCCTCCACCAATAAAAGTGTATAGTGTCTGATTCCACTATATAAAATGCTTTAAAAATACAAACTAATCCATAGGGACAGAAAGCAGATCAGAAGTTGCCTGGGGAGGGGGTAAAATAGAGGAATTTCCAGGAGGCAGGAAGAAACTTTGGGACAATGCGTAGATGTGCATTATCTTAATGGTGGGTATAGTTTCACAAAACATATCAAATTTTACCCTTAATAAAGATATATAAAAGGGGGAGCCTGCAGCGGAGACACTGAATTAAAAAACGATCCACCTACTCTTTGCCCACCCATTATGCGTTCACTGTGATGGAATGTGGAAGGGGGCGGGGGAGGGCCCAGCTTTTCCTAGTGACCTGCTTCAGTCTGACAGAAATGCTGATTAAAGGCAGGGATGGGCTTAGCCCCTGAATCAGCCAGGACTCTTTCCAGTGATTTGGGTCAAATAATGTGGCCGACCTGAATGTGGTCTTTATAAAAAGAAAGGATTATTTGTTTTATGGCAGAAGGGATCATATCGCATAAAACCCTTTACATTCCCAAAGCACACTCATCATTCTCTCATCTGATTCCTTGATGGCCCTATGAGGTGGGTGGAAAAATATTAACACTTTCATTTAAAAAAAAAAAACAACAACAAGAAAAACCTCCCATATATAAACCCTGAAGCTTTTAAATATATATATATATATTTTATTGATTTTACACAGAGAGGAAGAGAGAGGAATAGAGCGTTAGAAACATCGATGGAAACATCTACCAGCTGCCTCTGGCACACCCCCCACTGGGGATGTGTCCACAACCAAGTACGTGCCGTTGACCGGAATCGAACCCGGGACCCTTCAGTACGCAGGCCAATGCTCTACCCACTGAGCCAAACCGGTTTCAGCAAACCCCTGAAGCTTAAAGAGGTAAATATAACCCAGCTCCTAGGGGCTGCACAGAAGAAAATCCTATAGCTGGTCCAGATCTCTCTCCTGCTACCTGCGTGCCCCTGCAGCCTGGCGAACACCCTCCCTGCGTCCCGGCCGGCTTTGTCCCAGAGCCGTGGGGAACGTGGACCTGCACCGCAGTGCTCACCCAGCCCTGGGCGGATGCTCTGGACAGCGGCCAGCCGCAGACCTGGAAGCGGCTCCCAGGACGGATGAAAACAGGGGCAGATCCAGGGGCGGAATAGGTTCCATCAAGGAGAGCGAGTGGTCAGTGTTAAGACCGGGAAGACTGGTAGACCTGAGGGGATCCAAGGATCTAATCAGCTCACGCATCTGATGAGGAAAGAGGGGGGTGGGAATCCAACCCAGCACCCTCCCAAGACAGGAAGCCGGGTGGGTGTGGAAGCAGCTGGAAGCTGTTAGAGGCTCCAGGCCAGAGCCCCGGCTGGACGCCAGGCCTCCGTGTCCCTCCTCTCCCTCCTGCTCGCTCTGTCCCCCATCCTCCCTCCTCTTCTCCTCCGGCTGGGGTGCAAGAATAGTGCTGGCTAGGCCCCAACCTCCCTCCCCCTTCTTCTGAGGACAGGATGATGGGAAAACCTGCAAAAACTCAGTAATCGGGATTAATACTATTTTAATGCAAAATTTTAAATAAACATTCATGCAAAAAAAAAAAAATCTGCGATGAATGAAGTTATTTCCAATAAAGACCGGATCAGTATTACGGAGTTTCCCTTTTGCTCGAGGCTCCCACATGGCTTGGAGTGGCACTTGTACTGATCCGGTCTTTATTGAAAAGGTTGAAATTTTGTTCTTCGTGAAAATTTTCATACTTTTTTTTTTTCTTTAACATTTTATTGAGTTTTTACAGAGAGGAAGAAAGAGGGGTAGAAAGTTAGAAACATCGATGAGAGAGAAACGTCGATCAGCTGCCTTTTGCACACCCCCTACTGGGGATGTGCCCACAACCAAGGTACATGCCCTTGACCGGAATCGAACCTGGGACCTTTCAGTATGCAGGCCGATGCTCTATCCCTGAGCCAAACCGGTTTCAGCTTTCATACTTTTTTTTTTTTTTTTAAATATTGCATTAAAATAATGTGGCCGACCTGAGCATGGTCTTTATGAAAATAAAGGATTATTTGTTTAAGGACAGAAGGGGAAAAAATATTAAGTAAAACTCTTTACGGTTGACAAAGCACTCCCATCATTATCTCATTGGATTCTTTCTCATCCCTCTGAGGTAGGAGGAAAATGTTACTTATCTTGATTACTGAGTCCTTTGACATCCTCTTACATTTTGAGCCTGAGGAGAGTGCCTTAGCCTGTGAATCTGGGGGAGGGGGAGGGAGATGGGGGGGGGCGCGGACAAGGTGCAGGAAGGACTAGGGAGCGTCCTGCACTCTCCAAACATCCTCGGTGCATGATTAACAGAGAAAAGGCTGAGAAACGCCCCCCGTTTTAAGGGGAGGGGGGTAGAAATCTGGTCCTGGATTAAACTCTTAATGACATTATTAGGACAACGGGTGAAATTTAAATATGGGCTACATGGAAGAAAATAGTATTGCAGCCACGTTCTATTTCCTGAACTGGTTCACTGGACTGTGGTATGCGAGAGAATATCCTCATTTTTAAAGGGCGGATAAAGGATGAAGAGAGCCCCAAAGGGTGACCGCTGCCAGAGAGCCACCAGGGGGGACTGTGGAGAAGCCTGGTGGCAGGAAGTCTTGACCAGAGAGTGGAGGGCTGGTTGGGCATTTTTCTCCAAGAAAAAAATAAAAAATGAACCTTGAATTCCTGAATTACTCTGCACCCTCCCCCAAAAAACTTGGGGGTATCCTCATAGAAAAAGGAAATTCACGCTCACCTAAGCCATGACACTAGCGAGTGCCCGTCCTGGGCTGATGGAGGAGAATCCTGAGAGGCCAGGTAAGCGGCCCAAGGCTGCACTGAGGGAGTGGGTGGGCTGGGACGAGAGCCCAGGACACAGTCCAAAGGCAGTTCTCTTCCTACTTCGCGTTCTTGTGCAAATCAAAATTCCCTTCTCGTGCATCATCCTGCAGCTAATCTCCTGGTTTATTTTTACTGACTTGGATCTGCACTGGCCTTGAGATTGTTGGCTCTCAAGTCAGACTGCCCCGGCTTAAGTCCTGGCTCCACCAGTTACCACCTAAGGGGCTTTGGTGAGTGACTTAATCTCCCTCTGCCTTCGTTCCCCAGCTGTAAGAAACATTCGTACGAGAACCTGCTTCATGGTTTGTTTGTTTTCTTCTAAAGGATTAAATGAGATGATACAAGCAAAGATTTTAAGAGAGTTCAGGCACCCAGTAGGCGTTCAATAAATGTCAGTAATAATTATTACTACCTGCCTCCGCCTTGGACTGTCCACTCATGGGAAGCAATGGCCTGCTAGTGGCGATGGAACCCCTCAGCACTTTAATACATGAAGATGGATGCGTAATTATTGCTCCTAAGGAAGTTATCCATCAAGATGGCACTGGGAGATTGCTAAATCCAGTTTGTAATATCCTAACGCCACCTTTCACTTCCTTTTCCCAAGGAGTCAGAATAACCCACCGCTAAGAAGCTCAGGGTGGTCTGCTCCCAGCCCTCTGTGAACTGGGGGTGAATTTTTCCTGTGTCATATAACACTTGGAAGTTAAAAAGCAAGTCAGTTCGCCCAGCCAGCATGGCTCAGTGGTTGAGCGTTGACCTATGGACTAGGAGGGTAGGTCGATTCCTCATCAGGGCACATGCACAGGTTGCAGGCTTGATCCCCAGTGGGGGTTGTGCAGGAGGCAGCCAATCAATGATTCTCTCTCATTATTGATGTCTCTCTTTCCCCCTCTCCCTTCCTCTCTGAAATCAATATAAAGGTAGTTAACAGGTAATCCTTCTGTCTTAAAAAAAAAAAAAAAAAGCAAGTCAGTTCTGGGGTTACATCACTGGGGTCAACTGAGAAGACAAGTTCCAGTGCTCTCGCTGTACCCATCCACTATGTATCACATGGGCAAGTGCTTGCCCCTGAGGCCCACTGGACAGGAGACGGGGCCTCACCTTGCCCCTAGAGTCAAAGAGAGAACAACAGAGGCCACCGAGTCCTGAGTGGTTCCGGTTCTTCGGGAAAGCCCCTCTCCCGGGCTGATTCCCACCAGGAGCCATCTGCCCGTTTCAAAGGCGTGGGTTTGGGAGGACCCAGAGCATGACAAAGTGACAGCGCCAGCAGATTACATGTAGGGCACTACAGAGGAGCAGGCCAAGGGCAGGCTGGTCAAAGGTCAAGCAGCCTCATCAGGTGTAGCCCCGATGGCCCTTCTGTAACAAAGACAGAGCTGGAGCGGGCAATCCTATATAATAAAAGCCTAATATGCAAATTGTTTGACCAGGGATTCGACCCAGAAGACGCTGGAGAGCAGAGGAGAGGGCTGTGTGAAGTGGCAGCGAGAGGAAGCAGGGGAGCAGATGCTGCTGCAAGTGCAGACAGAGCCAGGGTTTGTGGGCCCCGCAGCCCATCCAATGTGGAGTGTCCTCAGACAAAAAAAGAGAGCCTGCCAATACAAAGGACACAGGACCCTGCAGGACCAGGGCAGGTGAAGGGGCCTGGCTGCATCCCTCCCCGGGAAGCTGGCCCCACGCCTGTCAGTATCCCCGACCTTGTCGCACACTCACCTGCGCTCATCTGAGCCCCTGGCCCGGCCCCAGCGCTGTGTCTCTTTCCCTTCCCGGGCCTGAGCTGTTTTATGGCTGAGAGCAAGAATTAGAGCCCCCAGCCCTTGGGTTTAAGCCCTCCCCCTCACTGCAGGGGGGGTTTGTATTTTGCCTGACTCCCCCACCCCCTCTGATGCATGACACCATCCCCATCGCCCACACCAGGCCCGGGCCCTCCCCGCCCATGCACTTGGCTATGGGTAGCCCCACCTTCCCCAAAGGGCACTGCAGGGGCCCTCCACGCTGCCAGAAGGGGTGAAACCGCAGCTCCCCCAGCCCCCTGGCCCCCTACATTCCAGCCCCGCGCCCAGAGTTTGACCTCCTCTGTGGCTGGCTGCAAATGCGCTCTGTTACAGAAATAGCCCAGCTCCTGGGCCCCTGCAGGCCCTCCCTCTCCTCCTCCCAGAGACACCCCCACCTCCAGGCTCCAGGGGAGTCATGCAAGACCAGAGGGGAGTGCTCGGCTCTCCGTTCCTCTCCCACACGCCCTGGCAGAGCACAGCCAAGTGGGCTGCCTCCCACCCTCCCAGCCCCAGCGCTTCTGCTCCGCGGCTGGGTGAGAGATTTGGGGGAATAAGGCATGAAGGACACATAAAGGAAACGGGGTACAGCACCATGAAGAGATTATGCAATCAACCCCTCGGTTCGTCTCTGCTCTGGGGCTTGAAGCAAAGGGGATGATTTCAGAGTTGCTAAGTGGATCCTAACCTAAACAAGATGGTCACCCTCCTGAGCCCGAGGTGGATTCAATTATGTTAGGGCTGACTGAATTCACAGACAGTGATGAGCTTTTGGATGCTGACTCCCTGGTGTCTGACGAGATGATTAAATCTCCTAGGAAGGACTTTGCTAGAAGAAGAGAGCCTTACCCATGATGAGGCAGGGGCCTGGATGGCCTTCGAGTTCAGGTCCCATGCCTTCCCTGCCCACAGGCAGTGGCAATGGCACCACAGCCATGCCCTGGGCTCCTTTGGCCACACTGCCTGCTACCTAGTAGGTCTTGTCCATCCCCAGGGAGAGAACTGACTAAGGGGGTTAGGGGTGTGTAAACTTGCCATATCAAACTCCTTAAGCTTGGATGGAGGACCAAGAAGGGCTAATCTATACTATTAAAAGCACAATATGCTAATTAGACCAGGCATCCTTCTAGACAAAGCCAGGGCTGCAAGGGAAGCCCGGGTCCGAGTGCCAGGGGGAAGCCGGTGCCAGCAGCTGGGAGGAGGAAGGCCTACTCTTGCACGAATTTCGTGCACCGGGCCTCTAGTGTTGTGACAGTATGAAGTACCTACCCTTTTCTAGAAACTGTCCTCACCCGATACCCGCATCGATGCTGAGAAAATAGCCATGCTCTAAAGCCTGGCACACTCTCTTGGTGACTGGTAGCCAGTGGAGGGTGAGATCTGGGATTGAGAGAGAAGAGATCCCTTCTCTCCAGGCGACGTGCACACAAGGAGCTGCTGGAGGCCAACTTCCTACCCTGGACACTGGCCCGAGGTCAAGAGGCCTCTGCAGGGAGAGCAAGAGCGAAGCCAGAGCCGGAGAGGAACAAAATGGCAAGACCACACTAGAGGCGTCAGCTTGCTGGTCCCAGTAGGTGTCTGTGTCCACCCCGTCTCTCTGACTTCACCATAACCCCTCCGGGGGGGAGGCTCTCTGAGCACTTTCGGAGCATGTACTCTGAAGTCCCAGCTGTACCAGGGGAGGGCCAGGAGGGCAACACCTCAGTTCCGCAGGCACGAGGGAGACAGGGAGGCGAAAGGGAAGGGAAAGGAGTGGCAGGTGTGCCCGAGGGCAGCAGAAGACCGTGCTGGGAGATCTCTGCTGGCCTAGAGACAGGCTGCCGAGAGGACTGAGGAAGGGTAATGTCAGAGAAAGTAGATCAGTTTCTACCAGGAAATTCAGAAAAGCCCCGAGGGGTGAGGAGGGAGCTGAGGGGTTAGGAGGGAGCTGAGAGGTGAGGAGGGAGCTGAGGGGTTAGGAGGGAGCTGAGGGGTTAGGAGGGAGCTGAGGCAGGTAGGAGGGAGCTGAGGGGTTAAGAGGGAGCTGGGCGGGGTAGGAAGGAGCTGAGGGGTTAGAAGGAAGCTGAGGGGTGAGGATGGAGATGAGGGGGTTAGGAGGGAGCTGAGGGGTGATGATGGAGATGAGGGGGTGAGGAGGGAGCTGAGGGGTGAGGAGGGAGCTGAGGAGTTAGGAGGGAGCTGAGGGGGGTAGGAGGGAGCTGAGGGGTTAAGAGGGAGCTGAGGGGGTTAGGAAGGAGCTGAGGGGTTAGAAGGAAGCTGAGGGGTGAGGATGGAGATGAGGGGATGAGGAGGGAGCTGAGGGGGTGAGGAGGGAGCTGAGGGGTTAGGAGGGAGCTGATAGGGGATTAGAAAGAAAGTGGGGGCATAGGTGAGCTGAGATCCCTAACGAAGGCGCTGGTGAGCACTGCTGATGGACAGGCTTGGAAAGATCTGAACCAACAAGCAGACAGAGCTTGGCACGCATCCCACAGGGCAGCCGCCACTCAGGGGAGGGCAAACCTGTGCTTTTTCTCCAGCGTCTGTGGGTTTGCTGTCTTAGAGCCTCATGGCCTTGCAGGCCAAAGGGTCTGATCTGCTCCTCCGGTCTTCCTAGGAAAACCTACTTTCCTGGCACCGATTTCATGAGCTAATGGTCCCTTTAAGAATATTTCCCCCCATCTGTTCTCTAGTTGGCTAGAGCAGATGCTCCTTGTTCCTATGGCAACTAACCTACCAATGGGCTTCTTCCTAGTGAAGGACGCAACAGAGAGCTCCTCCCCACACAGCACCACCAGGACTCGTGGGCTCCGACATTAAGAGTTCATATCCTATATGATCCAGAAATGGCGGCTGCCATTGACCAGCTCTTAGGAAGTAGGGGGAGAGGAGTGGCCTATGCCGTTGCCCAGACACCAGACCCATGTCCATCCTCCCAATAATGTATTAAAAGCACACGCTGTGTGTCCAGCAGATTGAATTAGTACTTCCCTTGACCCTGTTCACATCACTGGTGAAGAGCAGTGAAGCCCCCTAATTGAATTTTCCTCCTTTCCAGCTGCACATCAACCTCATCCTTATCCGGGGCTTGTGATCCTTCCAGACAGTCCTCTCGAGTCGGTTCCTACTCAAGGCAAGATTCCTGGCAGGGAGGGCTGCACACCCCAGGGCCTTCACCAGGAGGGGGGTGTCCCCCTACAGGTGAGGCTTCTCTCACAACACCCAGCATGACTCTGTTGCTCCTGGCTCTCACAGCCCCCACAAAACCAGCTGGCTTCTTCTGGAAGCCACGATGCTGACCGAACGTGAGCTTTCTGTCTTCTGAGCTTTTACAGGATGTCAGGAGTCAGTGTACAAGCAAATGAGACCTATCAGGCGCACAAAAAGTGCCTCCCACCCCATCCTGCCTCTCCTCCACTGGCTTCTGGGGAGGTGAGTGTGCCATAGCCCCACCGAGCAGCCTGGCTCTGGAGGTGACGGACCCAGACCGGATCACTCATCGGCTGAATGGCATCAGGCAGTCCTGACCCTCTCGGAGCCCTCGCTTCCTCATCTGTGAAATGGGAGTGCTAAGTGCCCCCGATAGGACTTGGCAGGCAGCTCAGAACTGCAGCACCTTGCTAGCATTCCCAACTCCACAAACTCCTGAAAATGGGGAGCTCTTTTCTCACCTGGTGGCAGAGCCTGACATGACATGACCCTCGTGAGCAGCAGAGCATGACCTGAACTGGCAGGAGATGCCACAGCCTTTCACGTATCCCATTTACGTGGCTCTTTAAATGGGTCGTGCTGGAGAGATACTAACGTACTTGGTTTTGGCGCTGCTCCTGACCATGCTGGAGGTTTTAGGTCATGCACGGCCTGTGTCCCATGTCACCCACGGGCCCCCTGGTTTCAGATGACAAGTTGGAGCTGTCTCTGCTGCTCCCCCAACCCCTGGTTTCAGGAGAGCCACCGGAGTTATTTGAGCTGAAGATGCCGAGAGCCAAGCAGAGCACTTGCCCCATCACAGTCTGGGTCTCTCCTGGGTCCCCGGGTTCCTGCAGCCTGGAGCCAGCTCCCCGGAACTCGAGTTGGCCTGGGGCGGGGAGGTGAGCCACAGGCCAGCGCAGCAGCCCTTAAGGAGCTGCTGCTTTCCAACCCAGCAGAGCTGGCAGAGGCAGAGCTGCTATTGGGCTGGACTTCAGGTAGAGACATGCCTGAGGATTCCTAGCATGCATGCCTCCCCACTCCCCACCTCATCCGCTTCCAGCCCTCTCTCCACCTCATCACCCTCAGCGTCCTCTGTGCTACCTGCTCCCCAGAGGCATTCCCAGGAGGATAGAGGGCTGAGCCCGGGGAACTGCTAAGGGTGGAAGGGGCCAAAGTGGGTGGGAACTGAAGAAAGGGAAAGATGCTGTGAGGGGGATGATGAAGATGGGATGTTCTGGGGTGAGAAACCATCACATCCAACAGAGAGTGGAACAGGTTTGGCGTGTTTCTCCTGATGTGTTTCGTGGCCTCAGGAGGCTTTTTAAATGGGAACCCAGCCCTGGCCAATAAGTGTGAACAATATTGGGCAATTGCTGTCCTCGGAGCCCTTGGTTCCAAAAGTCTGTGTGGAGAAGGCCTGTCTCATGCTGCGTCCGCCGGCCTCTTTTCCAGCAGCTGTGCAATGTTGGACAGTAAGCAGGCCTGCCATTCTGAAAGCGATCGTAGGCTCTCCAATTGCAACGGCAAAGTCTACCTCAAGTTCTGGGAAAGGCCCGGCTGTCTGCCTCTGAGGCTGAGGCGTGCACAGTTAAACAAATAGGATGGTGGTAATCAAATTTAACTCCCTCATTTTACAGATGGGAGATCTGAGGCCCAGGAAGGAAAGGACTTACCCAAGATCATTCAGCCAGTTGAATAACCTCACCACGACAGGGATGGGGGCCATCTTTGTTGAACTTTACCACCAGAAAAAGCCATGTTAAATGGCTAACGCCTTCTGCCCTATTGGGTTGACCATCTCAGAAGAGATCCTATCCCCAAGAATTAGACTGTACTCCATGTCTCTGTGTCCCAACTTAGGACAAAGTTCTCATTAAAGCCTCTTGGGAAAGCCACTAGCATGGGGACCAGAAATAGGCTCAGAACCACTGCCTTGTCACCATCACTCACCTGCCCCAAACCGAGGCGGAGCCATCAGAAAAACGATGGCAGAGATCTTCCATCCGCATTTCTCGGATCCTTTCTCATGTTGTCTTTTTCCCTCGGCCTGTTTGAATAGGTCCGTGGTACCTGTCATCAGGCTCAGGTGCAGGCTTTCCCTTGACACAGCTCTTCAGGGCTGTGCTGCTATCCTGGCCTTCAACCTTCCAGAACCCTTTTGGCAAGGAGAATCTCATGCCGTGGGCTTGGACTTCCAGAATGAGGGTCTTGGATAAATCTCAAAAATGGAGCATCTATTCCATTCCTAGGGTGATTTCAAACGAATTTTCCCTAAACGATTTCTCTCCTACAAGTCTGCACACACGTGCATCCACAACCACGTGTCTCAGGCTGGCAGCTGGGGCCGCCTGGGGATCCCCACATACTTGTTATTTGTGGCTGTTCCAGGCCTGACTCCTCAGAAGGCAGACGACTCAGACACTTAAGCCTCTGGGAACCTTCAGATCTAGAAAAGCTCCAGTTGAGATCAGCCTGCCCTTCCTCTCTCCCTCCCTCTCTTCTTCCCTCCCTTCTTCTCTTCCTTCCTTTCTGTTTTGTTAATCCTCACCCAAGGATATTTTTCCATTAATTTTTAGAGAGAGTGGAAGGGAGGGGGAGAGACACACAGAGAGAAACATCAACGTAAGAGAGACACATTGCTTCCCGAACTTACCCCGACCAGGGCTGGGGATTGAGCCTGCAACTAAGGAATGTGCCCTTGACTGAAATGGAACCCAGGACCTTTGGTCCACAGGCCGATGCTCTAACCAACGAGCCAAACCAGCCATGACAAAATCCACCGTAAATTGACAGCAAGATGTTTAAATGCCCTTGACCCTTGACCATCTGGTTACAAAGGTGTTTCCAAATGATTACCACTGGATACCAAGACCCCAAATGTGAAATATACCTCAGGCTGCTCCCATAATCTAATCCACAACCTCCCCCTCCCCCCAGCTTTCCAAAGACAGAAGGTGACATTCATCATTCTCAGAAGATGATCACAGGATCAGGAGCTGGCAAGGCCTGACCCCAAGCCTCTCCAAGCAGGGAGAGGGCCAGTCTCTCTGACACAGAAGTGAGAGCGCATTCCTGTGCCCGTGGCCTTGTTCTGAAGGTAGGAACCTCCCACAAGTTAAAAATGGGGAAACCAAGACAACTTGAGTTTATCGTGATCCAAGAACCCACAGGGAAGGAACAGTGAAGACAAGATCAGAATCCAAGTGTTCTGGAACCTTCTCCAAAGAGCCCTCATCAGGGAGATTCTCATCTGTCTGGAGAAGGCCTGCCTGGAGGCAAGATGTTTGGATTTCATGAACCAGTTAAATTAAAAAAAAAAAAAATGAAATTTAAGGAACCATTAAAAGTTTGCCAATTGTTAAATTTTCCAAATAAGGACATTTAAAAAGGCCAACTACCATTGACTCTCCCCATCGGCTCATGAAAAGAATAAGAAAGCCATAACCTCTGAATGAATCTTTAAATATATCCCCTGCCTCCCTTCCCCAAATTCTCTAAACTAAATACATTGTGCTTAAAAAAGAAAAATCAGCCGAAACCGGTTTGGCTCAATGGATAGAGCGTCAGCTTGGGGACTGAAGGGTCCTAGTTCGATTCCGTCCGGTCAAGTGCATGTACCTTGGTTGCGGGCATATCCCCAGTAGGGTGTGTGCAAGAGGCAGTTGATCGATGACTCTCTCTCATCGATGTTTCTAACTCTCTATCTCTCTCCCTTCCTCTCTGTACAAAAAAATCAATAAAAATATATTTTTTTAAAAATCGGTATGCTCTCTGTTTCTGTCATTTCACCTAAGACTGGAGAAAACGCGGTCACACACCAAATGGGATCATCACTGGGCCAGACTGACCTCTCGATTAAGCCTAAACACTAAGAGGAAGGCCCTAAGCTTTGGGATTTGGACCTCCCGGAACGCCTAGACAGGGCAGACGTGGCAGGAAGGGGGGAATCGAGAAACACACGCTACTCTTCCCCTAGGCCAGTGGTCGGCAAACTCATTAATCGACAGAGCCAAATAGCAACAGTACAATGATTGAAATTTCTTTTGAGAGCCAGATTTTTTAAACAACTTCTTCTAATGCCACTTCTTCAAAATAGACTCACCCAGGCCATGGGATTTTGTGGAAGAGCCACACTCAAGGGGCCAAAGAGCCACATGTGGCTTGTGAGCCGCAATTTGCCGACCACGGCCTACGTAAATCCCCTCTGTCAACTACAAAGATCTGAACAACTGTTGGTGGTGGTTTTATAAATCCAGTGTTATAAAACTCAGGTAGCCCCTGAGTTTCACAGTTCTCTCGTCTGTTCAGATCATTTGGGGGGAAGGGAGGAAGCCAGACTGTCCCAAGTTAGGAATTATGTGAGATACAAAGGCAGTCTCTGGTGAGTGGCAGCATCAAATCTACACATAACAGATGCAGGCCCATTGCTGCCATTGCGGTTGCACCATTAGGAGCCCAGGGAGGACTGACTCAATTTCAGGGGCAGTTTCCCCCTCTGCCTTCCACAGATTATTGCTCTTGGGAAAGGGGCGGGGAGGGGGGGTGAAGAGGTAGAAGAAAGTTGATAGATATGGTGGTGCTCAGGGGAAACACACAAAAAGCACTGGATGAGGAGCTGAGTGTGGCTCAGTTGGTTGGGTGTTGTCCTGTGCACCAGGAGGTTGCAGGTTCAATTCCTGGTCCAGGGCACATGCCCAGGTTTTGGGCTCCATCCCCAGTAGGGGGCTTGCAGGAGGCAGCAGATCAATGTTGCATTCTCGTATCAATGTTGCACCCTCACATCAATGTTTCTCACTCTCCCCCTTCCTCTCTTTCTCTAAATAAAATAAAATAAACTATTTTTAAAAATATTTTTATTTATTTCAAAATATATTTTTATTAATTTCAGAGAGGAAGGGAGAGGGAGGGAGAAATAAAAACATCAATGATGAGAAAGAGTGAGGATTGAACCCGCAATCCTGGCATGTACCCTGACTGGGAATTAAACCCTGACCTCCTGGTTCATTGGTTGAAGCTCAACCATTAAGCCACACGGGCCAGGCAATAAACTATTAAAAAAAAAAAAAAAGAAGAAGAAAAAAAGGAGTTAGATCTTGATCCTAATCCTTGCCCTTTTGCATCTTTTGGCTCCAGTGTCTACATCTCTGATGAAGGACTGATATTCTGTTTTCCTTACAGGACTGCGCTTAGACTGTGAGATCTCTGAGGGCAGAACCATGCCTTATTCGGCTCTGCATGCTCAATCTATAGCACAGGACCTCAGAGAGAATAGGGGTCCACAGACATCCGCTAAATTGAACCTATGAAGTGCACTCCAGGCTTAAAAGCACTACACGGCTGTCTAAGGAGGGGTTATTATTACCTTTAGCCAAAATTATGCACCACACCATCTATCAAATATACAAAGACACTGGAATTCTATTTGGAAGCAGTTGATGATGTAAATAAAAACGAATTTTCAGAAATGCTCGTAGTTTCCAAAGTAGCCAGACTGCACAACCCATTAATTATTTTGCCTAACGGATAGCTGTAGACTCGAGTGCACTATACAATGTCTCGTGCTGGATGTGTGTCCTGTGCACTTTGCCCAGCCCACACCACCTCTCTGCCATCTCCGAAGTCAGCAGCACACGCTGGTCCGCTCACTATTTTGGGTGACATCTATATTGAGAGCTGGGCCCCTGGTTGGTAGCAGCTTTGGAATGTCTGACAGCTTTGGGCTCCTCTGTCCCCTCTCCTTACTCCTTCCCACCCACTCCACGTTCTGCCTGCAGCTCACACCACTACGCGCTTCCTGGGCTTGTCTCGGCACCTAAATGGGCTTTTCAAAGCCACCTCCAGCCTCTTGCAGAGTCCCACTGGCCTGGCCCACCCACCCTTCCTGCCAGACCCTGATGCATGGGCTGCCCATTGGAATGACATCACCAGCCTCTTCCCTCCCTCCCCTCCCCGCCCCCCCCCCCGCCCCCATGAGGCATGTCTTTGATCTCTGCTCCTGGCCACTGAGGAGCACCCTGGGAAGACAGCACCACACTCGGCCAGCCTTCCCCACCTGTCAGCTCCTCATCCAAATGCCTGCTTTGGGGAAGAGTGCCAAGCCCCGCCCGCTCCACACACTGGCCTCCACCCTGCCCTGCCCAGGCACTAGCAGAAAGTGCTCCTGTCACATGGCCCTCCTCAGCTCTAATCCCTTAGGCGGGTGAAGCTCATTCCACATGGAGCCCTTGCTGGAGTTCATGCGGGTTCCGCCTCCCATCCTGTGAGCAGCTCCAGGACTCCCGGGCTGAGGAGGAGGCTCCCAAGTGCCCGCTCAAGCAGGCCTGGCTCAGGGCCTCGGTCCTCTGGGCACACATCCCCCTGCAGATCCTTGTCCCCTCGTCCCTTCTGCAGCCCCTGCTTCCGATGAGGAAACAGCCCCATTCTAGACGTCAGAAGTGTTCTCTAACGTCTTCATCGGAGACCCCAAAGGAAGATGGGACATTCTTATTTGTTAGGAGAGAAAGGGGGTAAATGAAAGAAAAAGGGAGTAAAAGATTTGCTTTCAATATAATAGAAATGCCCCAATATGTTCTCTCTCTCTCTCTCTCTCTCTCTCTCTCTCTCTCTCTCTCTCTCTCTCTCACACACACACACACACACACACACACACACACTCACCACTCCTCTTTGCCCAGCCTGTGCATCCTTCTCCCTGGCTCTCGGCTGGTAGCTGGGTAGCCACAGTTCCCTAGCCCAGGCCCCCGGACCCCAGATGTTACCTTCCATGCTGGAAGACTCAGACTGCTGCCTGGGAAGGAACGAAACCCTACTCCAGACCGGAGAGCGCGGCCCAGGGTGGTGGAAGCAGCTCCTGAGGGAAGGAGGGAGCGGAGAGAGCCCGGAGCCCAGCAGCTCCCGGCCTTCCAAGGAAGGCGCTCGTGTCAGCTGTCTCCCGGCCCCGCACTGACTGAAAACCAGGGAGTCTCCCGATAAAGCTGGGTCTGAAATCCGAAACTGCAGGTTGGCCGAGTCCTATATAAATACGCTCACGCCCTGGCCCCTTGGTCGGACGGCTTCCCCGCCCGCCCTGCTCCCCTCCCTCCTCACCCTGCCTGCAGCTCTGTAACTAACATCAGACAGCCCTCTAGCTACCGCTCCTCCAGACACCGGAGCACAGCCCTGCAGCCCTGGGGAGACCCGTCAGGCGTGGTCCGGTCTCTCCCAACCCCAGCCCCTCCAGCAGTTCAAGTCCAGGTGCTGAAGCGGCGCTCAGGGTCATGGAAGGAAGGATGGTGAGCAAGTTCCCAGTTTAGAAGCAATTGCTAGACTTCCTCCACATCAAGGAATAATAGTCTTTGAAGGTTCAGATCCAAGAAACTGGTCTGGAGTATAGCAACAGCTCAACACACCTTTCTCCCCACTCCCCTTTTCTCCCCTGCTTCTGCTTCTCCTTCCCCTCCTCTCGCCTCCAAGCTCCTGTGTCTGGCTGTTACGAGCAACCCCTTTCCCTAATATTTCTCTTGTAATAAGAATCAGGCCATGTGAGAGTGGGAAGGGAAATCATGGTGACAATTACCTCGTTTTGCTGATAAGGGACTGAGGCCAGGAAGATGAAATGGCTTATCAAAGCTGGTGAGGGCCTGGCCAGTGTTGTTCAGTGGTTACACGTTGACCTATGAACCAGGAGGTCATGGTTCAATTTCTGTGCCTGGGTTGTGGGCTCCATCCCCAGTAGGGAGCATGCATGAGGTAGCCAATCGATGATTCTTTCAACATTGATGTTTCTATCTCTCTCTTCCTCTCCCTTCCTCTCTGAAATTAATAAAAAATATATATATGTAAAAAGCTGGGGAGGCACTCCCAGCCCTATCTGGCATCTTGGGTGGTAGAATGGAAGGAGGAGGTTTAATGTCAGATGGAGTCATGTTTTGATACAACTAGATACTCACTTGAATCACTGAATGTGAACAAAAAAAGTCACGTAACCTTCCTGGGCCTCAATCTCCTCAGTTGCAAAATGAGGTAAATGGCACTACTTGAGAAAGTGACGACTAAATAAGGCAGCAAGTGTGAAGCAGTAGCACACAGTAGGCACTCAATAAAGACCCACCGCCCTCCGGCTCTGTTTGCCTCTGACTCAAAGGGTAACTCTTAATTGCCTTTAGTGTTTACTGTTCCTTCGGGTGTTGGTTTAATGTTTCTCGTTCATTGTCTTTATGTCACTCTGACTAGTAACATTCACGGGTCACCGCACAGGACTCGGAATGCAACGCGTCGCTAAAGGGGGAGCTTTATTTACAGACCAAGGTCACAGACTCTCGCGCAGGCCTCGCTGCTGACGTCTCCCACACCTCCACCTCCCGGCTCCCAGCTCCAGCCCCATGCGCATTTCCCCAGAACAACAGGCACACGCCCTTTATGAGCTTCACTGGTGTTGAGTCTTTTACAATGTGAAGGCAAGCCCTGGCTGGTTTGGCTCAGTGGATAGAGCCTCAACCAGATTCGATTCCAATCAAGGGCACATGCCCGGGTTGCAAGCTCAATCCTCAGTGGGTGACATGCAGGAGCCAATGAATGATTCTCTCTCATCATTGATGTTTTTATCTCTCTCCCTCCCTCTCCCTTCCTCTCTGAAATTAATAAAAATATATTTAAAAAACAAAAAAAACAAACAAAGTGAAGGCAAGAATCTCCACAAGCAAAAAGATTACAACTTGCTTTATTGCAGTGGTCTGAAGCTGAACCTGCAATTTCTCCAAGATATGCCTGTAGTCTTTGTCTTCAACTCAGCATGTCTAAAATGAAATTAAGATTCACCACCCACTGACTAACTATATTATGGTATAGTCCCCAAGGTAAGTAAAGGATGATATGATGGGGAAAGCAATTAATTTAGTGCTACCCAGGTTAAAAATAATTGGTAACTACCTATCTATATATATAAAAGCCTAAGTGACTGTCTGACCATCCAACCAGTAGCTATGATGTGCAATGACCATTAGAGGGCAGACACTCAATGCAGGAACTGCAGTTCTTAGTGATGCACCCAGAACCCGGGGTGTGTCACCTGAGAACTGCCCTCTCACAATCCAGGACCCCTTAGGGCAGGGGTCCTCAAACTTTTTAAAGTGGGGGCCAGATCACGGTCCCTCAGAGAGCTGGAGGGCCGGACCATATGAACTACTAATTCCTACTGTAACACCTCGGCTGCGCTCACTGCCCAAAAAACCTGGCGGGCCAGATCAGACTCCTCTGTGGGCCGCATGTGGCCCGCGGGCCATAGTTTGAAGATGCCTGTGGGATTTCGGAGAGCTGGTTTCAGACCAATTCCCACAGGCCAGGCTGAGGGACCCCACAGTGCACAAATCCATGCAGCAGGCCTCTAGGATGATTATAATGCCTAGAGCAGGGATCAGCAAACTTTTATGAAAACGGCTAGATAGAAAATATTATCAGCTTCATTGGCCATATAGTTTCTGTTGCAAATATTCAATTCTGCCTTTGTAGTACAAAAGCAGCCACAGGTAATTGGTAAACAAATGAGCATAAATTAATTAATATAAACAAATTAGTATAAATGAGCATAAATGAATGACTATAAATGAATGAGCATGGCTGTCTCAAAAAAAAACCCTCTACTTGTGGGCACTAAAACTTGAATTTCATATAATCTTAATGTGACACAAAGCTTTATTCATCTCTTCCCCCGGCCCACCAACTATTTAAGATTATAAATGTCATACTTGGTTTGTGGATCATGCAAAATTAGGTGGCGAGCCAGATTTGGCCAATGGTCACAGCCTAGTCTGACTTGGAGCATCCCAGGAAGAACCAGCAGACATTGGTTAACAGTGACCTCCAAGGAGAGTAACTTTCCACTGAATACCATTCTGTATCATTTGAATATTGTAATCCATGCACGTTTAAAACATTTCATCATCATCAGGCTCCCCATCTATGTTCTCCGACTTCTATCAATGTCTACATTTACCGTCTCACACAATCAGGCTTCTAACTGCCAGGTCAACTCTGACTCGCTCTCTCCCAACCCAGACTCTCACCCCAACAGTAATCAGTGTCCAAAACCCACTGGGGAGTCCCGTTCACCAAAGGACCTCAGCCCACTCCTCCCTAGTCCTCTCCCTACCATTGTCTGTGGCTCCTATCATTGTCTCTACCACTCACTGTCACCCTATACAGCCTTGCACACTTAACCAACTTTTTACTTGGGTAAAGCTTATTTCCAAATAGGAAACAGAAGCTTCTTAAGGACTGGGACTATGTATTGCCTCCCGGCTCAGCTCCTCCACCAGTGCCTTGCACCTGGTGAGAATCCTGTCAACAGTTGCCTGATTGCTATCTCCCATCCTGTCGGTGATGGTTTGGAATACAGGGAAAGATCCATCTGGAATAGAAGCCAGTCTGAGACATGCAGCAGGGCAAGAGTGCACAGGAGTGCAAGGCCTTGGATCGCAGGAACAAGCATTTAGGGCACATGTGTCAAACACAAGGCCCGCGGGCCAAATCCGTCCCGCCAGGCCTTGCAATGTGGCCCGCACCGCGCTGTCATCACTGCACTCCGCTGCGTTTCCATCACAATGACAGTTTATGACTGTTCAGTAAACCATTCGGCCCGCGATTTAGGCTGGATTTTAGATTTTGGCCCCTTCTCTGATTGAGTTCGACACCCCTAATTTAGGGAGAGGAAAGATGTCAGAGTCAAGCTCTGCTCCAAAAAAGGGGGCTGTGCTTTGGAGAAGGAAATCGGGAGGCCCCTGGGTATTTCCCCCTAATTCCAATCTCTGGAATATTAGCCTAGAACAGTCAACAGAGCCAAATATCAACAGTACAATGATTGAAATTTCTTTTATATATATATATATATTGATTTTTTTACAGAGAGAAAGGGAGAGAGATAGAGAGTTACATCTATCAGCTGCCTCCTGCACACCCCCTACTGGGAATGCACCTGCAACCAAGGTACATGTCCTTGACCAGAATCGAACCTGGGACCCTTCAGTCCACAGGCCGATGCTCTATCCACTGAGCAAAACCAGTCACGGCTGAAATTTCTTTGGAAAGCCAAATTTTTTACACTTAAACTTCTTCTAATATCACTTCTTCAAGATAGACTCGCCCAGGCTGTGGCATTTTTGTGGAAGAGCCACGCTCACGGGGTCAAAGAGCCGCATGTGGCTCTCAAGCAGCAGTTTGCCGACCACGGGCCTAGAGTGATAGGGAAGTGTTGGTGGTCCCCGAACCAGATCACATGCTGGTGCAGGAAAAGCTCTGCCCAGCATCCAGGCCTGAGCTGCCGCCTGAACCCTGCAGAGACCAGGCGCCCATTCCTTCCCAGGCAGCCTGTCCGCGGCAGAGTGCTGTGAGCATGGTTTTCTGCTTCCACCATGCTTCCTGTTCTGGAGCTAACCAGAAAAAGACTTCCTGAATGGGTAACTAAACACTAATGATAGCTACCAAATATAATAGCGTTTTCAAATATTTCTTCCTCTCGAGATGCTCAGAGGGGGTTTTTAAAGACACAAAAGTGTCGACTCGTTGGGACTGGAAATACCTTTGCTCCCAGTGCTTATAGAATAAAACTGAATATAGTCATTTTTTCCTGCTTCCCAGCATGAATTCAGGTTATGCTATAAAAGTAATTGCCTGCTTTCTTTATAGGAAAAAAAAAAAAAACAACTTCACAATCACCTGTGGCAAAAATGGGTCTTAAAAATCCCATTGTATACCACAGGGAACTTGTGATTAGAGGGTTCGCTAATTTACACCAAGCCACACAGGGGTAAAGTCAACATTCAAAACTAGGTCTGGCCGAAACCGGTTTGGCTCAGTGGTAGAGCATCAGTCTGCGGACTGAAAGGTCCCAGGTTCGATTCTGGTCAAGGGCATGTACCTGAGTTGCAGGCACATCCCCAGTAGGAGGTGTGCAAGAGGCAGCTGGTCGATGTTTCTCTCATCGACGTTTCTAGCTTTCTATATCTCTCCCTTCCTCTCTGTAAAAAATTAATAAAATATATTAATACAAACAAACAAACAAAACCACTAGGTCTGCCCAGCTTCAAAATGCAGTCTTTTTCTTACAACCCAGACTTTCATGACAGTAGATCATCAACCTCCCGCTGTCTCTGAAATCCACAGGAATGATTCTTTCTATTGTTTCCATCAGAAGCAGAAGCGATGGACAGTCTACAGCCAGTGCTCACCTTGCCTGCACCCCCTCACATGCCTGTCCTCTGGATGTACTCGGGCCTTCCCGGGACGGAGAAAAGGAAAGCAAAGATGACCCAAGCCAGGATGCTGGCGCCCCAGCGACGTTCAAGGGCACGGCGGCCTCTCCCTGGCTACCCCGCGGTGCCCAGTCTGGTGCTGGCCCGGCCTTCGCAGGGGCTGGCTCCGGCCTCCCCACGGGGCTTGGTGGTTGGACGCCCATGAAGTCTGGCATTGTTTGGGCAGCACAAACACAACGTTTGCCTGGGCCCTGGCGCCTTTCTTTGGGTAAATATTTGCCTGGCTCACCCAGGAGAGGGCCGGGGCCTCTTTGCCCCACATCCCCACCACCCAGTTCTAGGAAGATGAGTTGGGTGGCACAGAATAACCGCAGTGCTTACACCCAGCCGGCCCGGTCCCCTGCATCGGCGCCCTCTCGCATAGCCTCAGAGCAGCTCCGAAACATGTGCAGCTTGGCCCCCGGCCCGTGACCAAAACTGAGCTTCCAATCTCAGAAGGGTGCCTGACCGTACGGAGACGGGGTTCACCAGGCTCAGTGATGCACCCTCCGTGCCATCAGCGGGATTTCCACCTGGCTCTCTCCAACCGACCACAGGGGCCCGGGAAAACACCCGGCTGCTCCATCTCAGGGCACCTGCCCCCAGAAGCACGCGCGCTCCTGAGCTCGTCTGGCCCGCGGGGATGGCTGGACACCAGGGGTGACCCTGCCCATTTTTCAAGAGGGCAAACCACAGCCAGGAGTTTGGAGCTCACACACACAGGATGTTAATACGGGAGACAACAGCAGACCCCAGGCTCCCTGCCTCTTCTTAGTCTCACAGAGAAACACGCCCTCTCTTCAATAGCCTATACTCTGTGCTGGCCCACGGACACCCCACGATGCTCAGCCTCCACTGCCCCCATTCCCCAGGCGCTACCCTTAAGGCCTTCACCCCGCACGCTGAGGCCCCCCACCCTCCCGTCTGCCATCTCCGTGGGAGACGCGGCCATTAGCAGAGAGCACTGTGTAGGTGTCTAATGAAACCATCAGCAGCAAACGCAGAACCCCGTACAAGCTACCCCGCAGCATCCACTGGGGATCCTCTTACAGGCAGCTCCCTCCCCCGAGCTTCCTGGAAAGGTCCCCATTGTTTGCCCAGAACACAGAAAAGTGTCTGACTCTGCCCTCCCACTTATCAGCTGGCACAGACTTCCCTGCCTCGCCACAACCCCAGGGGGCGCCACTCCCAAGGAGCTCAGTGTGAATGGTGTCCCCAGAATTGTGGGTCACAGCAGCCCCGGGGGGGTGGGGGGAGGGAAAGTCAAGGTCCCCCAGATGGGAGGCACAGGGCATTCTGAGAGGATGTCCACCTACCTGGCCTCCTTAGGAGTCCCAGAGCCATATCCCGCCACGCTGGCATTTCGGGGTCGGGGCACGGGTAACCAGGGGCCCCTGAGAAGGCTGGTAGGAGGTGGCAGAGGTGGCGGTGGACAGCATGAGTGGCTCGGCACCCCTCCCACCTGTGTTTCTGAGTCCTCTCTGGGCTGCACTGTAGCTCACCTGTTCCTGTTTCACCCTTTAAATGGAATGTTCCACTCGCCCTGGAAGCCCAGGGGGAGAAAAAACGATCTGTTGAAGAAAAGCTTTCCTTTTCAGAGGCTGGCATCCCTGGGATTCCCTCGGGTGCTGCTGCGGACGACAGGTGGGGGAAAGGGGCCAAGAGCAACAGCTGAGGGGGACCCTCGGAGGACAGGGCAGACTGGGACTGATGCCCACTCCCCCTCTCCTGGGGATGGTCTGAGCGGGAGCCTGGAAGGGAACAGACACCTGTGCCTCCGTGGCTCCTGGCAGGTCCCCTCTCGGGTATCAGATGGGCACCTCCACAAGCTGGGGTGAGAAACAGTGAGACCCCCCCTTCACCTGTCTCCTGTGCCCCTTTGAATATCTTATCTTTCTTCTCCCGAGCCCTTATCTCTGACTCAGAGACCTTTATCAGCCCCTTCACAATGAAGCGGGAGGCCAGAGATGCCCGCGTAGATACCACGGGCTTCTCAAAGACACAGTGTGATGCCAGCGATGGTGAGGGGGAGGAGAACAGCACCTCAGGAAAACCCAGGCCTTCTCACCCCACAGGGGCCCAGATTACCCCGAACCCACACCCCGCTATCAGTGCGGGGGTGGGCGCCTCTATCAGTGCAGGCCCTCCGTGCCCGCACGTGCTCCGGGCCCTGCCCGCCTGCCCTGGAACTCTAACACACTCCTATCCCACCAGATATGTGGGTTCTCGCCAACAGAAACGGGAAAACGACATTTCTTTCCAGCCCCTGGGCCCCGGCCAGCTGTTTTCCAACTCCAGTGAGACAAACTGGACTTTGATTACAGCAGAAAAGATTCAGGTGAGACACCAAGAAGCACTTGGAATAATGATAAGAGGAGGTTTAGGACGGTGCATGGCACTTTGGGTTTACAGCCAACTGCCCCTGTGTAAGGTGTGGTCCCCGGCCAACGTGCTATTCTCTAGCTCAGAAATTTCCAGGGCTTGCGCCTCTCCTGCCTGATTCACACGGGCCTCCCTCGCTCCCTGTCTCGGTGCCCAAGGCCGCGTCCCCATTCATCATTCAATGCCATAGTCACTGCTCAGTCTGACCCGGCCAGAGCCTCTCAGTGTTTCCACAGAGGCCTCAGCATCTCAGCTGCGGCCATGCCAACCCCGCCCTCTCCCCAAACGTCCCTCTTTTCTCTCCAGCCACCAGAGCGAGACAACCTTGAAGGCAGCAGATCTCGCGTGAAGATATGGGTGTGAGTGGTTCATGTATTCCAGATATTTCCTGAGCATCCACAGTGCCAGAGGCGGTGGCCCTGCAACTCGAGGAGCCCGATCCTGTTCCTGGACACCCCAAAACCAAGCCCGCCCACCCATCGCCCTCAGAGGCAGCCCACACCGGGAGGTCGGGGTTCAAGGGGGCATGTGGAATGACGGAGTTGGGAGATAACGGAAGGGTGGGTGGGCGCTCCAGGTAGGGCGACACAGGTGGGAGAACATTGGCCCTTGGCCAGGAGAGGGGTCATGCCGGAGGTGAGAATCACCCCCATTTCTTGTGTGTTCACACTGTGCACTGTGGGGACCCCTCTGTACTTAGGGTCTTGCTTATTCCTCGTCACTCCCTGAAGCTGGAGGAGTGCATGGGTCAGGCTGTGGGGTCCCCGCAGGCATGATGAGGCTCCTGCTCAGTAAATACTGTCCAACGATCAATAGATAAGATGACCTTTGGAGGCTGACCCCCAGCGGGAAGCAGCCGGGGACAGCTACAGGCCTGGAACACACACCCCACCTTTGTAAACAATTCAAGGCAGCACCAGGCCTGAGCAGGGAGCGGAGGCACTGGCTGGTGGGCGCCCGGCTTTCCTGGCAGGATGGGAAGTGGGTGTTGGAGCACACCCTGTCCCTGCGAGAAATCCAGGGGGACTGGGAGACAGCTGCAGGGAAGACAGCTGGAGGTCACTCAGAATGGACCACAGGAGGGACCTTCCCAATGGGCCAGCCTAGCGTACGCAGCCTCCCAGCAGCCCCTTGTCCCAAATGGGTGTGGGGGCTGTGGGCAGGGTCTCTCCGCGTGTGTGTGGGGGGCAGGTTCTCTCCATATGTGGGGGCTGTGGGCAGGGTCCCTCTGCATGTGGGGACCAGGTACCAAGAGATAATGGTCACCTCCAGCCGATGGACTTGCACCATGGCCTCTGTTGGGCTAAGTCTAAGGGGGACGCGTGGACACAGGCTGCCCCCCACCCTGGCCCGGCCTTGTGAGGGGTGGGCTTTCAGCTGCCGAGAAGGCCAGGCAGTCCCCGGGACTCCAGACTCTGCTGCTCCGTCGTCCCCCCTTCTCCCCTGTCTCACCTCCGGAAAGTGAGCAGGGCCAGTGCCCCCTCGCGCCCAGCCCTGCCCCTGGACCCACCCCTCCTGCCTCGGGGTCCTCACCTCCTGCCGCCTGCTAAATGGAAGCTCATTCTCACCCTGGACACTGGGGATGGGTTTGGCAGGGTGAGGGCTTGCGGCTGGACACCCCACACTGGACTCCCCACCCGGAGGTGGGGTGGACTTCGGGGAGTGCTGCTCAGGTGATGCCAACAGAAACCTCCTCCAGGATTCACCTCAAACACAAGCTCTGGTCCCTCCCTGAGGCGCCGAGAGGGGGAGGGGGGCGGCTTCCAGAGGGAGGGGCCCCAAGCAGGCTTGGCCGCTGCCTGACTCGGGAGAACTGGAAACCAAGACTTAACAAGCTGGCTTCTCCCTGGAATTTCCCGGCGGGGGTGAGGGGGGGTGGGTGGTGGATGGAGACTGAACCAGAGAGGCCCCCACCGCTCCTCCTCCTTTCTGGAAAGTGCTAGGCCCCACCCTCCCCACATGGGCCTTGCTTGTGAAGACCTACTATAGGCAGGCATGCTGGCCCTGGGCAACCTCTTGGAACTGGACCCCTGGAATAGGGGGATGGGATGGGAAGCAGAGAGGGTCTTGGCCTTCTCTTTAAAACCCAGAATAATGCCACCACACTGCAAATCCTGCCTCATCTCTTTTGAAAAACAAATTCTCGAGCCAAATCTGGCCCATGCCAGGCAGTCAAGCACCTGGAAGTGAAGCAGGAAGCAATTCCAGGAGATCTTGTGGCTTCTCCTTTGTGCCAAAGAACTGGGGGCGGAGGGAGGGGGACGGGGGGGGGGGGGGGGGAGAAGGAGAGAAGCTGGGGGAGGGGCCTGGGCTCAGACACCTGGGCTCTCAGATTGGACAAGGCAGCTATTGCAAGGCAGAGTGCGGGAGAGCGTTAGCCAGGGGCCAAGCTGCTCAGATGACCCCTGAGAGCACCTACAGGACAACAGAGCCAAGCACCAGGGGCAGATGGACACCAGGGGCAGATGGACAGGACGGTCCATTACATAAGGCCACTCGGTCAAAGCCAAGGGCCCTGGGCTCCCATTCTGACCCTGCAGCCAATGTGCTGTGAGCCCTCAGGCAGGCCACCGCCTCTCTGATCCTCAGGCAGCTCCCCTGCACGGGGCCTTAAGGAGGGGCCAAGGGGAGCGGCAGTAAGCTGTCCCTGCCTGCTGAAACCCTCAGGGGTCCTGTCCTTTCTCCAGGGTAAGGCTGCCTGCCTGCTTTCCAGCCCCCTCCCCTGAAAGCCCTGACCGGTTCCCCGAACCCCAGCCCCTGGTCAGGGGATGCACTTCCGGTCCCCATGCCTGCTGCGTCTCAACCTCTGGGCACTCTGCTCCTTCTGTGGAGCTGCATCCCCCCACCCCTCCCTCACCCTTCAAGGCTCAGCGCAGACCTGCTCCCACAGCTGCTCCCAACCTCCTCCCAGACCTGAGGTCCTCCCTAAGCTCTGCCACATGCTGTGTGACCTCGGGCAAGTTTCCCAACCTCTCTGGACACCACTCATCTCATCTACAAAGGCTTTCATCAGAGAGTTCATCTAAAGATGGAGAAACAGCGCGTCTGAAGCCCGGACAAGAGTGCCTACACAGAAGCATTTTCCCTCTGTTTCCACAGCACCTGCCCATCTCATCTTATTTTTCTTTTCTTTTTTTAAATATATTTTATTGATTTTTTTTACAGAGGGGAAGAGAGAGGGATAGAGAGCTAGAAACATCGATGAGAGAGAAACATCAATGAGCTGCCTCTTGCACACCCTCTACTGGGGATGTGCCTGCAACCAAGGTACATGCCCTTGACCAGAATCAAACCCGGGACCCTTCAGTCTGCAGGCTGACGCTCTATCCACTGAGCCAATCCGGTTTCGGCTCATCTTATTTTTCTTAATTCTTTGTCTACAAGTCTGTGTCCCCTGCCAGACAGTGAACTTAAAGGACCATGTCAAATTCCTCTTTCACTCAACAAATACTTAGTAAAAGTCTGCTCTGTGCCAGGCACTGTTAGGTGCCAGGCTGCCAAGGGGAGAAAGACAGTCTCGTGGTTTGGTGTCCTTCGTGCTCAGATGGGCACCGAGGGCCCCGCTGCTGCCGAGTCAGGAAAACCAGGCACCAGGAGCTGCCGTGGGCTCTGCATCGCAGGCCTTGCCTCCCCACTTTCGCAGGAGCTTAAAGGTCGGGGGGAGGAAGGAGCTGGAGACATAATCCGTGGCCTCGCCGTGTACTTTGCTATGTGCTATGTAGGCACTCTGGTCCGTACTTCGGACACGCTGCTTTTCTTTGTCCTGAGATGAACTCCCTGACGAAAGCCTTCGTAGATGAGAAGAGTGGTGTCCAGAGAGGTTGGGAAACCTGCCTGAGGTCACACAGCAGGTGGCAGAGCTTAGATAAGGCCTCAGGGCTGGCAATCTCCTGCCCTTAGTCTCATGCTGCCCAGTTCCAATACACTAACAGATGAGGCCTGTGTGCCTGGACTTTTTTATTAAAAAAAAAAAAAAAAAAAAAAAAAAAGGAAATAATGGCTTATTCATCTCAAGGCTCTGAACAGCGTGACTTTAATTCCAGCGGCCCGGGCAGCCTTCTGGACATGGCCTGTGCCTTTTCTCTCCTGCTGCCACCGCAGTTCTCAGGCTGGCTCCCCACCCTGCCCGGGAAGCAGGGGACAGCTCATCCCCGGGCTGCCATCAGCGTTTGCCACCTTCAGAGAGTCATCGGAGGCTGCCTGACTGGTGGTTCCAGACCCCTGAAGCCTCCACCCATGTCCCCCTTGTCCAGACCCATTAGCCACTGACACTCTGCCCTCATGGGGAGGGAGGGAGGCAGCAGATGACGGCACCACGTGACCCAGTCCCCCACCAACCACCGTCACACGCCTCCCGCTGCTCCTGCAGCTCTCTACCCAGCGTTTTCCTCTCGAGACCCCGCTGTGACTCTGGCCTGGCCTTCCAGGGTTCTTCCCCAACACCCCTCACTCCTCTCACTCTTCTTTTTTTTAATATATTTTATTGATTTTGTACAGAGAGGAAGGGAGAGGGATAGAGAGCTAGAAACATCAATGAGAGAGAAACATCGATCAGCTGCCTCCTGCACACCCCCCACCGGGGATGTGCCCGCAACCAATGTACATGCCCTTGACCAGAATCGAACCCGGGACCCTTCAGACCACAGATAGATGCTCTACCACTGAGCCACACCGGTTTCGACTCCTCTCACTCTTCTGTGAGCCCCCACTCCATCTGACTAGCCAAAGGTTTGCAGATGCCCTGCCTGTCCCATGGACTGTTGTTTCACTAATGCAGGTTCTGTTCCTTCTTCTGTCCCAGTGGTCGGCACACTCATCAGTCAACAGAGCCAGATATCAACAGGACAACGATTGACATTTCTTTTGAGAGCCAAATTGTTTAAACTTAAACTTCTTCTAACGCCACTTCTTCAAAACAGACTCGCCCAGGCCGTGGTATTTTGTGGAAGAGCCACCCTCCAGGGGCCAAAGAGCCGCACGTGGCCCGAGAGCCGCAGTTTGCCGCCGCCGCCGGTTCTATCCTAAACCCAAATGACCTCTTCCCGGAAGCCAGCCCTGATAGGCCTTAGTTTGTGTTTCCTCTGAACGTCATATCCTCCCTGCATTTCCACTGGCTGGAGCTGCTTGGTACACTTGTTCGTTTGACAAACATGTACGAAGGACCTACAGCCATCTGCCAGGCAGTTCCTGGGCCTACTGTGTGCCAAGCTGGACTAGGCCCTGGACCCTCAGTGCCCTCCGGAGGCTGCGTTCCTGTCAGTCACCCTCAGGCCCTTTCCTGGGGAGCCCCGCCTCCACACTCAGATGGGGAGCTCTGGGGACTGCCCCCTCTTGGTTCCATCCCAGCCCGTGACATTTACAAAGGGCTTTTACCTCAGCAAGGTGCTTGCACAGCCATTATCAAATTTCATCTGCACCACACCCTCCTGGGTAGGCTGGAAGGGGCTATGGTTCCATTTGAAAGACAGAACCACTGAGGCCCGGAAAGAGGAAGTGACCCCAGCTGGGTACCAGCCAGGTCCTCCATAGAATTCATGTCCCCCGGGCCCCAAGGCGAGTGGCCCTTGCACCACGCAGACCGGGATCTTAGAGAGCTGGATGGGACCAGGTGACAATCCACTGCTCCACCCCGTCAGCGCCAGTGGGCGTCGAGGAAGAAGGGGGGCGGAAGCAGAAACAGAGGGTGCGGGAAAATGCTGTGCCGCCGGGAAGTCTACACCCATTGGCCCTGTATCCCTGGCAAGCAGCGGGCACTCAGTACACACTTGTCAAATGAATGAGCACCTCAGTAGAGAGGCACAGGCGGCGGGTACGAGCCGGAGAACAATAACAGCGGTTTGAGCACACGCTCCGTGTCGGGCATGATGCCAAACGCAACTCACTTCACCCTCCCAGCATCCTCACCGCGTCCAAGGTGGCTGTTTTCGCCTCCCCGTTACGGATGAGACAAAAGGAGGTCAAGCACCCAAAGTGGCACCCCCAGACGGACTCCAGAGCGGTGCTCCCGCGCGTTAGCCAAGTCCAGGCCAGATGCGCCCGCCACCCAGGGACGGCCTCCTCATTGCCGGCTCGCTGAGTGAGCGGCCTGCTGAGTGCTGAGTGCTGAGTGCTGAGTGCTGAGTGCTGAGTGAGGCCTGCGGTCCCCTCTGCCCGGGCCCCGAGGCTCCGCATGAGCCTGCGTGAGTCACGGCGCTAATGAGGTGAAATAAAAGCCCAGCCTGGGGATTGGGGGGGGGGGGGGGGCTGTGATTAGCTGCACAAGGACTTCATGAATCCTCTGCACTGTCCACACCCCAGCGTCCTGCCGCTCCCAGGGGCCTGCCCCCCAAGGAGCGGCTCTTCTCTCTGACTTATATATATATATATAATTGATTATTGATTTCAGAGAGGAAGGGAGAGGGAGAGAGAGATAGAAGTATCAATGATGAGAGAGAATCAATATATATATATACATATATATTTTTTTATTGATTTCAGAGAGGGAGAGAGATAGAAACATCAATGATGAGAGAGAATCTATTTATCTATTTTTTTAAATATATTTTATTGATTTTGTACAGAGAGGAAGGGAGAGAGATAGAGAGTTAGAAACATTGATGAGACAAAGTCATCGACCAGCTGCCTCTTGCACACCCCCTACTGGGGATGTGCCCACCACCAAGGTACATGCCCTTGACCGGAATCGAACCCAGGACCCTTCAGTCCCCAAGCCGACGCTCTATCCATTGAGCCAAACCAGTTTCGGCCTATCTAATTTTTTTTTAAATTGATTTCAGAGAGGGAGAGAGAGAGAAACATCAATGATGAGAGGGAATCATTGACTGGCTGCCTCCTGCATGCCCTCCACTGGGGATGGAGCCCACAACTTCCCAGGCATGTGCCCTGACTGGGAATCAAACCATGACCTCCTACTTCATAGGTCAATGCTCAACCACTGAGCCACGCCCACCAGGTATTCCCTCTGACTTGATTGCCAACAGGCCTGGTACAAGGAAAGGATTGGGAGATGTTTTCTAGCATTTCAGCCACGCAGGGCTAAGGAGGGCAGAGTTGTGTGTGCCATTGCGACAAGATTTATACATAGGATACGTGGGTCCTTGGTGAATAACCCCTTTATGGGATGGGGTGGGATGGGATGGGATGGGGTGGGATGGGATGGGATGGGATGGGGTGGGGTGGGATGGGATGGGATGGGGTGGGATGGGATGGGATGGGGTGGGATGGGATGGGATGGGATGGGGTGGGGTGGGGTGGGGTGGGATGGGATGGGGTGGGGTGGGATGGGGTGGGGTGGGGTGGGATGGAGTGGGGTGGGATGGGAGGACGAGCTGGGCATCTCCAGCTCTGGTGACTTTGGGTCCCTTTCAGAAGGAGACTGGCAATTAGGAAAAGCTCAGCACCAACAAGACAGGGCTGGGGGCTCTGGGTCCGGTTCCTCTCAGGAATCTCCCCTGGGAGGGACAGGGTTCCGAAGAGGGCATTTGGAGCAGGAGAGGCTGTCCTTTTGGGCTGACAGCGGGAATTCCCAGTGGATTCTGATCTCAGTGCTTCTCTGTGACTTTGGGCCAGTGGCTTACGAACCCTTCCACAGACCTCAGCTTCCCTTTTCTTACTAGGGGGTCCCAGCGCCTGTATGGGTCTTTATTCCTTGAGATAGGGGCTGTGTTAGGGTGAGGGAGGCTGGCCCCAGCCCATGCTTGGAGTTCTTGAGAGAAGAGGAGACAGAAATGCAAGACCTGCTGGGAGCTCCGGGCTGCAGACAGGCAGGAGCCGCCTCCAGGCTACACTTCAGCAGCCCCGACAGACCAGACAGACCAACCGCAGGCAGGGGGACAGGCTGCTTGCTTATCTGAGCGGCCTGGGAGATAGGGACGGCATGCTTCCTGCGCCCGGGGTATGTGGCCTCGGGGTGCAGATCTCCAGGGTCAGCCCAGGGAAGCTGAATGGCAGGGGGAAAGGTTCCCTGTGATTTGAGCAACACAGACAAAGGCAAACTGAGTGAGAGGGAGATGGGCAGAGAGAACAACCAGCGTGGCAGGGTGGCCTACTACCCATTTGTCCAGCACTGAGGGGGTCTCAGAATGCAGGACTTTTGGTACTTAGAATGGAGCCAGTCCCAGCCTGACCAGGACAAACTGGTCACCCACCGCAAGGGCTCACACCTGAAATAGGCCTCCGGTGCCCAACGACCCATGGGCACCACATGAAATTTTTTTCTTTTTTAAATATATTTTATTGATTTTTTTTTTTACAGAGAGGAAGGGAGAGGGACAGAGAGTTAGAAACATTAATGAGAGAGAAGCACCAATCAGCTGCCTCCTACACACTTTCCACTGGGGATGTGCCCGCCACCAAGGTACATGCCCTTGACCGGAATCGAACCTGGGGTCTTTCAGTCCCCAGGCCGACACTCTGTCCACTGAGCCAAACCGGTTTCGGCACCACGTGAAAACTTCATGCGCGGACAGATTGAGGCTCAGGTGTCCGGGGCGTGGAAGCCGAGTGCCCCCAGGCTTGTCCTGGTGAGGCCCTGGGCACACGTTACTGTGGGCACATCCGGGCCTAGCCCGGCCTCGCTTCCTCTAGAGTCTAGAAGGTCTGGGTAAGTCTACCTTCCCGGCTGGAGGACAAAATACTCTTAGAAACTAACAGGTGTCTTGGGACCCGGAGCCCAAGAAAGGACTTTTGTGGTTTCTGAGAGTCGCCCGTGAGCCAGCCGAGGGGGAGGCCACACAGCAGGACTTGGTGTCTTGGCCGTCCCAGAGGCCGCTAAGCTCTGCAAAGATCTCAGTGGCTGGGGCAAGTATAGGGTGAAGGATGGGCAGGGGGAGAAGCAAGAATAGCCATTCTCCAGGCTCCCAACCCCAAGCACAGCTGAGCTGCTGTTAATTTACAGGCTGGACAGCGCAAGGGGCAGTGCCCCGGTCCTCACCCTGCCCGCTCAGTGAGCTGAGCTCTCTGGCTCGACTCCACCTGGCTGCCCCCTGGGCTGCTTTGTGGGGCATCGACGTGTCCGGTCCTGCTCAGCCGACTTTCTCAGAGGCCCAGGGCGGCTCCAGTTCCACGCCCCTCTGCCAGCTGAAACCAAGCCCGGGCTCAAACTGGGCCCCGAGTTCACGAAGACCAGAGGACAGGAGTGGATACCCAGCTCCTCCTTCCCTCAAAGGCAGTCTGTCCTAATCTAGGGCCAGGGACGGGAAGAGGGCCAGGGACGGGCCACTAAGAAGTGCGGGTGGAGAAAGCTCCTCCTTTCTGCCTCGGCCAGCTTACAGTCACTCCTTCATTCAACCAACGTGTGAGCAGCGCCCGCTATGCGCAACCCACGAGAAAGAAACGGAGACGCACTGAGGACCCGGGGAGGGGGAGGGGGGCGCAGAGAGCTGAAGTCTACAGATCCACCCCAACCCTCACCCTGGGGAGTTCATGTCTGGCTACTCCACTCTGTCCCCACGCACCCACACAAGTGAGCACGTGCAGAGTCGGGAGATAAAAGGAAAGAAGAGAAGCCCACATCCCAGCTCACTCACAAAGCAGAGCTGTGAGGCAGAGACAACCAAGCATTACCTCCACTTGGACCCTGTTCCTAGCGTGCAACTTTTACAGCCTGAGCCCTGTGTCCAACCCTAAGGTTCAAGCGAGAGATGGAAAAGGGTCGAAGGAGATGCGTAGTCCCATTTCTTTCCCTTCTCCTTGACTGGCTCCTTCATTCATTCATCCAGGTCACACCTCAGGAGAGCCGTCTGAGAGCTGGCCCAGAGCTAGGCACAGAGACGCAGGGCAGTTCGAGCCGACCCACTCAGTGTCTCCTGCCGCCATCATCCCCACTCTGGCTATGAGTTCAACGGGTCAGAGCCATGCGACCTTGAACTTGGCTCTCTGCTCAAACCCCAGGGCCCTGCCCTTGGGCTGGCAACAGGCCAGGCAGAAGCCCACTTTGTACAGCAGCCTCTGTCGTGTGAAATTAAGGGCAAAGGAGCTCCTTGGGTTTCTGCCTCTCCCCAGTGGCTCCCCTCCTCCCGTCTCCTCTGCCGGGGATGGAAACGCTGCCGCTCTCAGCTCACATGCTCAGCTCACAAGGCTGAGCTCCCAGGAAAAGGAGTAGTCCAGGATGTGACACGGGAGCCCAGTGAAACAGAAATACAACAATTTGTGTTGTCTTTTATGTACCAGTATCTCCCCCCCACCCCCGAATCTTTTGTGTGTGTGTGTGTGTGTGTGTGTGTGTGTGTGTGTGGCCATGCCCCTGCTTCTGTTTGCCAGCCCTCCGAGCTCTCCCCACCTGGGACTAAGGCCTTGCTTCCTGTTTATCCTCAGCCCCATTCCATCTCGAGTCTCTCTGAAGGCCTGCGAATGCTATCTGGTCTGTATTGGCCGGCACAGGAGGAGTTACAGGAAATAGCCAGTGATAAGGAGCTAACACAGAGCAAATGAGCTTGGTGCCTACCAGTCTCTCTCTCTCTCTCCAGGCCTTCCCAGGAGCCCTCCCTGGGCTGGAGTCTCTGGCCCGCTTAGGCCGAGAGCCCCGTGGGTGACTGGCGTGTCCTCTGCCCAGGCAGGTTGCTGCTTCTGATTGTCTGACTGCAGATTCCCGCCTCTGATCTGCATGGGAAGATGGGCGGCAGCTGTGCCAGGCCCCAGGGGACCACAGGCTGCCGGGGAGGAGGCTGGTCACCAGGCTCTCTAGACCCGAGGCCTCAGGGGGCCTCCTCAAGGGCAAGAGACAGGCCAGGCCTCCAAGAGGGAAAAATACAAGAGCGGGTCCAAGCCAACCCCACGTCCTCCCCGTCCCTCCCCTCTGCCCCCGTTCCTGAGGACAGGACAAAGCAGGCATCAGAGCCAGGTGGCAGGTTTCCTTTCTCGCTGCAGGCACAGCTGACTCTGTGCTTCAGAGAGCCAGTTCCCTGACTGCTCTGGACACAGCGTCATAATCCTTAGGCTTTGGGCTGGAGCCCTGGCTGGGGTGAGAAGGGAGGAAACTGCTATGAAGTGCTGCTTAGACCTCCTTGATGACGGATTCTGGAACAAGGCGCGCACAATTCAAGACGTACGGTCAAATTTCAATTGTCTGCCACTACCCTGTCCTTATGTAGCATGTGAGGGTTCTCAAAGGTAGATCCTGGATCAAGCAGAAGAGCCGTCATTTGATGAGCACCTACTATGTGCGGGGGATTGTTTACATGACCTAAGTGAATATTCATAACAGCCCTGTAAGGTCCATGGAGACACATCCGGAGGGAAGCCAGCAAACTTGCTCGAGGCCAGGCAATTCCGAATTGGTGGGTCAGAAATCACACCCAAGCAAGCTGACCCCCGTGCTTCCCTCTCCTCAACCTCTCGTGCGCACACATGCTCGCGTGCTCTGCAAACTATAGAATAGCGTACAAATAGGAAGTTATTGTCAGGCAGTTGGTAGTAGGAGGAGCCAGGGGTGAGTACGGAGGATAGCCAGGAAGATGTGTCTGAGCACTAATTTGATTAAATGTTGCTGAGCTGTGTTTCAGAGCTAAAAGGGAAAATTACCGGCCGTGTCTCCGACCCTGACTACCTCCATCAACACAAAGACTTGAAATTTGATTACATGCAGATTCCAAGGACTTGACCCAGGGCTCCCAACCTGGCATTTGTGGGGTGCCTGCCTCACTCACCCACCCAGCAGCAGGACGGTGGGAGCGCGCCACCCCATCGCCATGTGGCCTCGGCCTCCTCAGCAGCGCCTCGCAGAGAAGAAGGCCTTTCTCCGAAGTAAGAGATCACTTACGAGGGGATGAAAGAAGTAACATCTAATTAGAGAAAGTCATTAATAGGCAATTAGCCCGTAATGAGTGCACGGATCTAGGCAATGATCACCCAGGCTGCTCGGGTCACAAAAGGGAGAGACAGCCAGACTCTGCATGTCTCCCGATAGATGCCGACGCCACCCCCCCCCCCCCCCAAATAAATAAATTAAAGGAATCTGCCTGTGAAGAAGCCTTCAGTCTAGCCACACACACAGGGACAGTGGGACATGTTCAATGATATGATGAGGATGCAATCAGCCAGAGGCAAAAGGTTAAAAACCCTACAGGACAAATGAGCCCGTTTTCCCAGCAAAACATTGTAAGATAGAAAAAAAGGAGAAAAAGAATAGAAATGGGTGAGCGACAACCCTAGAATCAAAAGGTCATGGTTCGATTCCCGGTCAGGCCATCTTCCTGGATCGCAGGCTCAATCCCAAATAGGGGGCATGCTGGGGCAACGATTCCCTCTCATCATTGATGTTTCTCTCTCTCTCTCCCTCTCCCGCCTCTCTGAAATCAATAAAACTATATATTTTTTTAAATCATTGATTTTTTAAATATACATTTTTAAAAAATATCTATATCTCCCTTCCTCTCTCCGAAATCAATAAAAAAAGGTTTTTTTAAAGAGTGATTAGAACTATAACAACCAGTCACCATACAGAAATTTATTTGGATGCAAATTAAAAAGAAAACTAGGGGGAAACATAATAACCAGAGAAATGTGAAAATGAACTATTTGATTATATTAAGGAACTACTAATTTTGTTGAAGCGTGATAATGACTTCTTTAAGTCCCTCTCTAGAGATGGAATGATACGCTGCCAGGATTTGCTTCCTAATGATCAGCAGGTAGAAAGGACTGGGAGTAAACCTAAAACAAGACTGGCCATGAGATGACTTCAAAACTACTGAAGCTTTGCCCTGGCTGGTGTGGCTCAGTGGATAGAGCGTTGGCCTGCAGACTGAAGGGTCCCAGGTTTGATTCCGGCCAAGGACATGTGCCCAGGTTGTAGGCTCCATCCCCAGTAGGGGGTGTGCAGGAGGCAGCCGATCAATGATTGTCTTTCATCACTGATGTTTTTATCTCTCCCTCCCTCTCCCTTCTCTGAAATCAATAAAAATATTTAAAATATATATATATATATTTTTAAAAAACTACTGAAGCTTAGACACATGGGGCTGTCATACTGCTCTCTCTACTTTTATGTGTGTGTGTAACGCTCTGTGATAAAACTTTTTAAAAAGTACATTTTATTGATTTTTTTACAGAGAGGAAGGGAGAGGGATAGAGAGTTAGAAACATCGGTGTGAGAGAAACATCAATCAGCTGCCTCCTGCACACTCCCCACTGAATATGTGCCCGCAACCAAAGTACATGCCCTTGACCGGAATCAAACCTGGGACCCTTTAGTTCGAAGGCTGACGCTCTATCCACTGAGCCAAACCGGTTAAAACTTTTTAAAATAGCAACCAGCCCCCGCTCGCTCATCACTGTGGTGCCATAAGCACCCCGCAGTAAGCAGGCGCTGGCTGTGACCTCTGCGGCTCCCACATGGACAGCATGATGGGAGAGGCCCCCCAGGCTGCTCCCCTTCCCAGCAGCTCCCCTGCAACTAGTGACCCTCACTTTCCACAGCCACATCCCCCTGAGGCCTCCGACAGAGGCAGGGCCCGTGCAACATAAGAGAAAGCAACCTCCCCCGGCCCCACCGCAGGCCAGTGGTGGAGACCTCAGGAGGCCAAAGCCCACAGCACCCCCCCCCCACACACACACCACCATCCTGGCTCAGAGCTGAGAACCACGCCTTTCCAGCCCCGCACTGAACAGAGCGTCTCACTGCGCCAGGATCGGGAAGCGCAATGGTGCCACCGCAAGGCAGCACCTGCAGCGGCCGGACCAAGTGCCTGCTGCCTTGCTGCCTCCACGGGTGCCCGGGTGGGGAAGGGGATGAGGAGAGACGGGAGCTGTTGTGGGAAGGACAGGCCATAGAAGAGTCAGACACTCAAGGCCGCGCTCCAGCCCAGCCCAGCCCGGGGGCCCAAGCTGTCGCCAACCCCACCTTGGGCAAACAGCTGGCACCTCCCAGGCGGGTCCTCCCTGCAGCACTTCCTGGTGCTGCTGATCACGGAGCTCAGGGGAGAGGAGAGCAGGCCGAGGGGGAAAGGGATGGAGATTTCAGAGGACAGGGGAGGATACGAGGTGTCTGGGGGAGCCCTGGGAAGGGAGGAAACAGAGGGACAGCCCTGGCACATTCCAGAGCTGAGGATATAGGTGAGGAAAGGACAGAGGAGATGAGGGGAGGGGAGGAGAAAGCAGGGGAGATGAAAGGAGGGGAGGAGAGGGACAAGGGGAAAAGAAGCCACAATAAGGCGTGAGGATGACTAGACGGAGCCGGAGAGTTAGAGGCCCCAGGAACACAGAACCTGACTGACTCCCACCCCGCTCCACAGCACCCCCCACTCCCCTTGCCAACACCATTTCCCCCCAGAGAGTTCCCTGCCCTTCCAGGCCCAGGAGGGGTGTCTGGGCACCAGCTGGCAGACACCTCCTGGCCCAGCTGATGCCTGTCCTACCTCCTGGCAGCTGCTCCTGGACGAGACCAGTGGGCTCACCCACCTGCCTCCTGAGGGCTGAGGGCTGAGGCCGGAAGGGCGGCTCCACCTCAGACCAGGTGGCCAATCCAGGGAGCCAGGGAGCCTGCCCAGAGCCCGCCCTTGTGGGCACAGCGCTGAAGGGGACTCAGAGTTAACGCCGCATTCACTCGAGGTGCCTGTTCCATATTCATGACCGTGCTGGGCCCACAAGGTGACCGCCTCCCACCTCCTCACACTCACTGACCTTCGGGGACCCCAGGGCCCAAGGGCACCTGGAGGTCCACCCCGCCCATGCAGCCAGGCCTGATGGTCCTCACCCGCGGGCACGGAGGACGTGAGCCAAGTCCCTGGCTGACAGTCGAGGAAGCGCGTGACTAATCCCAGGGCTGTCCCAGCGCTGAGGCCCAGCGCTGGCTCTGCCCCCAACGAACCGCTGAGTGACTCAGGCAGCGCCGACCGCCTCCCGGGCTCCGCTATGAAGGCTGGGTCCCCCCTCGGCTGCACCTGCAGAGCCGGGAGCACCGCACGCCGGAGCCACACTCCGGCTCCCAGAGGAGCGAGGCTCTTGAAAGGCGAGGTTTCGCTACCACAAACCGAGGCCCCGCCACGCCTCTCAGGAGGAGGCAGGTCCCTGCCGGGCTCCGCACGGCCATCGGAATGAGGAGAAGGCAGAGGACAAAGCGGGCCAGAGGACACCCAGGCCCCCGGGCCCCGGGCACCCTGCCCAGGAGCTCCATCGGAGGAAATGAAAAACTGCAAGAAAGGGGAAGGGAGGAGGAGACAGGAGGATGGGGAGGGGGGGCGGGGTCTGGCCCTGGGATTGGTATTTGTGGGTTGATGGGGTTTCTCTAACCATCCGGGCTTGGCTCAAAGACGTGGGGAGTGGGGGGGGGGGGGGAGACCCACAGCCAAGGGCTCCTTCTCTTCCCTGCCCACCCTGGAGGACATGTGGCTGCAGGAGCTTTTACAAGGAATTGGGGCTGAAACCTAGGACGGCAAGACTTGCCTGCCCCTCCTCAGAGTACAATAACATTCATATAACCTCGGGCATGCCATAGCTGTGCATATGCGTTGACTGTTTTCACGGTCGCCTCCCAAATCCACAGCAGGGAGGCTCAGGTCACGGTCTAGTCCTCAGCTGATGGGCAGCTGGGGCTTGGAGGGGGTGACCCGAGGTCATACATCTGAGGGGACTGGCTCGCACCCGCTGGGGCAGCCCAGGCCGTGCTCAGCGGGCTGTCACGCCAATGCACAGGCCTGCCCTGCCCTCTGGGAGGAAGCTCCTGGGTCCTGCCCTCCAGCCTCTGGGAGCCGCCCTGCCCGGCTACCGGGACCGGGAGCGAGCCTCCCACTTCCAGACCGAGCGAACCTGGGGGCCAAAGGCAGGCTGTTCAATGGCAGGCCCCGGTTTCACGGACACACATTCCCTTAAAACTAAGACATGTCCACTCAGCTTGCTTCTGCTAGACAAGGACACCTCAATCAGCCCATTTAAAGCAAAAGGTTCCTCTGCGAGGTCCGGCCGGGTCTGGAACGCAGAAGGCCAAGAGTAATGCGATGCTGGCTGTGGGAGGGCCGGGGAAGGAAGAGCATCCCGCCTCCGGAACCTTCCCTGGGGGCAGGCCTGGGACGGGGTGAAGCGGGAAGTGTGGAGGAGATGTGCGTGAGCCCTGGAAGCTCCACGAGGCTCGCTGCTGCACGGGGGAACAAGACAAAGGCCAAACAACCCCGCCACCGAGGGCCATCAGGCAAGGTGACTGGGAAGCCAAGCCACCTTTCCTGCTGAAATCTGGCATTTCTGTGCTAAAACCCCGAACATCTAAACAGTGTCTCTGATACGACCACCGTGCGAGGAGGGCTCTGGACCTGCCATTCCGGACTTGGTGAGAGCGCCCATTTAGGAAACAGAGACACTTTCCCGCTGGACTTTCCTCCCCCTGGGCCTCCCAAGGGTTAACCTGTGGACAGTACCCTGAACCCGTCCCCAGCCGGCCAGAAACGCAGGATGGATGGGACACGGGTGTGGAGGTGTTTAGCTTGGCCTCAGCCCAGCACTACAGACAGCTCCCTCAATGTATAGACACCCCAGGCTGGGCCCCTTGGACCGAGTCCCTCCCTCCCTCCCCACCAGAGAAAGGCCGCAGAGAAGGCCCCTCTGGGGGAGGGGAGAGGCTGTGTTCAGGACCAGAGAACAGTCTGAAGGAGGCTCCCTCTCAAATGCATCTTTGAAAGGGCAGAGCAGTACCCCTTCCCCTGCTCTCTGCCAGAGCAACCGAATCACGGCAACAAGACATGCAGCAGCACCAGGCAGCCCCAGCTCCAGCGACGGCACTGCAGAGGCAGCAGTGACCTTGGGAGAAAGCTGACAGACAGGGATTCATGTCATGCTCTCCCCGCTTTCTTTCTTTTTTTTATTTTTAATGTATTTTTATTGATTTTTTACAGAGGGGAAGGGAGAGAGCTAGAGAGCTAGAAATGTCACCAACCAGCTGCCTCTTGCAACCCCCTCCCCCACCAGGGATGTGCCCGCAACCAACGTACATGCCCCTGACTGGAATCGAACCTGCGACCTTTCAGTCCGCAGACTGACGCTCTACCACTGAGCCAAACCGGTTTCGGCCTCCCCCTCTTCTTGTCTGCGCAGCCAAGACTGAACCAACCCAGGGTGGGCATGGAAGGGCCAGCTGTTCTGCGCATGTAATGGGGAAGATGGTACATATATGACATGGGCAGATCTGTATGCTCTTTTAATCCCCCCAGCCCAGCCACTATCCTACCACAACCTCTGTCACTTTGCCTCAACTTTGATAGCCAGCCAATAATTGTGCCAGGCTGCCTCTAGCCTGGCTGGCATGGCTCAGGAGGTTGAGGTCCTGGTTTGATTCCTGGTCAGAGCACATGCCTGGACTGTGGGCTCGATCCCCAGGGTGGGGGGTGCAGGAGGCAGCTGATCAGTGATTCTCTCTCATCATTGATGTTTCTCTCTCTCTCTCTTTCTCTCTCTCTCCCTCTCTGAAATCAATTATATATATATATATATATATATATATATATATATATATATATTTTTTTTTTTTTTTTTTTTTTTTTTTTTTTTTTTTAAAGAGATGCCTCTAAGTTGTTCCAGGGCAAAAGCCCCTGCATAGGGGAGGGGCTCAATATAAACCTCTCTAACATCAGGAGGAGCTGTGTAAGGGGTATCGCACCCTTTAGATATGATCCTCCTATGCTCTGGCCCTAACCCTCCTGCCTCCAGTCACTCACTTTATTTTAAGACTTTACCCTAAGACTTGGATTCCCAACCTCACCCTTAGCCCCTAAGATAGCTCTCAGTGTCACCAGAAGCCCCCGTTACCAACACATCTTCCTGTCGTCTTTAGGCTATAGGTCACACAGGAGCCAGCAGCCTGCCTGAACTTTCACCCCAGGCCCATTGCCTGGAGATGAAGGATGCCTCTGAATTTGGTCTCCCTGCTCTCTGCAAATGACAACTGGGTCATGCCCTGCTCACAAGCCTTCGGTGTCTCCACTGCCTACCGCA
Source organism: Pipistrellus kuhlii (assembly GCF_014108245.1). Taxonomy (NCBI): domain Eukaryota; kingdom Metazoa; phylum Chordata; class Mammalia; order Chiroptera; family Vespertilionidae; genus Pipistrellus; species Pipistrellus kuhlii. The sequence continues at coordinate 5,798,180 of NW_023425493.1, forward strand.
CGGAGGGCACATTTCTTAGGTCAAAATACAAGCCCTTACATAATCCAGCCCCAGTTTATCTATCCAATACAATCTCCTACCACCCTACAACTGAAAACGTAAATGCCCTGAAAATGTTACCAGACACTGGAATTCAGTGAAAGGAGAGGCCATCAGACCAGACTCTGGTCAGCTTGCATGCTATTAGGCCATCCACCTCCTGGGATCACCCCACCACAAGCTTTCAAACATAAAGGAATATACTAGGCTGGAGACCCAATGCACAAAGATTCGTGCAAGAATGCGTCTTCTTTTCCCTGGCTGCCAGCACTGCCTTCACTCCACCTGGAGCCTCCTTTTCACCTTCCCACGCTGCCCAGAGGCCCAGAATGGCTGGGGTGGTGTGAATGCCTGCGTCATCACCATGTCTAGCATCCCACCCTGCTCCCAGCTGCTTGGCGCCTGTGTATGCAAATTAACCCGCCATATTTGTTGAGCTGATTTGCATATACTCACTCCTGATTGGCTAGTGGTCATTGCAAAGGTACAGTGCATTTGCATCTTACTCCTGTTTATTAGTGTAGATGTGCTTTAGCCCTGGAAAGCTGGAAAGTATATGCAAAGCCAATGGAGACAGAGAATGCTTTTCTGCACTTGAAGATCTGTTAAAACTCAGGCACCTAGGAACAGGATCAGACTGGGACAGAACCACAAAAGCCGGTAGCAGTCTGTGAGGAGCCCCCTGCTAGTGCCAGACCAGGGTGATAAAGAAAACAGGGTGGTTTGCTGGGATGGCTTTCATCTCCCCTCCCCAGGGCCCTGCAGTCTCCCAAACAACCTCACTAAAAGGAAGAAAGCCTGCAGGCAGGGAGACAAGAGCCGTAAGAAACTGTGGTCTGTCTGGACCTTTGGAGGGAAGGGTGTGGAAGACTTAAGGGGGAAAAACGTCCAACCTCCTCTGCCTTGTGTGATTCTGGCAACTCGATGCTATATATCAGTGGCCAGGCAGGGGAGTGGGAGATGGAACTGAGCTTGGAATGAAGTATCAGAGCCCAGACCAGACTAGTGGACGCCTAGACTAGCCAGCTCCTCCCATCCTGGGCAGCTTCTCAAGCCAGAAAATGAAGAGTCCAGAGCCAGAGCAATACACGAGAAGGACATCAGGGGAGGAAAGACATAAATCATCCCTGTCCTCAGCTCTACCAAGCAGCCCCCTTCACAGCGCTGCAGTCTCCTCTGGTCCATGTCCTAACTCGTCGGGCAGAAGCATCCTGAATTGGGGTCCTTGTAGGCGACGAGACAGAGACCAAAAGATGAATTGGAGCTGAGAGGTAGAGGGCATGTGAGCATAAAGATGAGGGGGAAAGGGAGAACTAATGAGCTCTTGTTGGAGTTGATTTTCAAAGAGCAAACAAAAGCAGTGGATGTGGGAGGGCTGACTCCGAGTCTCAGCTGCTGGGGAAGTGCCTGAGTGACTGGGGACCCGGCTGTCTGCACAGTGATAACAAAGAAGGCGGAGGTCACACTGGAGAAATGGCTATGCAAGGAATTAGGAAGTGCGGTGCCAGAGTAATTTGGTGTCAGTGAAGAGCCCTCCCCCTCCAAAAAAAGATGGTGACAGAGCAGTTCCATCAACTACATCAGTAACCAGAAAGGCTCAGAGTGCTTGGCATTCCCTTGGGAACAAGAAGCCACGTCATGATGGGCAACAGGAAGTGCGTGCCTACACCAAGTTCTGGAGGTTCTGTACGTCTTATTTGCTTTCATCCAAACAATCCTATGAGATAAGTATTGTTCTTTCCATTTTACAGAGGAAGAAACTGAGGTTCTAAGAGGTTAAGTGTTCAGGAGAGAGCATTGGACCTAAGTTCCCAAAGACCTACGTGCCAATCTACAACTTTCTCTGTGACCCACCGAGGTCACTTTGAACATGGTATTTAACATCTCTGAACCTCAGCTTCAACATCTATAAAGCAGAGATACAACTGAGCGCAGGTTGTGGTAAACATTAAGTAAGGTCATTTATACAAAGCTCCTAGCTCGTACTAGTAAGTGCACACACCAAATGTTAGGTGAACTGGCGTGAACTAATATGTCTGTCCTCTTCCCTGCCCCTCCTTCATTAAGATAATTTACTTATTCATTCCACAGACAGTGGGTGTCCAATGTATGAAAAGGAGGAAGGGAATGGGGCTTACGGAAGCCCTGTTACATGCCAGGCACTTTCCGGGGTCTTTAGGGTCGGGAGGGTAGAGAGTCAGAAGGACGGGGCAGAATCCCTGCCTTCCAGCAGGAATTGACAACATAGCGAGCCAAGTCCATTAAATCACTGACTGAGTGCTGTGACGTATGGCAAGAGCTGTGTGAGACAAGGGCAGACACAGATTCAGAGCCTTGGGAGTTTAGGAAGGTGAGGGAGGAGGAATGCAAGGAAAGAGTTGACTCCTGGGGCCATTCGGGAAGGTTCTGGAATGAGATCACATGACCCCTGAGCTGAGAGAATGGACAGGATTTGGAGTGGAAATGAAGGGAGAGGGTCTCTCATTTGGCGTCTCCTAAGAATTCATTGGATGCTTTCTGTCTTCACTGGTGGAGGATCAAAGGTGAATGCAAATTCTTTGCAACTCCTGCCATGGCGAAGTAGAATCTCTTTCCATCTCCTTTGCATCTGGGTGGGGCTGTGACTCAGATTGACCAATGGAACTTAACAGAAGTGATGTTGTATGACTTGTGTGGCTAGGGCATAAGACACCTTAAAATCTCCACTTGGGCCTTTGGAATACTCTCTCTGAGACACCCTCTCCTCTTGGAACCGATGGCCACGCTGAGGGAAGGTCAGGTCACACGGAGCCGCCACGTGGAGGTGCTCAGGTTGACAGCCACAGCTGAGCTCCCAGGTGACTGCCATGTGAGGATTCACCTTGGCCATCTGGCCTAGTCCAGACTTCAGATAACTGCAAGGAGACAGCCCAGGCCAGCTCCCAGCTAGGCCCAGGTAACTCAGAGAACCCTGGGACATCACAGCACATTGTTTTTCAAGTCACCACATCTTGGGATGATCTATTATGTACCAATGAGTAACCAGAACCCCAAGTCTCTGCATCACTAACTTGGGGTGTTAGTAGGGATGTTAGAGCAAGGATCACACTCAAAATGGACAGGAAAAGAGGTGCGAAGAGAAGAACTTGTGCACTGGGAGCGACAGGAGAGGGAATCAGTTCAATTCTCCCCACTCCTCCCCACTCCTCCCAACATGTTAACAGATCAATATAACTCATCATTCAATGCACCCCTGGGAAATAACTGGAGGGAAATCAGTAACGTAGAAAGATGTTTATAGAAGAGCTATTCATAATAGCAACAAATTGGAAACAACCCAAAATCCCAATATTAAGAGAAGAGCTATACAGTAATGGAGTAACATGACAGAATTGTTTACAGCTATTAGAGTGACACGTTCATGGACCATTGTCATATCTGAAGTGTTTATATAAAATAACATCAAAAAAAAATGCATGACACAGGACAGAAGGCTGCACACAAATTACAACGACATAAACCAATGAACGGAGAAGGGCCGTGGAATGAGGCCGAGTGTAGTATTCAGTACCCTTTTTTTAACCAGGGTTGATTAAGTACTACTTTCTAGTGAAGCATCAATTCAACCTCACAAACACCAACCATGAGGTCATAGCTGCCTCGGGGTTGGGAGATAATATTCTGGAAGATGGGCACAGGCTCTCTGTCCCCGGGGGATGTGGGTGAATCCCTGGAGGGGGCGGGGCTGGGTTGGGCTGGATGACAGTGATGAATGAACAGGGTGTATGGTATGTCTCCGCAGCAGGGTAGCTGAGTGTTAGAAAACAAATCCTGGATGTTTGCTGACATAGTGCAGGGAGAAGGACTCACACAAAAGCCGCCCATTATCCCATAATTATTGTCACTCTCGTGCCTGCAATTAACAGCTGTCTGAGAGGCGGCTGGCCGGCTGGGGTAGCTAAATGTTCACGCATTAGTCAATCAGCCGGCTGAAGCGCTATTTAAGAAGCCCCACTGCAGAGCACCCAGCACCCGGCAGCCAGCACCCGGCAGCCAGCACCCAGCAGCCACCGGACAGGACAGGGTAACGCAGATCTTGGGCGCTCCTACTCCAGGAGGGATACGCAAAGCAACATCCTAAGCCCCAGGGCAGATGCCAGTCGTGCCCGGAATGAGCCAAGTCGGGCATGCAGGTGCTGTGACCCGAGCTGGAGGGGGCTGTGTGCATTCACATGTTGGCTGACAAGGTTCCTGGGAGCTGCCACAGCCCCGAATGGAGCAGCCCTGGGCCAGAGGGAAGAGATGAAGAGGAAGGCAGGGCCTCAGAGGCGCTGTCACACCCTGTTACACAGGAAAGACACAGAAGGCAGAGAGGACCAGGCAGACAGCCGTCCCAACTGACTTAACGCTGAACTGACCTACTCTGGCCTTCGGCTTCTTAGGCAGCACGCTCAGAAACACAGAAAAAAGCCAATGTCAGAGACTCAAAGATGATTATTCTGTTCCGAGGAAAAGGCTAGGAGAGCAAGCAGCTGATAGGAGGCATCCACAAAGGTGCCCTGTGGTCTGCATGGACCACCCCGTGCATACCACTGCGCTACACCAGCCAGCAGGCCGTCCCTGCAGCCACAGACCTCCGCCAGCAGAGCTCGGGCTGTAAGACCAGAGGCCCCAGAAGATGTCATCACCTTAAAGATCCTGTGGCCCCGCGGTTCTCAATCCCAGACGCACACTAGCATACCCAGAGAGGGTCTTTATTTTTCTTAAAATACATTTTTATTGATTTCAGAGAAGGGAGAGGGAGTTAGAAACATCAATATTGGTTGGCTGCCTCCTGCACACCCCTTATTCGGGATGTGGCCTTGACCAGAATTGAACCAGGGACCTTTCTGTCCACAGGCTGATGCTCTATCCACTGAGCCGAACTGGCTAGGCCTCCAGAGAGCTTCTTTAAAATGCTAAACCCTGGGTGCACTACAGATCAGCAGAGTCAGGATCTCTGAGTGAGGGGGGCCAGACACAGACATTTCATTAATGCACCCCAGCAGATGCTGGTGAGTCTTCCAGTTTCCTCAGTTGAAGATAAAGAAGCAAGAGTCTAGGGCAGCCATGGCTTTCCAAAGGTGGCAAAGGCAGCTGGCAGCAGAGCCCCAGCTCCCACCAGCATGTCTGGTTACAGGGATGCAGCTCTTATGCTCAACATTGCCTGAACCGGGCAATGAGCCTCCAGTGGTGCCCCTCAGGGATCTGTTCCCGACACAACTTTCTATTGGCATTCCAAGAAGCAAATTAGGAAAGTGGAGGGTTTGAGATAAATAGCCGAAAATAGTGTTGTGTCTGACCCCAGGAGCCTGGTCAGCAGGACTGATCGCAAGATCTTGGAAGATGGGATTCCCCTCCCCTCAACCTCATGCCTACCCCAAGCGGGATAATGCAGAGCAGTACTTCCCAAATTTTCCTGAGCATGTGAGTCTGCGGGCGACTGTTCAAACACAGGTTCAGATTTGGTAGGTTGGCACCGCCAAGTCCTGAGAGTCTGCCCTGCTAACCAGCTCCTCGGGGCTGTAGATGTTGCTGGCCCATGAAGAGCAAGGATGTAGAGGGTCACAGAGGTTTACCTGTGAATATGCATGGGGCACCTGCGGGAAGCAGGAGAAGTAGAGGCGCTGGATCTGGAAGTTAGGAAGGTCCCAGCAGCACATGCGCGGCTCACTTGACAGGCGAGCACAGAGAAGAGTGAAAGAGAAATGGCCCGTGGAGCAGGGGATTTTATTGCAGGCCAGCGTGGGTCAAGGGATTTTCCAAATGGAGCCCCAGTGGCAGCGCAGTGTAATAAAAAGGGCCAGACGGCTTCAGCGGGGGACATGTGTGCTTGGAACCAGCATAAAGGGCTTCTCTGGGCTCCCCTCGACACTGACCTGCCCTCTGTAGCAGACGCGTCTTTTATGTAGGCGAGGGGCAAGCTAACCTCACAGCCGCCCCGGGGAAAGCCACCTGAGGATTCCAGTACAACGAGCTCAGTTTAAACACCAGTGATTTGCAAGCATCGCCTGACATCATGGAAACAGACTTTCAAGCAGAGGGCATCAGTCCCGCTGAGGAGACAGCATCTGGAGGACCGTGTTCAGTTCCACACAGCCCAGGTAGGAGGAAACGAGAAGCTACCAGGCCCTGGGTGGGCTGAGAGTTGGCAGGCACTGCTCTACGCTTTTTACATGTTAACTTGTTTCACCCTCTCAGCAATCCTAGGAGGTAAGCACCACCGTTACTCAGAGTATACAGATGGCTAAATGGAGGCTTAGAGAGGATAAGGGTTCTAACAGAGTAACAGCTGGTGAGGGTGGAGCTGGGTGCAAGCTCAGACCGATGGACCCCAGAGCCTACTTCTCCCCACTGTGTCTTACTGTCTGGACACTTTCTGACTCTTGAGAGGATGACAAACCAGGGAGCCCAGGAAGGAATGGCCACAAGGCCCAACTGGAACCAGAGTGGACGGTAGATAAAAGGAGAGTGTAAGACCGCCATAGGGGAAGGACAGGAGCTGACGCTGTCCATGGATGGAAGGAGCTCCTCGGAGCAGGCTCCCGTTGGGGGAGGGTGCAGGTGCGCCCGCTGGCCATGGGTCAGCCCGGCAAGGCAACTGCCATGAGAGATATGGAAAGAATGGAAGGTTGCTTTCAAGGTGAGATGCCAGGCCCCTCTCTGTCTCGGTCTGTCCACTTAGGATCCGGCCACTTACAACGGAGCATAGAGTTGAAAGGAGCTACCTTTATCCACTTGCCCACCAACTCTGCTGTGTGTGTTAGAGAGGACATGACCAGAGGACAGTTACCCAGGAGAGCTACGGACTGAGCCAAAGGACTGTGGGAATTATGCAAATGAGCTTCCACTGACACCCCCTTCCCAAACCTGATACGTCATGAGGTTCTTGTGGGAGGAATGAACTCCTCTAAGCTGGCTGAAAATAGCTTGCTCTTTTCAAAGAAATATAGAGTTATCAGCTGAAACCGGTTTGGCTCAGTGGATAGAGCGTCGGCCTGCGGACTAAAAGGTCCCGGGTTCGATTCCGGTCAAGGGCATGTACCTTGGTTGCGGGCACATCCCCAGTAGGGGGTGTGCAAGAGGCAGCTGATCAATGATTCTCTCTCATCGATGTTTCTAACTCTCTATCCCTCTCTCTCCCTCACTGTAAAATATCAATAAAATATATTTTTTTAAAAAAGAAATATAGAGTTATCATAAAAAGCATGTAAGAGATGTAGTGTTTTCCAACCCAAATTACACTGCGGGCCAGCACCTTGCTAACATTATGAGAGTGCCCCATGAATCACAAGCCCACATGTCCAAGGAGAAAGGCATAGAAGGATGCGAGCCAATCCACCCTGCAAATCCTGCCGCCACTGACCGGAGACCGTGGGCCTGGCTCTGAGCTTGGTGGGGAAATACAGCTGATACTTTTTTTTTTTTTTAATATATTTTATTGACTTTTTACAGAGAAGAAGAGAGAGAGACAGAGAGTTAGAAACATCAATGAGAGAGAATCATCGATCAGCTGCCTCTTGCCTACCCACTACTGGGGATGTGCCCGCAACCAAGGTACATGCCCTTGACCAGAATTGAACCCGGAACCTTTTAGTCCGCAGGCCGACGCTCTATCCACTAAGCCAAACCGGTTTCAGCAATACAACTGATCCTTGAACAACATGGCTTTGACCTGCTCAGACCAACATAAGCGCAGATTTGTTTCCACTGACCTTGTTGCTCAAGGTCAGTTCCTCCATTGGGAATTCACGTATGCAGAGGGTAGACTTAGCTATAAGTGGGTTTTCGATGGTGCAGGTGTTCAAAGCACCGGACCCACATTGTCCAAGGGTCCGCTGAAATCTGAAATCTCGACCTCCTCTCTTACCCTCTGCGTGTTGCCCCGTCCCTGAGCAGAATGCCCAGAGCAATGGGAAGGCAGGGGTCAGGCACCAGCGACTGTAAGGCAGGTTGCTGGTGACTGTGAGGATATACACATTTATCAGAGAGAAGGACATTTGTGTTAAAAGTATTTTAGAACAACTATTTCCAGATGGCTGTTTCAGCCGATGAAAGGTCACTTTAAAAAATATAACTGAGTAAGTCTCAGCGTGGGCGACATGGCTTTGCTTCCGACAACACCAGATTTGGAAGACGCTGGGCCCGATGGAATTCAATGAAGTCCTTTCTGGGGTCTGGACTCTCTAAGTGGCCAAGTGCCCTCTGCCTTCAGAACAGATGGCAAGAGGCAGCCCCATCGCTGCTGACCCTCGCTGCCTCCCTCGGACCCCGGGCCTCCTCCGGGTTTCCCTTGGGAGCCCTCCCCGCCTCCGTGTGTCCAGCTCCGCCCTGATGCCCTTCCTGCTCTTCAGGTTGTTTCTCCTCCTCTCCCTGCTTTCCTCACCTCCGGGCTCGGCCAAGAGGCAGGTCTGAGGCCCTCCCTCTTTATTCCCTCTCAGGACCCCTGTGCCTTGGGTACAGCCTCACCGACTGCGCAGGCCTGGAGAGATGGGAGCTGGTTGGGTCACCACACCCTAACAGGGACACTGTAGCATTCATTGCCCTGAACAGGACAGCAGGATCAGCCATGAGCCTTCCGGTCCCCCACCTCCCACCCGTGAACTGCTCCCTCCCCTACCCAACCCCCCCCCCAAAAAAAAAATTTTTTTTAAAGCCACTGGAGCAAACCCTCCTTTCTCTGCTGAGTCCTTTGATAGTAATAGTGAGGGATCAGAGGCACTGGGGAAGACCTCACCCTATTTCCCGTGCCACCACCCCCATTCTCTCTCTCTCTCTCTCTCTCTCTCTTTCTCTCTCTCTCTCTCTCTCTCTCTCGGAAAGTGACCATGACAAAGGATATCAGGGAAGAGCAGAAACACCTGGGTCCGGAATACCAGAGGGTTATTCGGGTTCAGTGAAAACACTGTTGTGAACTTCAGAAGAAGTCTGTGATAGGGTCTGCTGCCTTGTCAGGTGATCCCCCTCCTGGAGCCCGTGGGCAGGAGGGAGGAAGGACCAGCACCAGAGATGGCTTCTGATCTCCCTCCAGCCCAGCCCGGCCTCCGAGCCCTCTGTGTGGTCTGAGGGGCCCCTGACCAGGCCATGAGTGGCTGCGGGCCCTGCCGCCATGCACACCAACAGCGAACAGCGAGCTCCGATGCACGCACTCTCGCTCCTGCAGAGGAGACAGTGTCGACCTGCCTCCTGCCTCTCCCAGGAGAGGAGCCGGCCAGCCGGGCGGTCCTGAGCCGCCACAAACAGCTGTGACTGTGGAGGGTGTCAGGACACAGTGGAGCCAGACAGATCCCCGCTCCTTCCCCTTCCCGCTGGCGCCATCTCCCTGATCTTCCTTGCTAATGTGCCTTCATTCGAGCGGAAACATGAGGACATTGGTCAATTCCAATTATGATTGTTCCCCCACCTGAGTCCGTCTTCTCAGACATGCAGATCCTTCATCGGGAAAGGGGTCATCAGAGCCCCTGGGACACGCGGGAGGGAACCCAGTACAGAGTGCCCTGGGGACATCGGTATACAGACGCAGGGATAAGAGTCCCCACAAGCGAGGTCTCATCCCCCTTCAGTGGGATCGATTCTTATTCAACCATCAGGCACAACCGCTTGGGCAATCTCAGGTACGGGTTCTCCTATCAGACACTCACCATCGCCCCTGCCCCCGTCCACCAGCCTCAGGTGGGAACATACCCCCCACTAGAGTTCCAGCAGAACCCCACGCCACACCCACCACCCTGGCGGACGCATTACTAAGGCACCGGAGCCGGAAACCAGGAGTCTGGATGAGGTACCGCTGTCTGCTCTCTTTCTATGGTTTGACGTGATGCTTAGATTGACGGGTGCCAAGTAAATGAACCAGAAGCCTAGAGAGACAAGGACAGGGCTAGGCTAGCAGCACCACCCATGTCTGCCCTCCTCCCCCCATCTCCTCCCAGCGCCATAGGCCCCGCAGCTGGGCAGCCCTTTGTGCTGCAGGCCCTGTGAGCTCTGAGAGGAGCTACACCCAAACGGAAGGGAACTGCCTCTTGGCCATAAATGCCCCCTGGCGTGCCCGGTCTTCTGTTTGCAAAGGGCAAAGTCCTTGGTCGGAAGGGAGGGGACTGGCACCATCCGCTGGGTGCTCACACATGGGGAACCCGGGGCTTGAGAGATGGCGGAACAGGCGGGATTCTCCCAGTGCGGGTGAAAACGGAGCTGAGCCTGGGGATTCCTCCATGTGCTCCCTGGTTCTGATTCCAGGCCTTCCTTCTCATTCATCCCGCCACCGATGGAGAGGGGCAGCACCTGGCCTGGCGATCCGAGCCCCTGGTGCCCCTGCTGCCCAGCCTTCCTCACCTCGCCCAGCCTCTCCTCACCTCGCCCAGCCTCTCCTCACCTCGCCCAGCCTCTCCACACCTCACCCAGCCTCTCCTCACCTCGCTGCCTGGCGCTACGCTCTCCCCCAGCTGAACTGACCCTGCGGTCAAGTCTGCACTTGGCAGGCCTCCTGCTATCATTTCCTTGTCTCACAAGAGACAGACAACTACAAACTGGCCTCTCTGGGGACTGGCTTAAGGCTTTCCTGGCAGAAAATCTCCCCGAAGCCTGAGGCACAGGGCAGGGCCCCAGGACCCTGACACAGACCTTTCCTCCCTCCCAGGAGTACCCAGCCCCTCCCTCAGAGCAATCAGAAAAGCCAGCCCCACCCTCCCCTTCGCTTCCTGGAGCACAGAGGGCCACCCAGCCGCACCGCTCACAGCTCTCCGGGCACCCAGCCCCTTCCCTCCCCGTAACAACAAGCAGGAGGCACCCACTGCTAGGCTCGGCCCAGGGCCTCGCTTTTAGCTCCCACTTTCTCCTTCTGTAAAGAGAACCCTTCCGTTCCTCCTGCAGCAAGAAAAACACTGGGCAGCCAGGAACCTGAGCCACAGAGACTTTGGGCAACTCGTGTGACCTCTGACCTGTGACCCCAGCGATTGGAGTTATGAGGATTCAACCGATAACATATCACACGGAAGGCGAGAGAAGCCCAAGGAGCTTAAGTTTGTCTTTTCTCTTAAGTGTTCCTCAAACTGCTGGTGTGAAATCACGCTGGAGGAGACTATCTTTTTAAAAAAGATGTTTTTGCCGAAACCGGTTTGGCTCAGTGGATAGAGCTTCAGCCTGTGAACTGAAAGGTCCCAGGTTCGATTCCGGTCAAGGGCAGGAACTTTGGTTGCGGACATATCCCCGGTAGGGGGTGTGCAAGGGGCAGCTGATCGATGATTCTCTCTCATCGATGTTTCTAACTCTATCCCTCTCTCTTCCTCTCTGTAAAAAATCAATAAAATATTAAAAAATTAATTTAAAATATATATATATATATATATATATATATTTCATTGATTCAGATAGAGGAAGGGAGAGGGAGAGAGGGATGGAAACATCAATGATGAGAGAGAATCATTGATCAGCTGCCTCCTGCACGCCCCCTATTGGGGATTGAGCCCTAAACCTGGGCATGTGCCCTGACCCAGATTCAAACTATGACTCCTGGTTCATAGGTTAATGCTCAAACACTGAATCACACCAGCTGAACCAGACTATCTTAAAAAAAAAAAAAAAAAAAAAAAAAAAAAAAAAAGCAACAGCACACACATGCACAAAATAGACCAGACTAGCCCAGCCAGTGTAGCTCAGTGGTTCAGCATCGGCTTATAAACCAGGAGGTCATGGTTTGATTCCCAGTTCAGGCACATGCCTGGGTTGCAGGCTCCATCCCCAGTAGGGGGCATGCAAGAGGCAGCGATGAGTGATTCTTTCTCATCGTTGATGTTTCTATTTCTCTCTCCCTCTCCCTTCCTCTCTGAAATCAATAAAAATATATTTTTGAAAATAGACCAGACTTAGTCTCAATATAACAGGAAACCAGAGGTTTGCTGGATTAGGATGAAAAATTTATTCCTACTGATTTTAGTAAAAAATTTCAGGCCTTGCTTTGAACACTTTCTTGCAGATGTTCCCGCTGTGATTTTGCCATCAGGACTGGCTCCCTTGGGGGGAAGGAGGGCCCATGTGCCCGAAGGAAGGAAGCTGCTGTGTCAGGGTCCACCTCTTAGTTTCCCATGAGGTGGCCTCCCCAGTCTGGGGTGTGATCCACCAGATGACCGCCATTTCCTTGTTCAGCCTTAGGCAGATTGGGACAGCAAACTCCGTGAGAGTGAGAGCTGTGTCTCTGGTTTCTTGAGTTTTCTAACCCTCCCACCTCCATGCCCTGCCATGGCTGGGCTCAGACCAGGGTGGCTCTCCCGTATCAGCTGCTCACGGGCTGGAAAGCATCCGCGGCTAGAAAACCAGCCTGGAAGCTGAGGAGGGACCACCACTGACACTGTCGGGCACTGTCCCAAACAGTGTCCCTGGAAGTCCACGCTAGCACCTGCATTTCACAGGTGAGGAAACTAGAGCACAGAGAGGGGGCGAAGGACCAGGATGGAGAGCTAGGTTCCCACGGCCCCGGCTTCCCCTCTGGACCACGCTGCCATTGTCACGGCCCAGGAGAGCGCCTGCGCGTCGCACCATCGCATCCAGCAAGCGTCCTGCATTGGCCGAGATGACTCACCACACACACACACACACATACACACACAGCACAGCTGCCTTCCCTACCTGCCTTTCTCAGGCTCTCCCCTTACGATGAGGGTGGGAAGAGAGGGCTGTGCTGGGGGCATCTGGGGTTTGTCTTCCTCTTGGTCCACCCGTTCTTTTCTGCCTCTTTTGAGGCTGATTCCCCCCCAGTTCACCACCCCCTCCTCCAATACCAGCAACTGGTTACCGGGGAAACCCAGCTGGGAGGCTGCCAGTTGCCAAGGCAACCCAGCATGGCTGCCAGGCTGTCTTGTTCAGGAAGGTCAGGGGACCAGACAGGCAACTGAGCCGCTGTGATTTCGCCATCAGGTCTAGCCCCGGCGAGCGGTGGAGATGGGGTGGGGAGGACCTACATGCTGCTGTCAGGGGGCCACCTCTTAGTTTCCCAGGAGGCAGACTCCCCCCGCCCGGGGCATGAGCCACAAGACAACCCTACGCCACCCCACCCCCAATTTCATTGCTCAGGCCTGGTCCCTCCAACCTTTTCAAGAGTTCCAGTCACCTCACCTCAAGGAATTTCCTCAGACTAAGCAGCCACTGGCTGTCACTCAACCTAACCCTGATCCCCCTTCCCCCTCCTCCCTCTCTGAGCACATCGGAGAGTTAACATGCATGCAACATGTGTGTGTCTTGCACAGCGAGCTTCTCCATGAAAGATGTTGGAAATGATAACAAAGAAGCGCTATCACTTTTAGCACTAACTATGTGCCACGCACGATCTAAGTGCCTTGGGTGAAGTCTCTCCATTGATCCACAAAACAAACTTATCTCCACTTTACAGGTACAGCACCTGAGGCTTTGGAAAGTGAAGGCACTTGTTCACGGCTACGTAGGTACTAATTAGCAGAGCTAAGATGAAATATGGACCAGCTTCCGAGATTCCTTGAGCTCCTGGCTCCTGTCCCTCCCCAACCCACCTGGCCTGGCTTCAAGAAAACATGTTTAACCTTTATTAAAAATATAGTCTAGAGGCCGGGTGCACGAAACCATGCATGGGTAGGGTCTTTGGGCCTGGCCAGCAATCAAGGCCGATGGGGACCTTCCTGCTGCTGGCCAGGACCTTCCTTCCAGCTGCTGGCTGGGGCCTCCCTTCCCTAGCTGCCTGCCAAAAGGCTTCCTTCATTCCTCGCCACCCCATGGTGGTCAGAGCCGGTCAAAGCAAGTAATTGAACTCCTGAACTCCTGGTTGAACTTCCAAGGGGACACTTTGCATATTAGCCTTTTATATATGTATATAGATTATTCAGCCAGGCCATGCATGGCTCAGCAGTTGAGCAATGACCCAGGAACCAAGAAGACACTGGTTCGATTCCCAGTCAGGGCATATGTTCAGGTTGGGGGTTCAATCCCCAGTAAGGAGAATGCAGGAGGCAGCCGATCCATGATTCTCTCATCATTGATATTTCTATCACTCTCTCCCTCTCCCTTTTTCTCTGAAATCAGTATATATATTGTGTATATATATTGTGTATATATATATATATATATATATATATATATATATATATGGAGAGAGAGAGAGAGAGAGAGAGAGAGAGAGAGAGAGAGAGAGAGATTATTTGGTGTCAGATGTTTTGTTCATATTATTTTCTTTTGTCTTTGCCTCTATGAGGGAGGCTTTTGTCTGCTCACGTGGTAGCTGAGGGAACCCACACCAAAAAAAATTATGTGACTTTTCCAAGCTGATGAGACCCACCCACAGGTCCCCTCCTTTGGGAACCCTTCCCTGGGAGATTGTCACTCTCAGTTCTTGCCCACCAACATATGTAACCTATGTCCCGATCCTACACAGACAACTGTTTGCTCACACGTCTACCGCCTTACTAGACTATGAAAATTTCTATTTACAGCCTAGTACCTTCCTGGTACTTAGTGAACAGACAGTAAATATTTGCCAAAGGGAAGTGCTCTATTCATCTGACTCTCAGTTCCATGCACTCGTTACCACATTACCCTGTCTCATTCACTCATTCATTCATGCACTCAAGTCGCAGTGATCAAACCATTGCTCTGTACCTGGCTCTGCATGCAACATCACAAGGACAGAGATGGCTGGGAACATCTCTTGCCTTGAAGCAGCCCCATCTAGTGAAGGGAGGGGCAGGACTGAGCAGGATGGGAAACAAAGGCCCCACCTCTGACACCAAAAGCTTCTCATGACCATTTCCCCAAACTTCCTCTCATCCAAAGCCTCATATTACCCAACCAACATCTATTGAGCACCTACTATATGTGCTACACCCTCAGTCACCCATGATTGGGGGGGAGTGTGGGCAGTATGAGAAGACTGAGTGGGAACGAGGAATTACTAGACAGAGGTCCAGAAACTAGTAGTCAGGCACACTGGGGCCACCTGTGTAACTTTAAAGAGCTCTCACTTGGATGTGATAAAGCCGTTTCATGTTGCATTGTTTTAGACAGATCCACTTCCTACATGAACTTGTTTGAACCTCAGGGATACAGGCAGGACAGGAATTATTACCCCCATTTCAGAGATTAGGAAACTGAGGCACAAAGGAGGAAGAACATTGGATTCCAAGGAGAGAACCTGGGTTCTAGACCTTACATATGACCCTAACATGTCTAACGTCCCCTCCATCAGCACACTGTCCCACCCACCATCCCACCTCACCAAAAGCCGGTTTCCCTTCCAGCCATGAACCCTTCAGCTGCCCAGTGGGGCAGCCACCATTTCAGCTGAGGCAAGCAGGCTGGCTGCAGTCTTTGGATGGCCCCACCATGAGCACCAACCCCCCCCCCCGCCCCCGAACCCCCAGGATCAGGAGTAAATAGTCCCCGGAAAGGTTTAACTCCATCTACACCAGCTGATGAGAACTCGGGAGCCAAGCAAAATCAGAAAAATGACCTTACCACCAGAGGCGAGGTGGATTTTAACAGGCAAGTATTAGACTAATTAGAAGCAAATTAATGGTGAACAACATAGACTGATGAACAAGAACAGACCCAGAGATAAGGAGCCATGGGTCAGACTGTTGGACCTCAAAGGGAGGGTGGGGATAAAAGTGAGAGATCAACCAAAGGACTTGTGTGCATCCATAACCAGTCAAGGACAATAGGGGGGTGGGGAATGGGGGAGGGGGGGACGAGATTGGAATAGAGGGTTGAGGACAAATATATGAAACCTTAATCAATAAAGAAAATGTTTTTAATTTTTTTTTAAGTTTTTTAAGTTTATTAAAAAAAAAATAAATAAAAGCAAATTGGCAACTGCAATCCTAGACTTAGGTTCTCGGGTAATGTCAAGCTAGACCGGGTGGACTTGGTGATGTCAGAGCTCAGGAGCGACCTCCCGTCCCCCGTGGAGGGGATTCCTAGGCCCTGCAGGAGCAAAGGTCCCTGGATGTTTGTCAGGTCAGCATTGACTGCCTGGCCCCATTTCCTGAATTCACACAATAAGGACTGACCCTAACCGAGACTCAGGTAATGACGTGGGAGAGTTTGAGGGTCACCCTCAATACCATCTGCCCAAACACATTTCCCACGAACCCCTCGGCGCCTGTCTGGCCTTGGTGCCAAAGCGTCACCTTCTGATGTACTTGTTCAAACACCCATGTTGAGACTAACGACATTTGTGTAATTATTTGCAGTTCAGAAAGCACTTCCATCGGCATCACTCTCCTAGCTGTCGACTGGGTAGGTGGGTAACGGTACTAACCCCATGCTTCACACCGGAAAACAAAGACTTGCTACAAATCACATAGCTGCTCATTTGGACCAGGATTTGAACCCATGTCTTGGAATTCCAGCCGGGCATTCCTTCCACCACCCCGAGGCTGGTGCACCAACTCCCTCTCATTAACTGCTCGGACCAGAGTCAGTGCATGAGGTCAGCTAATGCTACCCTGGAAGGTGCGAAGAGGGCCCCCGGGAGCAGGGTCTCTCAGCCTGCTCTCAACTCCTCTTCCTCTCTGCTCCTCCTTTATTCTAATGTTTCCCAAAGTATGTCCTCTCGCCTCTAACTGGTTTTAACAGGTTGCGGACGAGCCTGCCGAAGTCATCTCATGGATGCTCTGGCTCCCGGATCTCCTCAGACCAGAGCTCAGACCAGAGCAAAACCTCTAGGAGCCAGGCCCGCTCCTGGCGCTGCAGCCCAGTCTCAGCCTCCTTCCTCCTGACCATCCCGGGGAGGGGGGCCGTGGGGAATGTCAGTGCCAAGGGCCACAGGGACCCTCCCTACACGGCCTTTGGGGAGACAGAGAGGAAATGGGCTCAGAGAGGCCAGCGGATCAGAACTGGCTGTCACCGTGCGTCTTCACTCTGGTCGGGGCCCACTCTCGTTCGATCTCTCCCAGTCCAGGCCCTGGGCCCCGCCAGCCCCCTCCTCTGAGCCCTGGGAAACAGGCTGGCCTGGTGGGGGCATCTCCGTCCCACAGGCCTTGGGATCGGCCCAAAAGCCAGGGCTGGCTGTCTGGTTGACTGACTTCCTCAGTAATTACTTCATTGACTCTGAGCAGCAAGAACCCAAGTCAACCCAGGCAGCCGGGGTGCAGGTAATTATCTGTAATGCGTCTGCACGGTCCCCTTCCTGCACAGAAGGAAAAGAAGCCGATCTGGCAAAATTAAAAAATTAAAAACAAAAAAACAAAAAACCATTGTCCGGAGCCTGTGCAGCCCAGGATTAATTACGCTCGGAGTAACACATTTGCCGCCCGGCCCCTGATGGGAAAACCCAGGGCTTTCATGATTCCTATCTGCAGCCCCGCGCTCCGAGAGGGGAGGAGACGCAGAGCTGCCGGCTCCCAGTCCACTCGGCCCTGCTGCACCCCCTCCCCCTGGGGGTGGCGGGAGCCTCAGGCCTGGGCCTGCAGCCCTTCCTCCCGCCTCTCAGCACAGGACCTGCTCATGGCCCGCCCGTGCTAACGGCAGCTGCAATGAGGTGGAGGCCCTGCTCCTCCGGGGGGCCTGGAGGCAGGGTTGGGGGGGCCTGTAGGGCAGTGGCCTGTGATGCCCCCCGGACATCTGGACCCCAGTGGAGCGCACCACCCACATGGCCGGATGAGGGCGGGGGCCCACAGGAATGGGCAAGGACTGCCAAGCCCTGAAGGCTGCAGTCCCCGGGACTCTGATTCTGAGCCCATCTCCACCCACTGCTTCCCCTCCACCCCTGCACCCTAGGACAGTTCCCTCCCTCCTGGCTCTTCCCTGGCTTGCCTGTGCTTACAAAGAGCCCCTCACCCCCCCTCACTGCCCGCTCCCCAATCTCGTTCCTTCACCCAGAACCTCACACAAGAAGCCTAAGGCTCTTATCCAGGTGCAGCCTGGTCCCAACATTGTAGACCTAGACCTGCCCCCTTAGCGCCCCCCCCCCCCCCAATGCCCTCACACACACCGGCTCCTGATCCTCCAGGTGCTCCCCACCTGACCATAGACCCCATAGATCAGATGCCCCCAGGAGCCCAAGAGCCTCAGGAGATCTTGGGCCCATAAAAGACATTCACCCCAGCCCTGCCCACCTGCGCCTGGCCCGGGCCCTCCCTCCATCTTCCTTCCTGCCGGCCATCGGCCATTGACATAGTCCTCCTGGCAAGAATAGAGGCAGGGTGGGGCTGGCCTCTTCGTTCCAGCTAGTTTGGGGGGTCCCGGCTGGCCTCCCCAAGCTGGCCCCATGTAGGAGGTGGAATTCAGACACAGCAGCCCCTGCTGGGGGTCCTAGGGGGTGGTGCGCATGGTGGGGGGACGCAGAGAGGGCTATAATTAGCATTCTCCGAGTCCATGATCCCCAAGTAACGCTGCCAAGAATAAGGAAGGAGAAAGCAGTGACATCACGGTGCCAGCAGCCCGGACAGGCGGCTGCCAGCCAGGACCAGAGCCCAGCCTCCCTCCTCCCACCTCGTCTACATGATGCATCAAAACAGACTCACCGGCTGGCTTCTGAGGTGCGCGCCCCTCGCTGAACGCTTTAACTCTCTGGGCCCCCGAGCACCCCTCCCCCAGCTCCGGCCAGCTGGGGTCCTCCTCCCCCGCCCCTCAGGGCCCCTTCGGAAGGAAGAGCGGGGCTCCGGTCGGATCGGGTCTAATCAGTCATCGCCCAGGCTGGCAGGTCCCTGGCGCAGGGCGAGGATGCTGCTGCGGGGACTGCGGGATCCAGCATCTTTCCCAGGCAGAAGCAGCTGGGCATGCTCCGTGGGCTCCCGAGGGGATTGCAGGGCCACGTGACCCTCCCTCCCCAAACTGTCACTTAGGATCAGGAGTAAATAGTCCCCGGAAAGGTTTAACTCCATCTACACCAGCGACAAGCTGCTAACCACCCATGCTGCCCGCCCGGGAGGGGAGGGGTATGGCCGCCCGGCCCTCCTGGCCTTCCTCCACTGGGACGAGGCTGCCCCCCACAGGGCGTCCGGGCCGTGTGAGCTGCATTTCCAGTTCTTCGCCCGAAATGCAGGGAGCAGGGAGGTGCCCAGGGCTCTGGCTGGCCAGGCCTGTCTCTGGCCGTCTGCACCCCAGAGGCTGTCCACCCAAGAAGCGCGCACATCTCTGGGCGTCAAGAGGGTTTGGCCAGGGCCCTAGTGCCCTCACATCCCCCTTCCCTACCCCAGCACAATGAACATAAAGAAAGAACATTCTAGAGCTGGTTGCAGTCCATGACAGGATGCTGGAACCTATTGTAGATCCTCAGCACCCAAGTTGGCCTCCCGGGACCTTGGGCAGAGACGCTGGCTGACCCAGGGGGCACCTGTGTTTTGCATTATGAGGATCAGAGGCAGAAGGGCAGCTTCAGACAGCAGCACTGCAGCCCTGTTTCTGCTGTAAACAAGCCCATACCATTAAGAGATCTATCTGTCCCTCTGTCTGTCTATGTATCTCTCTATAGCTCCCTCCCTCAGTTTCCTTCTCTTCTTCACATTTTTTTAAAAAATATATTTTTATTAATATTTTACAGAGAGGAAGAGAGAGAGATAGAGAGCTAGAAACGTCGATGAGAGAGAAACATCGACCAGCTGCCTCCTGCACACCCACCACTGGGGATGTGCCCGCAACCAATGTACATGCCCTTGACTGGAATCGAACCTGGGACCCCTCAGTTCGCAGACTGACGCTCTACCACTGAGCCAAACCAGTTTCAGCTCTTCTTCACATTTTTTATGGATGCCAGAAAAGGAATAGATTCTCTGTGACAATGAATACGTGCAATAGAAATATTGAATTTTATAACCAAACTCAGAAAGATGGAGCGAACATGGAGTGTCTCTCTTTCCCCTCCTCTCCCCCTTCCCCTCAGCTTCCCAGCCAGCTCATTGGGCCAGTCCCACCCAGAGACCCGGAAGCTGCCGCCTGGAACAGGTGAATACAGCACATCTCAGGAGGCAGGGGCTGGAGGAGGGGCGTCTGTGGGGCCCACCCACACGGTTATTCCGTTTTGAATGTTTATTAATAGAACAACTTAATTTCTTAAACTAAACCTCTTCACTCAAATACAACTACATATCCTTCTCTGTGGGTCTTTTAGATATAAGCTGAGTATAAGCATCATTTTTACCAACTGAAGCCTTTATTTAAAACAAAAAAACAAAACTCTACTAATGGAAGAACCAGAAATGCAGACTTCCCTGGAGGCTCAGGAGGAGCCCTGTTGGAGGAGGGAGTGTTAGGGGATCTGATCCAAACCCCACTCCACTCCTCAGAGAGCTACCGGAAGGACTGTCCTGCCCCTCCCAGGCTGGAGCGGAAACCCCGGGTTAGAGCAGCATGCACCTGCTTGCAGCTTCGGGGGGGAGGAGGATCCAGAGGTCCCCTCCCCAGCTCCCCAGCCCAGCTGAGATGCTGAGCTCATCAGCCAAGGGAAGGCCACTTGGCTGGAGTGGCAGAGAAGTCCCGGGTGCAGGCCCACTGCCAGGCGGGACCGGTTAAGCCCAGCCCACTTGTCCTGGCTCCCCAGGATTTGGCAAGGCCGCGGTCCCGGCAGGGAAGAGCCGGCTTCCAGACAGGCAAACATGCAGGGCTCCGGAGGCAGCTCTAGCCTTGAGGAGCCAATGGAACAACGCAAGTTTGGGGCCAGACACTACAGCACCCGAGAGGGGGCAGGGAGGATGGGGGAAGAGACAAGGACCCCAGCCCTCACCCCACAAAATCCTCAGGCAGCCGGGGAAGGCAGGAGACGGGCAGATGGGCATGCTCAGAGGGTTTCCTCTCTGGCAGACAGAGCGAGGGCTGCAGACGAGCCCACAGATCCCCTGAGAAGCTTGAGGGGATGCACTGAGGCTTCTGGGGGATCTGGGTGGCCTTGGGGGCTGAGAGGCCAAAGGGAGGACTGCTGAGGGGGGCAGTGCCCTCGTTCTGGAGAGAAGATGGGGGAGATACCGCAAGAGGGTCTTAGATTTCCAACCAGGACGGTGAGGTGGAGCAGAGAAAACAGAATCCCTGGGCCAAATGGAAATTCTCTGTTTCTTTAGCAAAGGAGAAGCATCTGGGCTGGGAAGAGTGTGAGGAGGAGGAGGAGGAGGGTTCCTAAGAAAATACCTCAGTGGTTCTATTGATATTTTCTGCTCAGGAGCCACAGCCCCGATACCCAGAGAAGGTCCGCAACTCTTTAAACACTCAGGTCCGCCCTGCCTTCCAGGCCACTCCCATCACCGGGTCTTAGAGGCGCTACCCTGATGGGCTAGCTGCCCCTCAAACGTGCCCTGCCCATCCCTCACCCAGCCATGTCCACATGGGCTCCCTCCCCCGCCAGAACATGCCAACTGGGAAGCCAAAGGGAGCCGTGTGAGGAATGACCTTGGAGGGCCTGCCTGAGTGTGAACCCAGCTCCATCCCACCGGCTGAGGGACTTTGAATAAGTTACTTGACTGCCAAGCCTCCGTGTCCCTGTCTGCACTGAGCCCTGACCGCTCTCTTCTCTCCTCATCTGTCTCCTTCTTTACTGCTCATGGGCACCATTTGCCTTTCGGAGGGTAGAGGTAGGACAGGCACTAACTACCCAACATGCTGCCCTGCCACCTCTCCTGTGTCCCATCTGCCCTCTGGAGTCAGCAGAACAGCTCTTGGCACCTCCACTGCACTTCCCGGGGCCCTGCTGCCTCTGGGGTCCCACAGGTTGGGGTGTCCCACCTGGGCACAGAGTCCTGGCTTCTGCGTCCTTGCCTCCCGCAGCCCGTGCAGCGATGAGGAAGCAACTCATGAATGAGCTAGAGGCACAGACGAAGGGACTGCCTATTCTGGCACCTTCTGCGCCAAGTGTTCAGGCCAGAACAAGGAGGAAGTGACAACGGCTGGGTGGGGCTCCCTGGGCTGGAGGGGGTTGGAGCCAGGTGGGCATGGCCAATGGGGGCCCCGCACCCCCGTGGGAGGAGCAGCAGGGGTGTGGCTCGGTCCCTGCCACATGGCCTCTCTCTACTTTGGAGCGAGAGGTGCTACTGGAGGCAGGTTGGCAAGCTCCGCAGCTGGCGGCTTCAGCAGGCCCACGGGGAGCAGAGCCAGATGTTTAAGCTTTGAAAGAAGTTTACCAGACCCACCATGGCTGAGATGTGGCTCTACCAGCTCAGGTCAGCCTGAGGAGCCATCCTGAACTAACCCCTTGAGGCCTTAGTCGGGCCAATCACGTGTGCTTTGGCTCCCTCTCCTGGAAGGATGCGGTACACACACAGGCTTGCGATGGGTTTTACCCACATTTTAACCCTTTGTTTTGCTCTTTTCTCTGCACCACTCCTTCCCGGTAAATGACACCTTCAAACCACAGGTACGCTTCAGCAGCGACACCAGTTGCAGATACCATGAGAGCCATCTCCCAAGCACCATGAAGGGAAGGACTTACTGACACAATTCTGTGTCTGACTCTGGGCAAAAGTTAATATTTATTCATTGAAATTTGACTCATCTGCACTAGAAGAAGAAAAAAAAATAGCTTCCCACATTATCTGAATACCTCACTTTTTTTGGTTGTTAATCCTCACCCAAGGATATTTTTTTCCATTGCGTTTTAGAGAGGGAGAAGGAGAGGGGGAGGAAGAGGGGGAGAGGGAGAGAGAGAGAGAGAGAGAGAGAGAGAGAGAGAGAGAGAGAGAGAGGGAGAGAGATGTAAAAGGCACATAGAATGGTTGCCTCCTGCACAGCCCCCCCACCAGGGCCAGAGATGGAACCTGCAACCCAGGTACATGCTCTTGACCGGGAATCAAATTAGAGACCCTTCGGTGCACAGGCAACCCTTTCCTGAGCCACTCAGGCCAGGACTATCTCACTTTTATTATTACGTCTTGGGATGCAAGGCTGGGGTCCTCAGAGTGTCTAACTCACCCACCAACCAACGTCATAAACCTTTCCAGGGAGTGGATTGTAGATAAGGAGAGTGGGCCATTCATTCATTCCGTCAGTCAGTCAGGGTTTGTTGAGCATCTCCCTATCCGAGCCTGGGGCCAGGGATGGGGACAGTGGAGCATTCTGCTAAGAGCACAGCCTGGGAAATCGGGGAGATGTGGGGCTGGACCCCAGCTTTGCTTTCTACAAGCTTCGCGGCACTGAACAGGTGTTCCTAAGCCTCAGTTTACTTGCTCAAATAGAGATGATAGCATCTCCCTGACAACACTGGAGTGAGGATTAAATGAAATCATGCAGGAAGGCGCTCAGCTCTCAGAGTCCCCTGCTGCTCCTGACATGTGGAGTGGCCAGCAAGTCTGGAAACAGACAAGAATGCACAATAGATGGCTTGTTGATGTTTGTTACAATCCTATACAGTGAAAGGCTAATATGCAAATCAACCGAACGTGGAACGACCAGAATACCTGGAATGCCCATAGCAGCTTGCCCCAGCTGGCTCCACCCCCAAGAGGGCCCCCCACCCCAATCGGGGACAGGGCCAACTGGCAAAATGCCTGCAGCCCATTGCCTCGGCCTTCCCTACCCATCACCCCTCACCCCAGACGGCTGCCCCTGATGGCCCTCATCAGGGACAGGTGAGCTGGACCCTACCAGTGCACAAATTTGTGCACCGGGCCTAGAGTATGTAATAAAATAGTATCATCCTTGTTTTCAGACTTTCCGACCATGTGTTCATCCTGCCCTTAGTGAGTTTTCAGTCTAGAAACAGTGGTTCTCTAAGTGTGAGAAGGAGGTACCAGCATAACCTGAGAACCTGTTATGAAATGCAGATTCTCAGACTCTCTGAATCAGAAACTCGAGGGGTGGGGGCCGAGCTCTCTGTCTGAACAAGCCCTCCGGGAGATTCTGATGCCCGCTCAAGTCTGTGAACCACTGCTCTGGGGAAAATGACCGTGTGCGAACGAGCAATTACAATACAGGTGGGCTTCCTTCCCTAAAGAAGTGACGCAACGAGCAGAGTCTGGAAGGAAGAGTTCCGTGTTCGAAGGCAGACGCAAGGCGTGCGAGAGGAGGGATTAGCACTCGCAGAGGCCGGCAGGCGTGGAAGGGAGGTGAGTGTTGAGGGAACCGCAGCCATTGGGTCTGGCAAAGGAGGGAGTGTGGGAGGCCAGGCTGGAGAAGGCAGGACCCAGAGGATAAAGCCCTGATGGGTCCCTCTGTCTATCCGGGAGCTGGAAGCATGACAGGTTTTCCAAGGAGAATGAAATGACCAAATTTGCATTGTAGAAAAAGAGCGTTCTTGCAGCAGTGTGACCTGGAGGCAGGAAATCCGGTGGAGGCAGCCAGGATGATCCAGGTGAGAGCCACGTGGGCATGGACACGGGAGAGCTAAGAGACCGGAGGAGAGGGGCTCAAGCCTGTCTCAGTTGGTTCTGCCGTGTGGGGCGCCTGGGGTAGGTGTTGATGATGGGAAGGCAATGAGTTTAGGCTGGACATGCTCGAGACTGGTCGCTGAAGCAGATGGGCAAAAAGGGAAGGAGAGCGTTCCCAGGCAGAGGAACAGCCAATGCAAAGGTCCTGCGGTAGGAATGAACTTGGCGTGATGAGGAAAAGGATGAAAACCACCGTGGCTGGCCAGCGATGAGAGAGGAAGACAGGGCCAGACCATAGCAGATGCAAAGCCGTTTGTGACTGATGAGAAGAGATGGTAGTGCTCCGTCAGCAATCCCAGAGCCAAATGCACACCATCGAGAGCTAAGACGGCATCTTCAAGGAGCCACGGAGAAACATCCTAACTGATGTAAGAAGGATTTGGGTTCCATTTCTGGGAAACTCAGGCTAGGAGAGCCGCGTGATGTCACAACAATTTCTCAAACAGATCACTTGTCAGATCACCTCTGGTGCTGAGTTTGTTTTAAGACTCTGGTGTAAGAGCTGGCGGGCCCCGGGGCGGAAATGGAAAGGTGACCTCATGGTACAGGGAGATGGGGCTTTCAAAGAAGAGAGGGAGGGGAAGGAAAGAAGAGGGCCCCGTCCCCTGGCTGGGGAGGGGCCCCCTCTGGGCAGCCGTCTTCCCTCCCAGCCCTGCAGAGTCTGAGGCCAGGCCAGACGGAGAGGCCCACAGGCCCGAGCATGCCGAGCCTCACCCACGGGAGCCAAGCCAGTACCCAGCCTGGAGGTGGCGAGACCCAGGCCAAGAAAAAGGGAAAGGAGTCCGATCGGGTAGATGTGGACCATCCCGGCCCAGAGGGCTGTTTCCATGGTCACATCGAGGGTGGCACCTTCCGCTGCTGACAGCATGAGCTCTCCCAGCCCACCGAGGGGCTGGCCCACCCCTGGACAAACACAGAGCACGGGACACACGCCTGGCACTGTCAGGACCACAATGCCCCCTCCAGAAGAGCAGGAGTAAGGGAAGCAGCCCAGGGGCCACCCAACCTGCCGGTGTGTGCACCCCACTCAGCCCTCCCCTCCCACCGGCTCACTTCCTGTCTCCCATGGCAGCCAATGCCGTCTCCTTCCTCGGACCCCTTATCCTGTGTCTGCAGCAGCCTCTCCTCTGTTAGCATCTCCCTCCCACCCGTGCAGCCGAGCCCAGCGCCCCACCCACCCCACCCTCCCTGAGAAACCTCCCACGGCTGACACTGGCGCTCGCAGGCCAACATCAACACCCACAGAAATGCATGCCTCACCCACACGCATGTTTGTCTGTGGCTCATTCAGAAACCGTGACACCTCCTGGCGACTGAGCAGCCCCAGCCAAGCCCTCGGTGAGAAGCCAGACCCCTGAGCCTTCTCCCCGCTCAGGAGGGCACTGGTGGCCGGCACACAGACAGGCCCACGGGGAGACGGGAGCGTACTCACTTGATGAAATACACGGCTCCTTCCCGGGTGGAATCCATCTCCCAGCCCCTGGGCAGACCTGTGAGGAAGCACAAGCACAGAGTCACCCTCTCGCCTGCTCAGCCCCCTGCCCCACCTGCACCAGGAGGGGTGGGCGCGGGGAGAGCCAGGAAAGTTCAGACAAGCCAACAGCGTTCAAATCAGCATTTCACTTTTTTTTTTTTAAATCCTCATTCGAGAACATTTTTCCATTGTTTTTTAGAGATAGTGGGAGAGAAACAAAAATAACAGACCAAAATGGATGTGAAACACATTGGTTGGTTGCCTCCTGCACAAGCCCCAACCAGAGCCCGGGGCCAGAGGAGCCTGCAACCAAGGTACGTGCCCTTGACCGAATCGAACCCAGGACCCTTTCGTCTGCAGGCTGGCGCCCTATCCACTGAGCCACACCGGCTAGGGCCATTTCACCCTTGGTGTCCATTATTATCGGTCTGCTTCCAGCCCACGTCAATGAGGAGGGACCAAATGAGTCGTCACCTCACAGGATTCACTCGTTCATCCGGCAAACTCTTATGGAGCATCTGCTCTGCGCAGGGCTCTGTGCCAGCCCCCGGGGCACAGCAGAGAACACCCCGGTGGTTGCCCTGGGAGGGTCCTCAGGATCATCCACAGACTGTCTGCATCACAGCCGCGGGCGCTGTGGGTCACCTGCCCGGGTCTCACCAACAATGAGCACCAAGGCCGGTGTTATTACTGCCAATTCTGCTGCTCAAGACAAGACCCCGAGGCCCTAGGACAGTGGTCGACAAACCGCAGCTCGACAGCCGCATGAGGCTCTTTGGCCCCTTGAGTGTGGCTCTTCCACAAAATGCAACGGCCTGGGTGAGTCTATTTGGAAGAAGTGGCATTAGAAGAAGTTTAAAAAACTGGGGTCTGAAAAGAAATTTCAATCGTTGTCCTGCTGCTAGTTGGCTCTGTTGACTAATGAGTTTGCCGACCACTGAGCTAGGAAATCAGTCCCGGGAAAAATAGACGTTTAAACAATTTTTTAATAGCACTTCTGGAAAAAAGTTGCCCATAGGAAATGCTGAGTGAAAACCACAGACCCGCCAAGGGAGCAAGGACCGACTGGGGAAGCGGACCTTGGTCCCGAGGTGCCTGGGCAGGCCCCTGAAAGGCTTGGCCACCCAGCTCTGAGTGACCATCATCCTGCCCGCCCTTCCAAAACAGCTCCCTGGGCAACGTCCCGTCTCCCCAGTGAGCAGGGCTCCTCCACCCCAGGCAGAGGTGAAGGAGCCATTTGAGAAGCCCAAGGCAGGATCTGGGGGAGATCATGGGGAGCAAGAGGCCCCTGGCTGACATGTTGGCAAACAGGGGCAGGTTCTCTTGACAGCAGTGCCAACTTTCTGGTCAGTCCAAATGCCCAAGGTTTTATAAAATACTAAAGGCCCGGTGCACAACATTTGTGCATGGGGTGGGGGATCCCTCAGCCCAGCCTGTGCCCTCTTGCAGTCGGGACCCCTTGGGGGATGTCTGACTGCCGGTTTAGGTCATTCCCCATGGGGCATCCCTGGAGGGGTCCATAGTGCTACTGCAGAGGCAGGAGAGGCTCCCGCCAATCAGCAGTGAGCCCAGCTTTGGGCTGAGAGGCTCTCCCCGCCCCCATGGGAGCACACTGACCACCAGGAGGCAGCTCCTGAGTTGAGCGTCTGCCCCCCTGGTGGTCAGTGCATGTCATAGCGCCCGGTCATTTCACCATTTGGTCGATTTGCATATCAGCCTTTTATTATATAGGACACTAAGAGGTCTGAATCGCTCCAGCCAAATTGCCAGCTGGGTTCCATAGAGCAAAGAGCCCAGGCATTATTCATTTATTTGACTTACCCATATTTACCAAGGGCCTATTTCCATAGTTGCTGGTGCCAGTAACGCTGCTGCTTCAGCACAGTAGGGCTGTCAGCAGGCCCACCTCCCCTCCCAGGACTCGGTCCAGAGAAATAACAGCAGCAGATACCCTTCAGCGAGTGCTTCCCTCCTTGAGCTACACATCTCACCGCGACTACCCCATTTCCTCTGCACCGCAACACTACCTGATGGGCATCGTCCTGAACATTCTTATGGATAAGAAACCTGGGGCCCAGAGAGGTTCATCAACTTGCTTAAGGTCACACAGGAAGTGTCGGAGCCGGAATGTGAGTCTGGTCTGCTGCCTCCAAAGCTCGCATTCTTCCCTTCGCGCTGCTCCATAAATGCCACTTGTTCCCCTCTGTCCCTGTGGGAGGGCCCTGCCATTCAGAAGGGCGTGGGCTGGCAGCCTCCCCGAGGAGAGGGATCCCCACTGGGTCAGAATCATAAAACATCCTGCCACTGTGATGTGCTGGGAAAGAGGCCAGAAGGACGATGTCCTCCCCTGCCTCTTCCAGCAACTTCCCTCCACACGGCCCTCTCTGCCCGGGCAACACCGAGGGTGCTTATATTCTGGTCCAGGCGGAGTGCCCGCTGAGGCAGCTGCCCTCCCGGCGAGCTTCGGGGGCACCTTAACCCCTTCCCCGCCTTGGACAACCAGCTGGCGACAGCCAAAATGGAAAGAATCCGCTCCCAGGCTTTTTATTCATCTTCCGGTCCCACCTAGAGTCCTGATAAGTGGGTGGGGTCAGACTGGAAATAGCTGAAGCACAGAAACAAACAGCTCTGCCCCCAGGCAGGAGGCTCGCTGTCTGTCAAAAACACCACAGTGATGATAACAAGCGTGGTCACCTTGGCCTACGCACGTGCCTCTTTGCATGCTCTGTGCTAGAGCCTTTCTTTTTTCGGTTTTTTTTTTTTTTTAATATATATTTTATTGATTCTTGTACAGAGAGGAAAGGAGAGAGACAGTTAGAAACATCGATGAGAGAGAGTCATCGATCAGCTGCCCCCTGCACACCCCCCACTGGGGATGTGCCCGCAACCAAGGTACATGCCCTTGACCGGAATCGAACCCGGGACCCTTCAGTCCCAAGCTGACGCTCTATCCACTGAGCCAAACCGGTTTTGGCAATGCTACAGCCTTTCTGAGATTCATTTCCTCTCCCCATTCTGCAGATGAGGAAGCCGAGTCCTGGGGAAAATAAACCACTTGCTCACGGCACAGCAATAGAAAGCAGAGCCGAAACCGGTTTGGCTCAGTGGCTAGAGCGTCGGTCTGCAGACTGAAGGGTCCCAGGTTCGATTCCGGTCAAGGGCATGTACATTGGTTGCGGGCATATCCCCAGTGGGGGGTGTGCAGGAGGCAGCTGGTCAATGTTTCTCTCTCATCAATGTTTCTAACTCTCTCTCCCTCTCCCTTCCTCTCTGTAAAAAAATCAATAAAATATATTTTTTAAAATAATAATAATGCAGATTTAAAAAAAAATAGAAAGCAGAGTTGAGGGGAGAGCTTAAGTCCCTCAGCCCCTACATCTTACGCATTGAACCCCAATTTCGCTTTACTTATTGGCTTTGAGCCAGGGACTTCCTCTCTGCTCTTCCATTTTCTTTCTTATTATTATCATCATTATTATTACTTATTAAATGTACTGGGGTAACATTGGTCCACATGAACGTGCAGGTTTCAGGTGTGGGTTTCTATGTTACAAGATCTGTATATTGCACCGTGTGCTCACACCCAAAGTCAAATCTTCTGTCTTCTTATATAAGGACCTCCTTTTTCCCCAAACCCAGATTTTTTTATTTAAAATGAATGGACTCCAGGATCCCTGACATCCCTTCCAGCTATAGAACCGCGGTGATTGCAGGCTGGAATCTAAAAGAAAGCAGGCTGTGGGCAAGTGCACAGCTTAACCCCGTGTGCCCCGCAGTGCCACCGTGCCCCAGGGGGACCAGGCGCTCAGAGCCACGTGCCCGCTCTGTGGTCAGGCCAAGGGCTGGGAGGCCCCTGCGCATGGGCCTCTGGTGGCCGAAGGGGACGACTGGTCGACTGGTTGAACTGGTTGTTGAGTTGGAGTCCCACAGGCCTGTCTGATCCTCCCTGTCTGACCTCTTCACTATCGATAAAATCTCTGCCTGGACGTGCCCCCCCTTTCCCACTCGCCTGGCTGTTCCCCTCGGGCTGGGAATGGAGTCTGCTCCAAAGTAAGCCATCAGGGCTGGCCCTGCCCCCTTTTCTTTAAGGTTCCCCCAACGTGAGGGAGTTCCCACCAGGCACCTGGGCTTTTTAAATGTAGCTTAATTAACATTTAAAATTCAGTTCCTCCGTCACACTAATCACATTTCAGCTGCTCAGCAGCCCCTGGCTGGTGGCGCCTGCGTTGGCAGCCCAGAGAGACAACAGCTCCATGGGGGTCAGGTCCTTGGATCCAGCTCTGGGGGCGCTCAGGATGCAGGAGGCGAGAGGGGAGCAAAGCCTTTGTTCTCAGAGGCCTTTTCCGGATACTAATTGTGGAGCAGAGGCTTGGGAAGACCCAAGAGTGAGCATCAAAGCTCCCTCAAAGTTTCCCAGAGAGTGGATGGAATTGTCTGCTGAGCCCCTCCATGGAGAAAGAAAAATTCGGAAGCAAAGTCCTACTGCCACCTCAAGCTATTGCATCCTTTTATTGTTTCTTAAAAGCTTACTTTCTTTTTCCATCACCATTTAGCCCCTCTATGCCCTCTTCTACTTATTTATTTATTTATTTGTTTATTTATTTATTTATTTTTAGAAGGGAGAGATGGAAGCATCAATGATGAGAGAGAATCATCAACTGGCTGTCTCCTGCATGCCCCCCACTGGGGATCGAGACCACAACCCAGACATGTGCCCTTGACCGGAATCGAACCCAGGACCTTTCAGTCCACAGGCCGATGCTCTATCCACTGAGCCAAACTGGCTAGGGTATGCCCACTTCTATATCCATCCCCCATCATGGCAATCACCACACTGCTGTCTGTGTCCATGAGTTCTCTCTTTTTTTTTTTCTTTTTTTCTTTTCCTCAAACCCTCCACTCCTAACAGCTCCCTTCCCCCAGAGCGGTGTGTCTGCTCTCTGTCTATGAATCTGTCTCTATTTTGCTTGATAATTCGATTTGTCCATTAGACCCCATTTATGAGTGAAAGCATACGGTACTTGTCTTCCTCTGACTGGCTTATTTCACTTAGCGTCGTGCTCTCCAGGTCCCTCCATGCCCTACAAAGGGTAACACTTTCTTCCTTCTTACGGCCGAGTGGTATTCCACTGGGTACATATGCCACTGCTTTCTATCCACTCATCTACTGATGGACACCACTGCTTCCTTTTCTGTTTCAAACCAGGGGCAGAGGAGCTTCTTACCTGGGCTGGAGCAGAATCCACTCTGGACGGGTGATTTCGTGCCAGGATGCACCCAGCTGGTTGACTTTTCCTCATCACTGTAGAAAACCAATAAGAAAATGTCAGCTTCAAGTTCACATCAGCACCAACTGGCCGATCCCAGGCACCTCAGATGGAGCATCCCCATTCCATTCATTCATTCATTCATTCATTCATATTCACAGAGCATTTACTGAGCAGGCGCTGAGGATTCAGAGAGGAACACTGTCTGATCCCCGACCCCAAATAAACAAACATGGGAAGATAGCGGCACAATATAATGTAGTATTTCAATTGCACCGCAATGTTTAACAGTCGAATCACATCGTGATGTGACAGGAAGTGTAACCCCTGTGACAGCCGAGCACAGTGCGGTCCCATCAGAGAAGGAGCACTAACCGGGATGAAGTGAAGAAGAGGAACAGCACGAGGGCTTCGCTAGGGAAGTGGCATCTGAGGTGATGGTGAAGTCACGTGGGAAGAACAGGGAAGGTCCTTAGGGGGCAGCTCCTCGGTGGGTAAAGAAGGAGGAGGTCGGGGGAGCCCGCAGTCCCTGGGCGTCTATGACTCCATGTGTTTTCATTCACAGCATCCCCGCACATTGAGAATTTTCAGAGGACGAATGTGAGGTTCGGAGGGGTGCAGTCATCGGCCCAAAGCCACACCGTTTGTCAGTGATGACGCCCAGATTCAGACCCAGATCCATCCCCCATAAAGCCTGAGTTTCTCTAATAGCTTCCTCCCAGCAGGGTGGGCTCCCGCGCGCAGATCCTCTGGGCTCTGGCCGAGGACCCGAGGGCAGATGGCCCGTCGGTATTTCTCGGCCCACGCCAGCCACGTGCCACTGCCTTCTCCCCTACCTTCTCGGCCAATCCAGGTCTGTGGAGCAGAGGACTCTCAGACCACCTGTGTCACCCAGCTTATGAGGTGGAAGGTCCTTGGGGTCCAGGACACTCAGTGCTTTTAAGCTATAATTAATACTTTAATGAATATAAACAACTCTGTTAAGAAGGGCTCGCAAAATGTTTAGTGAAGCAAGATAGATAATAAACTGCACATATTTAAAACGTCTGGCTTAATTTAAAGTACATATATATATATATATATATATATATATATATATATATATATATATATTCATGAAACTACCTCAAAAATCAAGAAGTGGCCAAAACCGGTTTGGCTCAGTGGTAAAGCGTCGGTCTGCGGACTGAAAGGTCCCAGGTTGGATTCCGGTCAAGGGCATGTACATTGGTTGCGGGCACATCCCTGGTAGAAGTTGTGCAGGAGGCAGCTGGTCAATGTTTCTCTCTCATCGACGTTTCTAGCTCTCTATCTCTCTCCCTTCCTCTCTGTAAAATATCAATAAAATATATATTATTAAAAAAAAATCAAGAAATGAATTCCCCCAAATTTTCTTCCCTCCCCGCCCCCCATAGTAATTCCTCTCTCCACACACACACAGCTTTTGCTAACCTTCCCTTCCCCCCAGCAGCGAGGCTGCTTCCTGCTACTACAGGTTAGATCGCATTTTCTAGAGTTTCTAGAGTATGCTGTAAGTGACTCATACAAGCTAGACCCCTTGGTTGCTTTCCTTCTCTTCTTCCTCCCTCCCTCCCCTGGGGGGTAGCGTGAGTGCACAGCTTGTTCCGTTTCGTTACTGAGTAGTACTCCATCGTAGGCCATACGGGGGGGTGTTCCTTCACTGGCTTGCTGGTAGACATTGTGGTGGTTGTCAGTTTGGGGCCATGACAAAGGAAGTTGCTTGGAACATTCAGGTCCAAATCCCTGTATGGGATGGACTTGCTTTTCTCTGGACTCCACTCATCTTTCCCTCTGTTTGGACAGGCTCCGCAAGAGGAGGTTTCCCAGCTCACCCGCCCCTCCAGGGAGAGGAGAGAAGGGGTACAGCGGCTGGTCTGGTGCCCAGGGGGCCCTGGAGACACTGTGGGCCCTCGGGGATGACCGCTGGGCTGGGCTTTGGTCCTGGGAGGCCATGGGAGAGGCGGCTGAGGAAGACTAAACCCGGCCAGCGCTGAATTGTGGGTGTGAGGGGACATTTGTTCCTGTACTTCCTCTCCCGCCACCCTGACATTTTCTGGCCCCTGATCCCTCTCCCGCTTTCACCCTGCCAGCTCCCTCCGTTTGCCTGGATATCATGAATAATCAGGAGGTCACGGGGTGGGCACAGCCCCACCACACCCTCAACTTCCTCTTCCCCTGGGCCGCCCCATGCAGGCCCCTGGGCCAGAACAATGCAGTCACCCGCTATCTCCACTCCAGCTTTGGGCTGATGGGGACCCTGTGGAATTGGGAAGGCTGATGTCACTGCAAATCCGCAGTCTCCACGCTTAGCTGCGCCCTAGAAACTTTTTCAGGGGCTCCAGCCAGTTTGTTTGCAGATTGTTCTAAGGCTTTCCCACAACCTCAAGTCTCACGCCCGCCTCTCCCTGACCCCCACCTTGCCCACCCACCCCTTCCCAATGGATAGCTTATCTCTTATTTCACACATACACAAATAGAAAGCATGGGCAGACCCTTTCCTAGGGGGCCTAACCACCCCATCCCAACCACAGCCATGCCCCCCCCAATCCTGTCATACCTGCTCCATTAAGGCGAATCCCTCTGCTGAGGGGGTAGCCGCCACCCTCTCCTATCTTACAGAATCGTATTCTACTGGGCATCTACACTGAGTGGCCAGATTATGATGATCTCTGAATGCATAATAATCTGGCCACTCAGTATATATATCCTATATAATAAAAGGCTAATATGCAAATTGTCCCCTCGACCAGGAGTTCGACCAGCAGACAGGCCAGCCAACCGCTCATGTCCCCTCCCCCAGGCCAGGCTGGCCGGACCCCCACCCATGCACAAATGCATGCACTAGGCCTCTAATACACACACACACACACACACACACACACACACACACACACACTAAGTGACCAGATTATTATGCGTTCAGAGATCATAATAACCCGGCCACTCAGTGTACAGTCTATTGAAGATTGGTATCTTCAGCTTCCTCCTCTCCTTCAGCCCTCACTCCTGCTCGTGTCTTCCACGGTCTGACCCTCGGCCTCCCTCTCAGTGTTGCCTCCTCCTCCAGCCCCTGTCTCCTGCTCCCCTTCTTAGGGAGCAAACATTCCCTTTGGAAAGCAGTCCCTCTGATTGTCCCCACTTCCTGGTCTCCCACTCAGCAACCCCTGCGAGCTGGTTCTGTTTCAAGCCCTCCCCTAAAGCCACTTTCCTAGTGGTCATTAAAGATCCCCACAGTTCCTGCATCCAGCAGACACGTCTGACTTCTCTATTGACTCTTCCTTTCTTCCTAACATCCTTCTTCCTCACCTTCTGAGGCAGCACCCGCCCCTGGCCCTGGTGCTGTCCACCTCTGTGACCCCTGGCCGTCTCCATCCTCTCTCCCCTCTGTCCTTTCCTTAAACGTGGGTGCTGCCTGGGTACCCGCCTTTCTGCTCTCTCACCTACTCCTACTCCTGGGTGGTTCCACTCCCACACGATGGCTCTCAGGGCTCTCCAGCCCAGGCCCTTATCTTCAAGCTCTGTCCTATTAGACATTATATATATATATATATGATTTTTTACAGAGAGGCAGAGAGGAAGGGAGAAGGCTAGAGAGCTAGAAACATCAATGAGAGAGAGACATCGACCAGCTGCCTCCTGCACACCCCTCACAGAGGATGTGCCCGCAGCCAATGTACATGCCCTTGATCAGAATTGAACCTGGGACCCTTCAGTCCGCAGACCGATGCTCTATCCCCTGAGCCAAACTGGTTTCGGCCAACATCACCTCTTGAATATCCCACAGGGACTTTAAGTTTGGAATTTTCCCACTGACCTTATCTCCCCTAAAATCTATTCCCCTTCCCATACTCCTGGATCTCTGTCAACCTGACATAAACAATTCTGAGATTTATCTTCAAATCTTCCTTTTTTCTTCCCTTCCCTCCCAACATTCAGGCAGTACATGAGTGCTCTCAATTCCACTCCCCTTTCTCCCACCTCACCCTCCCCTTCCCTTCTGTTCTCAGCATCCGAATGCAGTTCCCCATCAGCTGGACCTTCTGCAATTGCTTCCTAACCGCTCCCCGCACCCCAGGTCATCCCGTCCATGCAGCTGCCAGAGGGAGCCTTCTAAAGCGCAGCTCTGACTGTGCTAGTCCTCTGTCTAAAATCTTTGCTTTCCCTTCGCCTACAGAATCAGGTTCACACCCCTTATCCCACCACATCTTCTGCAACCTCCACTCCATCTCAGGAGACCCCCTCATGTCCTCGATAACCTGTGCCCTGGCACCATCATGCCCTCCTTCCCATAGGCCTCTGCTTCAAGGGCCCTCTCATTGTGGCCTCTCTCCTCTCGAAGCAGCTCAAATGTTTCCTCCTTGGAGAACATTCGTTTTTTCTTCCTTGTATTCCTGGAGCACCATGAAAATCCTCTAGAATGTATCCTATTATTTCCTAAGTATTTATTTTCATTTTCTTTCTACCCCCTTCAAGAAAAAAAAAAAAAAAAAAACCCTATATTTTCCTCTTTTTTTTCTTTCTTTTTTTTTCCTTCCTTATCTCCAGTGCCTAGCCCTCCGGTAGAAAAGCAGTGGGCACTCAATAGAAGTTTGTGGAATGGAAGAAGAAGAGAAGGCCAGCCGGTGTGGCTCAGTGGTTGGGTGTCGACCTATGAACCAGGAGGTCGTGTTTTGATTCCCAGTCAGGACCCACACCCAGGTGTCGGTCTTGATCCCGAGCATGGGGCGTGCAGGAGGCAGCTGATCAAAGATTCTCTCTCATCATTGATGTTTCGCTCTCTCTCCCTCTCCCTTCCTCTCTGAAATTAATAAAAATACTTTAGAAAGAAAGAAGAAGAGAAGCCAGAAGGTAAATGAGATTGGGAAGAAAGAGGTGGAGAGTCAAAGTAATCCTTCATCGGAAAAACTGAGGAACTTGTGGAAATTCAGATCCCCAGGCTCCTCCCCAGGTCTTCTGAGCGCCTGCAGGTAGCGTCAGGCCGGCCTTTTTCATAATTTCCTCGGGTGATTCTTATGGGCAATAAAGTCCCAAGCCAGGGACGGTGGAAAGTCCAGTTTTAATAGTGGGGGATTTCTGTTATTTAAGAACCTAACGCAGGATCAAGAACTTCAATGGAGGTCACTTCTAAGATCATCTAATTGCAACCTCAATTATGATCACAGTGATGATAATTACAGAAGAAAGGCCTACAGCACACGAGGAAACCGAGAAACACTAGAGGGGAATCGCGGGCACAGGCGGGGAAGGGGAATGGCTAACGTCAGCAGGTACTGGACGGAGTCTGAGCCCTGGTAACAAGTGGCTTCATCTCGGCCGAGCACTCCCCACCTGAGGACCTCGCATCGGAGATGCCCTCGGCTCTCCTGTTCCGTGTGGCTCTCCGGAGGAAGGGACAGCTCATCCTGGGCAGGGGGGCCGTCCAGGATGCCAGGCTTGTAGACTCGCTGTGTTCTCGGGAGATTTCTCTCCTGGCAAAGCATGACTATAGGACGAGCGGCCAAAATAGCGCCGGCGGGGCCCCTCCGTTATAATGAGATTTTGCCAAAGCCATTTCGGTTTATGGAATTAATAGAACAGTGCTAATATATTACTGCGAGCAGCACAGGCCCGCGCTCCAGAGAATGCTGATGTAGTGGGCATGCCCTCCCTCCCCTGGACCACAGCCCCACAGAGACGCCGGAAGGAGAGGCTGCGGGCCTGGGGACACGGGGTCCTGGGGTGAGGAAACGCCAGGGCCTAGGCGGTAGGGGCAGGGTCCCCTGATATTTTGTCACTGAGCTTAAGTCTTCCCTTAAGAATCGGGGTGGGGGTCAACAAAGAAAGAAAGAACTCAGCCCTGGCCTGTTTCGTGGGCTGCACAGAAGAGAAAACGCCGGGGGAAGGCCAGCACCTGCCCTGCCTGGCCCTGCCCTGCCAGCCCGCAGGAATGCCGAGTCCCTGCTGGACTTTGGTCGCCGGGGAAAAGGCGGGAGGAGACCCATTCAAACCGGCGTGTGATAAACTTATTAGTCATGCCCTTGTCCCAGCCACCGCTTCCCCCTGCCCTCGCCTGCCGCCCCCCAGCCCTGCCACCACCGTGCAAGTTAGACAACTTTGAAGACATAAGAAAGCAACGAGAGACGGACAACGTACTTGATGAAGAAGACTCTCCCGCCGGGGTCCACTCCGTAGGTCCACCGGCCCAGCAAGTCCAGCCAGGCGGGCTCATCGGCCATCTCCGTGTCTCGTTGCCCCCTTGGCTCTCCAGTCACCCCGGGGATTGGGGGGGGGGGGGGGTTAGAGGCTGAGCTGGCAGGGGCTCCCCGCCCGCAGCCCCCACTCTCTGCTCCTCCCGGAGGCAGGGGTGGGGGCGGGGAGGGGGTCTGAGGTCAGATGCAGCCCCAGCGAACGGCGTCCCTCCGGGTCGGTCCGGGCAGCAGCGGCTCCGGCCTCTCCCTGGAGGCAGCTGGCCGCCAGCCGGGCAGCGGGAGCCGGCAAGGCTTAACCCTCGCGGGGCCGAGCGAGCTCCACGCCGCCCAGCCCGAGCCGGCGCCACCTGCCTGCTGCCTCCTGCGCGAGCCGACTCCTCCCGGGGCGCCCGTGAACTTGGGACCGGAGACCGGCGGCGGCGCGGTGCGGGCTCGGGCGCTGGAGAGCTCGGGGCTGGACCGCTCAGCGCCGCTCCGGGTCCCGTCCCTCCGGCCCCGCGGCCCGCAGCCTGGCGGCCGAGCAGGGAGCAGGTTGCTGGGCGAGCCGGGAGTGTTCCTCGCCGCCCAGCGCCCAGCCCACACTTGAACCTGCGGCGGGAGGGGGCGGGGCCCGGGCGCCGCCTCCGAGGTAATGCACGGCCAGAAGGAGCCGCAGCCTGCGGGTCCCCCAGGTCCAGATGCTGGGCGGGCGCAGGAACCAGTTTGGCTTAAAGCTACGAACCATGAACTTGAGGGACGTGCCCAGCCCCGCTACACGGGGGTGGGGGGGGTGGGGGGAAAGAGGACTTGGTCAAGCTTGGTTCTGCTTGGCGGGAGGTAAGTTAGAGGATCAAAGGTCAAGCGCAGGGGAGGGTGGTGGCCTGGGTGTGGGTCGGAAGGGGCCCTGGGAGACTCCCCTGGCTGAGATGCCAGCCGCGTTAGTCAGGCTTGTCCTCACCTTTCTTTCTTACCACTTCCTCCAAGAAGCCTGCCGTGACTAAGTAGGATCCGAGGAGAGCTTAGGTCAGAAGACACTCGGAAGCCAACAGGTTTTACGTGCCTTCCGCCACACTTTCAGCAGAAAGGGGGAAAAGGAAAGAAAAGGCAGAGGAGCTGAAACCAGTTTGGCTCAGTGGGTAGAGCGTTAGTCTGCGGACTAAAGGGTCCCAGGTTCGATTCCGGTCAAGGGGCATGTACCTTGGTTGTGGGCACATCCCCAGTCAGGGGTGTGCAAGAGGCAGCTGATCGATGTTTCTCTCTCATTGATGTTTCTAACTCTCTATCCCTCTCTCTTCCTCTCTATGAAAAATCAATAAAATGTTTTTGTTTTTTTTTAAGAAAAGAAAGGCAGAGGAGGAAGTGTGTTCTGTGCACAGAACACAGGTTGCAGCATCCGATGCTGGCCAAAAATGCCGCTGCTGGGGTCCTCGCTCTGCCGTCGCGGGTCTGTGTCAAAGTTGGGCTCCCCTGGGCTTCCATGTGATGTGCACCGTTTCCATCCCTGTGTCAGGCCCGGGGGAACAGACAGGGCGAGACACCTGTGTCTAGAGGAAGCACTGTGTCCGTGGCAGTTGGCAAGCACCTGTTGAGAGGGCATCCTTGCTGTGGGCACATGAGGATTTGATCCCTGTTCGGGCAGGTGACTCCTGCTCGCCCTGCAGGGTCTG
Organism: Pipistrellus kuhlii; assembly: GCF_014108245.1. Taxonomy (NCBI): domain Eukaryota; kingdom Metazoa; phylum Chordata; class Mammalia; order Chiroptera; family Vespertilionidae; genus Pipistrellus; species Pipistrellus kuhlii. The sequence continues at coordinate 5,837,135 of NW_023425493.1, forward strand.
CCCAGGGGTCACCTTCCCCAGGAAACCGTTCTTTTTTTTTTTTTTTTTTTAATATATTTTATTGATTTTTTTACAGAGAGGAAGAGAGAGGGACAGAGAGCCAGAAACATCGATGAGAGAGAATCATCGATCAGCTGCCTCTTGCACACCCCCTACGGGGGATGTGCCCACAACCAAGGTACATGCCCTGGACTGGAATTGAACCCAGGACCTTTCATTCTGCAGGCCGACGCTCTATCCATTGAGCCAAACCAGTTTTGGCAGGAAGCCGTTCTTGACTCCACCCCAGACGGATGTGCCCAGCCTCTGTGTGCCAGGCAGCCTCATTCATAGCCCTAGAGTGGCACTGACCACGGCGTGATGCAACCCTTCATGTCCTCGTCTGGCCCCTCCCTGGGCCGTGTGCTCCTCCGGGCAGGGCCTGCACCTCACTTATCTGTCTAGCTCCAGCGCCTACCTGGGGGCACCCCATTCCTGTTTGATGAATGGCGGTACAGGCACAACTGGGACCTGAGTTAGGGTCCTGGTTACATCAACAACCTCAGGGTGTGTGGGAGAGAGCTTTCTGGAAAAAGAAGCAGCTAACGAACCTTGCCGGTATCCCAGATTCTCAGCCTGGAGGGGGTAATTGTGTGTGCATCTGAGCGACAGGGAAGCTAGAAGACGCCTCAGAGAGCATCTGGTCCAATCCTCTTGTTTAAATACTGGGGGGGAGGGGTGTGTGCAGAGCCTTAACTAGGGAGGTGCCAGGTAAGGCCACTGAGCAAGGTGGTGACAGAGAAGGATCTGCCCACCAGTGTCACAGGCCAGAGCTCTTTCTATGACACCGCACTGCTTCCAACACTGGAAACGCTCGCCTCCGATGTACATACAGTTCCTGTGTGCCGTGTGTAAGCTGAGTATGTTCCCCAGATGCAGAAGAGGAGCAGAAATCATGACCCCCAACGCTTCTCCCCCTTCTCACACCCCACGGTTTCTAGTAGAAAAAGCAGACCCACACCCCAGAATCTAGATAGATGCCCCTTTGCTCCTGAATTGGGGTGCGGGGAGGCTACGGGATCAGACTCCTCACCAGTCCCCAGCCTTGAGAAACACCTGTAAGACTAATCCCACTGATAAAGCACCGAGCCACCTGCCCAGCCCCAGTGATATCTGAGGATCTGAATCCAGATTTGCTGCCACGATGCCTCCAGGGAAAATACCAGCAACCAGTGAGTTCCCGGTCCAACCTGAGCAACCAGAAAGGGCAGCTGCTTGGGCTGAATGTGGGAGGAAATAGGGGACAAAATGACATCTATTTGAAAACATGTATTCCGCTGTTGTCTTCTTGAAGGAGTTGGAGCTCCTGTTAATTTAATCACAAGATTTTTATCTTGTTTGTCTCTAATGGAGACAGAGGTTCCTAGGACCATTTACCTAGTCAAGCAAAGGCCAGTGGTTGAGATTTTGAATGTTTTTTTACTCATTTGAACTAAGAAAAGAAATCAGGCATATTCTTGCCAATGACTTTCCATTCGAGTTCTTTCTTTGTTTGTTTGTTAATCCTTACCCAAAGATACTTTTCCATTGATTTTTTAAAGAGAGTGAGAGAGAGAGTGAGAGACAGAGAGAAACATCAATATGAGAGAGACACATCGATTGGTTATCTCCTGCATATGCCCCGACTAGGTCCAGCCTGCAACCAAGATACGTGCCCTTGACCGGAATTGAACCTGGGACCCTTCAGTCCTTGGGCCGATGCTCCATTTATTGAGCCAAACCGGCTAAGGCTCCATTTGAGTTCTTGATTATGAGCTATTATCAATATTAATACAGCCCTGGCTGGTTTGGCTTGGTGGATAGAGCGTCATTAAGAATCTTAATGAGATTATCCTGGATTATTTGGGTGGGCCCTAAATTTAATGACAAGTGACATTATCAGAGAAAGGCAGGGGAAGACTTGAAAAAAAAGAAGAGGAGGAGACAGGGTGACCACAGAGGCAGAGATTAGAGTGACACAAAGTCAAGGAATGCAGACAGCACCAGAAGCTGGATGAGGCAAAGAAGGAATTCTACCCTAGAGCCTCCAGAGGGAATACGGCCCTGTCAACCCCTTGAGCTCAGACTTCTGGCCTCTAAAATCTCGAGAATGTTTTATTGTTTTGGGCCATCCAGCAGCCATGGGAGATTAATACAGTACCTACAGGAAAATCATAACTTAATGGAAACCAAAATTAATATCTATTATTTTCACTTGTCTAATATCCAACCTTCCTTCTTCTGTTATTAGATAGATTGAGTTTCCTTTGACATCTATCTTTCTGCCACTGTCAGCCCCTGTGGATTGGATGGGCTGGCCCCACCCCCACCCCAGCTCCATTGGAGAATGGATACTATGACAGATGTGGCTAATCTGTCTCTCTATTTCCCTGGACATAGTGATTGGTTCAGGAAGGACCACATGACTCACACCAAACCAATGAGATTGTTTTAAGAAGATCCCAGAGTTCCTGGGAAGCCTTTTTTCTCTTGGATTTGAAGCTGGCATGTGTCATTGTGATGCTGCTGGGGAGAGCCTACTGAAAATGAAGCCAATACAGAAAAAAGTGGAGCCAGAAAGTGAAAAGAGACTGGGTCCCCCTTAAGCCCTAGAACCCAGCTCACCAGAAAAGACTCTACACCTGGAATTTCAACTTGTCAGCGCAAATAAATACCCTTATTCACTTCTGCCAGTTTGAATTGGGTTTATACCCCTAATAGGAAAGTCCTGACCAATATAAAGGTCATATTGTCTTGTGAGCCTGTTTCTTTGGCATAACCAATGTTTCTTTGGGAAAGCCAATGAGATAACCACCTGCATTTGTAGAGACTTATACGCCGTATTTTCTGGCGTATAAGATGACCCCCTAATTTTTACAGTTAAAACATAGGTTTAGGCCTATATTCGCTGTATAAGACTACTACCCCCTTCCCCCCCCCCCCCCCCCCACTTCAAAGAAAAGACTTACTTTGCCATCAAGATCTGCAGGTAATTTTTGTGCAATTTTGGTCTTTTGCCCCTGATTTTCGGTTGACTTTTTTTCGGTTCAAAGGTCGTCTTATACGCCGGAAAATACGGTAAGAATAGGAACTCTTCTCTTCCAAGGAAACCACAATTTTAGATTAAAAAAGACTTTTAGCCCTGGCTGGTTTGACTCAGTGATAGAGCGTCAGCCTGTGGACTGAAAGGTCCCGGGTTTGATTCCAGTCAAGGGCACATGCCCAGGGTTGTGAGCTCAATCCCCAGTAGGGGGAATGCAAGAGGCAGCCAATCAATTATTCTTTCTCATCATTGATGTTTCTCTCTCTCTCTCCCTCTCCCTTACTCTCTGAAATCAATTTTTAAAAAAATTTTTTTAAAGAAGGGTCTTAGTGGTCATCTAACCCAAAGCCTACATTTCCCCCCTGGAGAATACTGGAGCACTCAGGGGGAGTACCCAGAGTTGTGGCAATTCCATGGAACCACAACTGAGGTCTCCTGAAAACCTGATCAGTAGAAAGCTACTATATTTTAAGACATTTGCTTCATCATTTAAATACAGTTAGTGAAGAGACTCACATAGTTGCAAGATTTTAATGATTCCTTTATTCTATAAAAGAATAAACACAACAGTAGTTTTTATTGAATGCTGATATTTATTAGTTATATTCATCTGCAACTAGGTCACCAGCCACTGGTGATTTTTACAGGAATAGGAAGCAAAGGAAGAGAAGGCAGGGGCCAGGTCTGCTGGGATTAGATAGATGATATTGCAAATATGCAAGAGCCCAGACAGACTCAGTGCTTATAGAAGAGCTTGAGAGAAAAGGTTTTTGTTCCAAAAACCATTGTACTAGTGTTGACCAGAGGATTGTAGGATGTGGAAGGATTCCCTCAGTCAGTTGGGTTGAATGACATTTGTTGCACAGATATTTATTGAGTATCTTCTGTGGGCCAGGTACTCTCTTAGGTATAGGGGATCCAGGAATGAACACAACAGAAAGTACCTGCTCTCACTGAGTTTACATTTAGTAAGTATAGAAGATGAGTGGATGGTCGAAGCCGGTTTGGCTTAGTGGTAGAGCATCAGTCTGCGGACTGAAGGGTCCCAGGTTCGATTCCGATCAAGGGCATGTACCTGGGTTGCGGGCACATCCCCGGTGGGTGGTGTGCAGGAGGCGGCTGGTCGATGTTTCTCTCTCATCGATGTTTCTAGCTCTCTATCTCTCTCCCTTCCTCTCTGTAAAAAATCAATAAAGTATATTTTTTTAAAAAAATGAGTGGATGGAGTACAACTGAAAGAACAGAAGGGGGAAGGATGCTGATATAGCAGATTTCATATATTTACATAGGGTGGATGGGAAAGGCCTCACTGAGAAGAATGAAGACTTGAAGGAAGTGAGAAAATAAAGACTTAGAGGAAGTGAGAGAGCAAACCACGTGGCCATTGGGGAAGCATGTTCCAGGCACAGGGAGTAGTCAGTACAAAGGTCCTGAGGCAGGAACACCCTTGGAGAGAGAGCCAGGAGGCCAGAGTGGCAGAGGCAGGGTGAAGGAGGGAGAGAATTGTAGGAGATGAGGACCAAGAGGGGTTAGGGAGGCAGATCAATCCAGGCCAATGTAAGTAGATTTGCTGTTATTCTGAATGAGATGGAGGACTGAGTGTGGGAATGACATGATCTCCATGACTTCACTTTTTAAGAGGATTATTCTGGCTGCTGTTTGGAATAGGGTAGAAGCAGATTCCAGCTAGAAGGCTATTGCAATTATTCAAACAAGATATGATGATGGCTTGTTCATGGTGCTGGGGGGTAGAAGCAGTGAGAAGTGGTCAAATTCCCTGTGTCTTTTGAAAGTGTAACTGACCGGATTTGTTGATAGATTGCAACAATTGGACTGTGAGAGGAAGAGAGGAGTTCAGTTGACTCCAAGGTACCTGACCTAAGCAATTGGTAGGCTAGAGTTGCCATGAACAGAGATGGGCGTAGGCTGCAGGGAGAGGTGTGCCAGGGTAAAATGGGGAAACACAGCTTCAGTTCTGAGCATGTTAAGTTGGAGATGCCTGTGAGATACCCAAGTAGGATACATCAGGCTATCTCAGGAATAGAGACCTACATTTGGTGTTTTTCAGTGATTAGAGTGTCTTAAAGCTGGTTGAGATCACACAAGGAAATGAGTGTAGGTAGGGAGGGGGTGGAGATCAAGGGCTGAGAACTGGGACACTCCAACTTTTAGAGGTCAAGTTAATGAGGAGGAACCTGCACAGGAGGCTGAATAACAAGCAGCCAGTGGAGTAGGAGGAGAACAAGAGAGAGTAGTGTCCTGGAAGTGAGCCGTGACTGTATTCACACCCACCACAGGGAGAAGGCAAGCGCGGATGGGGCTGGTGCTCTGGGAGGGCTGAGGTTATGGTGGGTTCTGTCTGAGCAGGAAGCGACTTGCACTCTTGTGTGAAAGGGTGGAGAGACAGCTCAGGCTATTTTTAAGTTGGTCTGAGAAGGGGCCTGGGAAGATGATCATTTTGGCTAATGAGCCCTTGCTCGGCGAAGAGAAGTGCGGCTGAAATGTGCTTCCTTCAGCTTCATCTGGGAGTCTCTGCTCTGGCTTCTCCTGGGAATGGCGCCAGCCCGAGATGGCTGGCTGGCTTTTCCTGCCAAGACTGTGTCAGGGAGCAGAGAGCTGGCACCGGCAAGTGCCCGGAGAGGGAGGGGAGGAATGAAATTGTCAGTCATCAGCTCAGGACAAGAGATGCGGGCTGGGTGGAGCCCAGAGGGATAGCTCAGTAGTCAACCTGCTGATATTTCCTCTCGGGATCTCCTCTTGGATCTACAGCTTAGATAACACTCCTTCTGTCCTGGCTTTAGTGTGTGACCCAGGGTTTTTCTAGAAAATGGCAGCTGGGGCTCACGTTGGCACTTCCTGAAACCAACACAGCAAGCGCTTTGGTTCAGTTCAAGTAATATTTAAGGCACCATTAGGCCACTCTCTCTGTTAAAACTGTTCCAGCTGCCAGTTTCTTCCCCTCTCATCTTTGCCACCCACGAGTCTACTCTCCTGTCTTCTGTATTCATCAAACACCTGGTCTCCTGGTTCAGCATCTTCCTCTCTGTCCCTTAACTCCCTCATTTTGGGTGACTTCAGTGCTAATGTTAATGAACAATAGCCATTGTCCTAACCTCGCAATACCCACTATCCTCAACTCCAGGCATATTCACCTCCACTTCAATAACTTGCTCATACTCAAGGCCATACCTTAGATTCTCTTATCATTCAGATATACTCCAACTTGGAAAACATAAACTCTAATACCTCATTTTCTAATCACAGTTTTGATCTTTCTAACACCTTGATTCCTCTCTCCCCTTTACACCTGCCCTTGCCTTCCTACAGTTCCTTAAGCCTTTCAAATTGTTTCCTGCTGTAGCCTGTTTCATTCCTGCACTTCTTGGCCCAAACTCATGGCCTCACTTCATATTCTCACTGGTCAGTATTCCTGTTGACTTGTCTTTAGCTTTATGCACACTGTAAAACTCTACTCTGGATTAATCTGCCCACCTTTTCTGCTCCTATGCCCAGGAAAACATCCCATCAAGCCATGTGGAGAAATTATAAACAAATGAAACATTTTTGCACAGTGCCCTAGCTGCTTTGACTCGGTGGATATAGCATCAGCCTGTGGATTGAAGGGTCCCAGGTTTGATTCCAGTCGAGAGCACATGCCCAGGTTTCAGGCTCACTCCCCAAGAGGGGGCATGCAGGAATCAATGATTCTCTCTCATCATTGATGTTTCTATCTCTCTCTCCCTCTTCCTTCCTCTCTGAAATCAATAATATATAGATATAGATATAGATTCTTTTGCACAGCAAAGGAAAGCATCAACAAAACAAAAACACAACCTACTTAATAGGAGAAGAGCCGAAACCAGTTTAGCTCAGTGGATAGAGCATCTGTCTGCAGACTGAAGGGTCCCAGATTCAATTCCGATCAAGAGCATGTGCATTGGTTGCGGGCATATCCCCAGTGGGGGCTGTGCAGGAGGCAGCTGGTCAATGTTTCTCTCTCATCAATGTTTCTGACTTTCTATCCCTCTCCCTTCCTCTCTGTAAAATAAATAAATAAAATATATATATTAAAAAAATAAAAGATATTCATCAACTATACATCTGATAAGGGGTTAATATCCAAAATTTATAAAGAACTCATAAACTCAACACAAAAACAAAAAATCCAGTAAAAAAAATCCAGTAGAGGACCTGAATAGACAGTTCTCTAAAGAGGACATATAGATGTCCAACAGACACATGAAAAGATGCTCAATGTCATTAATCATCAGAGAAATGGAAATTAAAATCACAATGAGGTATCACCTCACACCTGAATGGCTACCATCAACAAGTCAACAAACAACAAATGTTGGTGAGAATATGGCTCGGCGGATAGAGCATGGACCCATGGACTGAGGAGTCCCAGGTTTGATTCCAGTCAGGGGCATGTACCTTGGTTGCAGACTCAATCCCAGCCCTAATAGGGCATGTGTGGGAGGCAGCCAATTGATGTGTCTCTCACATCAATGTTTCTCTCTGTCTCTCCCCTCCCTTCCACGCTCTCTAAAAATCAATGGAAATTTTTTCAAATATCCTCAGTTGAGAATAAAGAGAGAGAGAGAGAGAGAGAGAGAGAGAGAGAGAGAGAGAGATAAAAATAGTAGCAATATATATACATATATATATATAATGAAATATTACTATATTACTTGGCCATAAAAAAAGAATGAATTATTGCCCTAGCCTGTTTGGCTCTGCAGATGGATCATCAGCCTGTGGACTAAAAGGTTCCTGGTTGGACTCCAGTTAAGGGCATGTATCTTGGTTGCAAGCTCCTCCTGGCCCAGGCCCTGGTCAGGGTGTGTGCAGCAGGCAACCCACTGATGTGTTTCTCTCACATCATTCTTCTCTCTGTCTTTCCCTCTTTATTCCACTCTCTCTAATAACCAATAGAAAAATATACTTGTGTGAGGATTTTTAAAAAAGGGAAAGAATGAAATCTTATCATTTGCAACAGCATAGATGCACCTAAGCAGGTAATATATTAAGTAAGTTAAACAGGGTGAAACAAATACAATATAATTTCATTTATATGTGGAATTTAAAGAACAAAATAAAAGAACAAATGAAATAGAAGCAAATTTATAGTTGCAGAGAACAGGCTGATGGTTGCCAGAGAAAAGAGAGGTGAGGGGGCTGGGTGGAAAAGGTGAAGGGATTAAAAGTACATTGGTGGCCTGGCCAGAGTGGCTCATTGTTAAGCGTCAACCCATGAACCAGGAGGTCACAGGTTTTGGGCTTGATCCCCAGTAGGGGGTGTATGGGAGGCAGCTGATTGATGATTCTCTCTCACCATGATGTTTCTCTCTCTCTCTCTCCCTCTTCCTTCCTCTCTTGCTCAGATCAATAAATGTTGGTAGTTTCAAGAGTCACAGAATAAGGAATATAGCCAATAATATTATAATAACTATATATGGAGTCAGGTGGGTACTTGAACTAGCAGAGGAATCACTTTGTAAAGTATATGATTTTCTAACCATTATTTTGTACACCTGGAAGGAATACAAAATATTTTGGAATGTAAACTTTAATTGAAAAATAAAAATAAATTTCACAGGTCAAAAAAGCATAGGAAAATTAGAAAACATCGAACTAAATTAAAATGAAAACACAACATGTAAACATGTTTGAGAAGCAGCTAATGCAGGGATTAAAAGGGAATTTATTGCATTGACTACTTATATCAGAAGAGAAAAGTGGTTTTGAAAAGTAGTCTAAGCTGTACCTTAAGAAATTAATAAAAGAACAGCGAATTAAATACAAAAAAAAAATAGAATGAAGGGGATAGACTAGAAACTAGTGGACTAGAACACAAAACTCAGCAAAATAAAGTAACAAAAAAAAAAAAAAGGAGGAAAATCAATTAAACCAAAAGCTGATTCTCTGAAAAGATCAATGGAATTGATAAATCTTTAGCCAGAATAAGGAAAAAAAAAGAGAGAAAACATAAATTACCAACATCAGGAATGAAAGAGAAGACAGCACCAATCTACTGACAAGACAAGCATGCCTGTTCTCACCACTTCCATTCAACAATGTACTAAATATCCTAAAATAAATAAATAAATAAATAAATAAATAAATAAATGTATACAGATTGGGAAGAAAGGGACAAAGCTATTTTTATTCTTTTTAAAAAATATATATTTTATTGATTTTTTTACAGAGAGGAAGGGAGAGAGGGAGAGAGATAGAAACGTCGATGAGAGAGAATCATCAATCAGCTGCCTCTTGCACTCCCCCTACTGGGGATGTGCCCGTAACCAAGGTACATGCCCTTGACTGGAATCGAACCTGGGACCTTACAGTCCGCAGGCCGATGCTCTACCACTGAGCCAAACCGGTTTCGGCAAGCTATTTTTATTCTAAAATGTGATCATCTGTGTAAAAAATCCTAAGGTCCAGGATGTAAGATCAATATACAAAAATAATTAGAAATTGAATTGAAAACAATACAATTTACAATAGCACTTAAAAATAGGAAATATTTAGGGATAAAGGTAACAAAATCAGTATATTGAAAACTACTAATATTGCTGAGGGAAAGAGACCTAGAATATAAATGCAAAGGACCTAGAATAGCCAAAACAATTTTTTTGGGGGGGTGGGAGTGATTTCAAGACTTATTCTAAAGATACATTAATCAAGTGTTGTGTTTATATAAGGACAAAGATACAGATCAATGAAATAGAATAGAAGATCCAGAAATAGACTTCATATACTGGTCAACTGATTTTTAATAAAGGTGTTAAGGTTATTCAATGGAGAAAAGATAGTCTTTTCACCAAGTGAATATCTATATGCAAACCCATGAATCTCAACCCTTACTTTATACCATATACAAAAGTTAATTCGAAACGGATCATGGACTTAAATGTCAGAGTTAAAACTATAATTCTTCCAGAAGAAAACAGCAAAATATTTGTGACCTTGCATTAGGGATAGATTTTGATGATAGGATAGATAAATCATAGACCATGAAAGAAAAATTTTGAAAAATTGGACTCCTAAAATTTTTTTAAATTTTACTCTTCAAATGACACTATTGTGAAAATGAAAGAACAAGCCATACACTAGAGAAAATATTTATAAAACATTTATATGATAAGGACCTATATCTAGAATGTATTATATTAAACAACATACATGTACACACAAATAAATTGGTTAAAAAAAACAGACAATAAATCTAAATTATTGTACACCAAAGAAGATACTTGCCATTGCAAATAAACATATAAAAACATGTTTCATATCATTAAACATCAAGGAAATGCAAATTTACACCAAAATAAGATGTCACTACAAATTCACTAGACTAGCTAAGCTTAAAAAGACTTACAAAATCAAGTGCTGGTAAGCATATGGAACAACTGGGCCTCTCATACGTTGCTGCCAAGTGCGAGTTTTCTAATAAAATTAAACATATACTTACCATATGATTCAATGATCTCACTCCTAACTGTATTCAAAAGGAATGAAAACGTATGTCCACAGAAATACTTGTATGCAAATCTTCATAGCAGCTTTATTCGTAATAACCACAAACTGTAAACAAACCACTCATCAACTAGTGAGTGAATAAATTGCAGTGGAACACTACTCAGCAATAAAAAGGAACGGGATACCGATATACTTAACAGCGGAGATGAATTCCAAAAGCATTGCACTGGGCTAAAGCAGCCAGGCGCCATGGTATGTAGAATACCATTTTTACGAAATTCTGGAAAAGGTAAAATGGTGCCAAAAATGGCTGCCCAATACTGGAGGTTGGTTGAATCAGGAAGAGGATGAGGAAACTTTTTGGGGTGATGCAAATGCTCTGTCTTTTGATTGTGGCAGTATTTACATGTTAGTCAAAACTCACCGATGCATGGTACTGTATGTAAATTACATCTCACTAAACTGGTACAAAATGTTCCTAGCTATCTAGAGAAACTGGATATGAGTGAGACCCTGCCTAATGAGGAAGTGCTTTGCATAACATTGGTCAACTCCCCTCCCCTCCTGCTCTCACTTGAAAGATCAGTAATGAAGACAGAACATCAACTGATTTGAAACCTTGGGTTTAAAGTCATTCCTAGTAATAACAGCTTCTCACAAATATCTCAAGGACTATAAATAAACAGAACATACACATTGAATACAGGCCTTTTCGCACATTTCATTGCTTATTTGAAACACAAATTAATAAATGACTTAATTGTTGTGTGCGTGAGGGGGGAGAACCTGTCCATTAGGAGGAAGCTATGAAAACTGTCCCGGGAGTTAAAGTGTACTATGTATCTAAGACATTCTGGTCCCTGTGCTGAGAACCCTTCCACCAACGATGAGCTGCAATCTACAGGGAAAAAAGGAAATGTGATAAAAAGGTTAATATTGAAAACAAAACGATGAACTATGAAGACAGAGATGGAGTCATCATCAGGGAAGTCTTTGAGGGAAGATGCACGCGATCAAGGAAGGTAAATATTCCCAACAGACCAGAGGGAGTCTATGCCAGGGGTGGGGGTGGGGGGTGGGAGGGGTATAAGAAGGGACACCGGTCTAAGGTAACTTATCATCCACGTGAAACAACCTGGGAAGTTAATTGCCAAGAACATGCACCTGATTCAACACTTGAACTTCCCAGCAGGACTTCCCTTCTGCAGTGCAATGTTCCTCTGAGAAAGGGCCGCCTCTCAGGCCAAGAAAGCTGGGAGTGTAGGCAGGTTGTCCTGGGGAAGGGACTCTGTTCAAAGGTGGCTGTCTAGAAAATATGGCCATCGGTAGTAAGAATAAACAGAAATAAAAGACCTCCTCTGTAAATTCCTGAAGGTACAAAAACAAAAGAAAGAAAACTTCTCCTTCTACCCAGTCAAATCAAGCTGAGATAGCCCTAGCCAGTTTGGCCCAGTGGTTAAGTATTGGCCTGCGGACTGAAGGGTTCTGGGTTCAATTCCAAGTCAGGGCACATGCCTGGGTTGCAGGCTTGATTCCCAGTAGTGGTATGCAAGCTGATCAATGATTCTCTCTCATCATTAATATTTCTAACTCTCTCTCCTTCTCCAAAATCAATAAAAATATAATTTTTAAAAATCAAGCTGAAATAAAAGGAAAAGTACTGCCTGGCCAGAGAGGCTTCGTTGGTATCACCTGTGCCCCAAAAGGCTGCCAGTTCAATTCCCTGTCAGGGCGCATACCTGGTTTGTGGGACCAAAGCAACTGGTAGGAGTCTCTCTCTCTCTCTCTCTCTCTCTCTCTCTCTCTCTCTCTCTCTCTCTCTCTCTCTCTCTCTCTCTCTCTCTCTCCCAAAATGCCCTCGGGTGGGGATTCAATAAAAAAATAAAATAAAAAGGGAAGGGAAGTACACAGTAATGCAGTTGAAAGCTGCCTCCGTCACTGCAGGCACAGGAAAACTGTATGCAAATGCACAGTGACCTTCCTTGGAGCCAATACCAACTTACAGGGACCAGCCCTGGGTCCTCAGCTGTCCTTGGCTACTAGTTCTAAGAGGGCAACAGGCAACATCAGCACGAACCGCAGCCCAGTAGTTCTTGAGGCTCATTTCCTCCTGCAGGCCAGCAACAGAGGTCTTTTATTTCTGTTTATTCTTACTACCGATGGCCATATTCTCTAGACATCCACCTTTGAAGAGTCCCCTCCCCAGGACAACCTGCCTACACTCCCAGCTTTCTTTGCCTGAGAGGTGGCCCTTTCAGAGGAATATTGCACTGCAGAAGACAAGTCCTGCTGGGAAGTTCAAGTGTTGAATCAGATAACAGTGACTCTCCATGCCCTGAGCAATGCGGCACCATCTCTCCTCTCCTTGAGAAGAACTACCCTGATGCCAGGGGATGCATTAGAAAGCTGGATGCTGAACAAACAATTCCGTAAAAATAAAGCCCTAACTGGGAAAATTCCAATACACAAATCCCAGCAAATATGCCTACCTCAGACCCCTAGTCTCCTAAATCATCACTATGTCCATCTTATTCATTTGTTTGAGTTCAAATACAAATACAAATCTTGGTTCTCCTGTAAGGAACAGGCCCCAGTCCTGTGGGTTACTACAAACTGGGAAGTTTTCCAGCTTCTTTATACTGAGAGATGACTTCCACCCTAGCAGCTGCCATTAGGTTAGTGATAATGGGGATCCACCGGGCACGCCAAGATGGTACCACCATCTAGTGGAATCAACAGAGCTTCTCTAGCAACCTAGCACCAATCTTCCCTCTGATGCAGTGGGAAGAAGTCTCTTGTATTCCAACACAGAATATTAATTCCAGAAAAGAAGTGTCTCAGCTGATTTGATCACATATTAAATCCATAAATTAACATGCACCTTACTAATGACATTCAAATTAATTGATGTGGTATCCCTAGCCAAAATGAAATCTGTAATTACACTCCACAAATTTAGAGCTTATTACCGCTTCTCTCTAAGGACCTCTCCGTTCTGTGATTCTACATCACCTCCAGTTGTGGAACATGGGTTTCTAATCAGACATGACTGTGCGGATGAAATCTCGGTAAAGGCTAGAGGAAAGGTGACTTAAAAAGTTAGTGACTCGTTCTACCAGCAGGGCTCTGGGCTCAGAGTAGGTAAGACAGACAACAAGGGTCGCAGCAGACAAGAAACAAGTAAAGATGTTAACAAAATGAGGTCAGAGTGACCATAATTTTAAGAGGTAAAATAAAAGGGAAAAGAGGGGTTGGGGTGGTCAGATGTCTCTTGCAGGAGATATTTGAGATCCAAAGAGAAGTTAGTCTTCTCATGATGAAGTTTTTTTTTAAAAAAAAAAACAATCATTCCAGAACATACATCCAGATGAGCCTTTTTCAATTTTTTGGGGACTCCTCTCTCGTTTTTGCTTTCAGAGCCAATGTCTGAACTCTCTTAAGAAAGCAGGCTTGGCCGGGACCAGTTTGGCTCAATGGATAGAGCGTCGGCTTGGGGACTGAAGGGTCCCGGGTTCGATTCCGGTCAAGGGCATGTACCTTGGTTGCGGGCATATCCCCAGTAGGGGGTGTGCAAGAGGCAGCTGATCGATGACTCTCTCTCATCGATGTTTCTAACTCTCTATCTCTCTCTCTTCCTCTCTGTATAAAAATCAATAAAATATATAAAAAAAAAAAAAAAAAAAAAAAGCAGGCTTGGCCTGGAGGTGTGGCTCCCGTACGCCTCTATTCTAGTTCTATTGCTTCCCTGGGCATCAGTCAGGCACATACATAGGTTGTGGATTCGATCCCTAATGAGGGCATGTATGGGAAGGCAACCTATTGATGTTTCTCTCGCTCTCTTTCTCTCTTCCTCCCCATCTCTTTAAAATCAAGAAACATGTCCTGCCCTAAAAGGTTTGGCTCAGTAGATAGAGAGTTGGCCTGCGGACTCAAGGGTCCCAGGTTCGATTCCAGTCAAGGGCATATACCTTGGTTGGGGGCACATACCCAGTAGGGAGTGTCCAGGAGGCAGCTGATCAATGTTTCTCTCCCATCGATGTTTCTAACTCTCTATTCCTCTCCCTTTCTCTCTGTAAAAAAATCAATAAAATATATTATTTAAAAAAAAAGAAAGTAGCATGTCCTTAGGTGAGGATTTAAAAGGGAGAAAAAAAAAAGCAGGTTTAACTCAAAGAAGCTTCCTTACTTTGACCCTGAACATCTTCGGAATGTTTCTGAAAGTTGCTCCAGTCTCAGTGTATAATTAACCTAATGTTCTGGTCAGGGAATGTGCAATAAGCTCTGAAGAGAGCTCCAAGGTCCTTTCTTTGTGATGGAGAGCACCTCTAATGAACACACACTTGGCAATTGTGCTGTGCTTCTCTTATGAAGGTCTTCTTCCTCTCCTAGGTAAGACCCTATGAAACATAATGACAAGGAAAAAAAACAGCAAAGGCAGGAGGAAACTAAGAAAAGGATCGTACAGCCAGCTGGTGTGCCTCAGTGGTTGAGGGTCGACCTACGAAGCAAATCAGATTCTATTCCTGATCTGGGCACATGCCAAGGTTGTGGGCTCAATCCCCAATGTGGGGCTTGTAGGAGGCAGCTGATCAATGATTCTCTCTCATTGATATTTCTATCAATACCTCCATCTCCTGTTCTCTCTGAAATCAATAAAACAAATATATGTATATTTTAAAAGGATAGTAATGAGATCAAGGGAAGACTGAAAGAACAAAACCTGGAAAGTAGTTCCAAAACCACTTCCCTTATATTATAGTTCAGCTTTCTAGACCTTCTGTTCTCATTGTATCTCTAGGGTACCCTCCCAACGGGTGCAGCCACCCACTTTCCATGGCTCCATAAATTGCTTCCCTCTTTCCCTGCTGAGGTGAGGAAGTCTGCCAAAGGTAAAACACATAGTAATACATATCCCATCCTGTGTTCTCAGTCCACAAATAAAATGATTTCTCTTTAAATTCTGTTTAACAGGTCACTAAAACATATTAATTGAAAGCTTGCTAATAAATCCTCAAAGCAGGATTAAAAGATCCATTTATCCTATTTATTACGCCTATTGTTATAGATTTTGATATCATGCTGCCTCTGTATTTTGAAGTCATAACTGAAACATACACACTTAGTCTCACTAGAGCAAATTCAAGGAGAAAAAGGCTGTTTTGTATCGATTACAGAGCATTCAACCAAGTCCATAAGAATCCTAATTTCTGATGTATAATAGAAAAATTCCAAACAGCTGACATTTATGTCATAATCAGTTAAGTGAAGATATACCAGCCTGGCCTATGTGGCTCAGTGGTTGAGCCTCAATCTATGAACTAAGAGGTCAAGGTTCAATTTCTGCTCAGGGCATTTGCCCAGATTGCAGGCTTGATCCCCAGTAGAGGGTGTGCAGGAGGCAGTTGATCAATGAATCATTGATGTTTCCATCTCTCTCCCCCTCTCCCTTCCTATCTGAAATCAATTTATATATATCATATTTAAATTAAAACCTCTTTACACACATTAAAAGAAATTAAGGCATTAGCGGGCTTGGCTCAGTGGATAGAATGCAGCCTGCAGATTGGAGGGAGGGTCCGAGTTCAATTCGGGTAAAGGGCACATGCCTGGGTTTCGGGCTCAATCCTCAGTAGGGAGCAGGCACGAGGCAGCCGATGAGGGAGTCTCATCATTGAAGTTTCTCTCTGCTCCCTTCCTCTCTGAAATCAATAAAACTATTTTTTTTAATTATGTCTCTCACCTTAAAAGGTACCTTGGGGGCAGCATACTTACTTTTAGACAGTACCAAGAATGCCTTTATATTATCTCTATATTAGGTACTTTTATAAATGAGTAATTTGAGGGGTAAAAAGTATTTCCATTCTTTTTAAAAGGTACTAGTACGTACAGGACCCAAAGAAGTCTCTAAATGAGACCACTTAATTCTATGTGTAACTATCAACATTTATTGGGTCAACAATTAAATATTCTGTGAAAGTATTATAGTAAAACCCACAGCACAATGTCTATAGGATATCAGGACAGACACAACAATAAATCTGCTTGATGTGAATATGGCTATTTTCACATATCTCCCTGGAAAGAGACAAAAATGCTTAAATCCTCAAGTCGGTAATAAAAATGTCAATTTAATTGGTGGTAAGTACTAATTATCTGCAACTAAATGTTAGTTTCCTTCCTTCCAGTTCAGAAATATACCTTTAGCCGGGACCGGTTTGGCTCAATGGATAGAGTGTTGGCTTGGGGACTGAAGGGTCCCGGGTTCGATTCCGGGCAAGGGCATGTGCCTTGGTTGCGGGCATATCCCCAGTGGGGGGTGTGCAAGAGGCAGCTGATCGATGACTCTCTCTCATCGATGTTTCTAACTATCCCTCTCCTTTCCTCTCTGTACAAAATCAATAAAATATATTTTTTTTTAAAAAAGAAATATACCTTTAATAATTTTCTTCATTAACTAAGATCCATATGCCTTAATCCACTAAGAGGCTTGCTGTAACTCAAATGTGTATCTTTTTATCAGGGTATAAGTTTTTGTTTTGTTTTTTCCTGATGTTACCATCACATGCAATATCATACATGGGAGATTATTATGATTTACAAAACCATGGTTATCAATAATGCACAAAATAGAAAAACAGATTTCCCTGCTGCTTACGAGAAACACTATGCTAAGCCCAGCATATGAATTTTACTGCTTCTAATTTTACTGTTTTCTTTGCACAGAAGCAGATGGTTGGAGCCAATTTTGGATTCTAAAATCCAGTCTCTAAGTGGGGCCTGTCATACCCGAAGAACCGAATTCTCCTTTCTACTACTAAAACGTGGTTTCGTTGTATCTACCCATTATCATCCCTGCCCTTCAATGAACTGGGGTGGTTTACATACCACAGCCATCTTAAACCACAAAAATTTGTCCAGCCCCTCTAAGCTTCTACAAAAATACCCAACTTAAACCTGAAAATCCAGCTCAGTCATTCCAAAGCCAACGTAAAGTACTATGAAGCATAAAATATAAAGTTGAACCAAAATATCACATAAAATTTAATAATTGCAAATGTATTTATTACAATTTACAGATTAAATTATATACACAAATAGAATTTTACTATAAAATCCCAACAAACTGGTTACATGTTACTCATTGGATCTGTGGAAGCCAATTCGGAAGTCTTCTAGCCCCCTACATTCACCTTCATTAAATTATAAAAAAATAAAATCTGACAGTTTTGATTTCAAGTTAAAGATGAAAGGTGCTGTTATTACACTCAAAAAGGGAAATTTTACCTGTCTGTACAAAGCCTTTCACACGCTACATTGATACTTGAAGCACCACTGCAAGACTTTAAATGCAATGTTCATTTCCAAGGACTTTTGTTTTTAGATGGTGGTCTAACTTTGTTCCAACTAGGATTAGAATGAAACCAACAAGAATCGTTCTTCTCCTTCAATCCAACTTAAACACCCTTCTCAACACCCTCTGCTCACTTCTTTCCAAGGAGGGTAGTAAAAGGGAGACTTGTTAACCAAGCTGTTACCCATTTGGCAGTGAGGTTGAGGTTGGAATTCCAAGAGAACCATTTCCCACAACCCAGTTCATGTAAACTATCCTTCTTTCCAAATCGGCAGAGGTGCTAGATTTCAGAAACACAAAACACAACCTAAATCTGACATAAAGCAGTATACTTCATCCCGGTTTTAAAGAATGCATATGCATTCTCAACAAGCTTTTTTCAAGGCAAATAATGCCCTCTTTCACCTGACACAGCTGGTGCCTGGAGCCAACCTACTTTCATGGTGCTAGGCAGTCCCTATGACCACCTAAAGCCGGGAGCACGGAACACCTTGCCTAAGGGCTCTGCAAACACCTGACCTTAGGTTGCTGCACTCTCAATGTGTTTATGTGAATATATATTAACGCCAGAGGCAGTGCTTGGAGCAAACCAGATAGAAATAAGGACCAGGTGGATTATTAACTGAGGTAGTAACCCTGGAGCACTTCTAACGCAAAATCACCCCTACACTGAAACAAGTTCAAAGTGAAGAGGTCATCTATTCTACTCACGTGTTCCATGACGAGAGGCACGTGGAGTAAAAACTGACCATTTAAGCTCACCCTAACAGATGCACACCAGGTAGAGCTACCTAAATTAACCAAGCACAGCCAGTCCCTGCAAAAGCTTGGATTCAAAAGCAAATTTGGGGCTACAGATATTAAGACTTCCTGGTTGTTAAATCTCTAGTCCTTTCCTTTCCTGAAAGTATAGCCCCTGCTTCTCTCATTACTCCTTCTCTCCTTATTAAAACAGAACACGGTAAACTTGGGTACTGACTGAAGTCTCTATTTTACATTTCAAACTGGAAAATTCAGAACTGCCCATTCTCAAGTTTACAGCGTCACCATGACAGATGGTGAAAGTGACAGTGCGAGGCTTGACATGAATAACACTGCTTCTGTTGAGAGCATAGACAAAAAAACCAAACTGCTCTGATGTCTTTTATCTTCTTCCTACGAGAATTCTATGCTTTTTGTTTAAAATAATATAAATGCCTATGATGTAACTATTTCTTTCTGGTCTCTTTTACAATTTCCATCTGTTAAAAGATACAAAGAACCATTTACCTAGAAATCACAGTAACATATACAGGACCCTCTCCAAAACACTTTGCACAGAAATTAAATGTATTAGATGTTAAAATTTGGCAGAAAGATGCAGCTTTCCTAAAGTAACAGATACACACATGTCCATTTTGTGGCAATCCTTGGAAATATCTTAGGTAGAACTTAACCTAGAAATGAAAACCTACCACATTTACAGCCCAAGTCATTCTTAGAAAGAAAAAAAAAAAAAAGACACAGCTAATGTACCTTAAATTGGCAGCATACACAAGATTATTTTCTTAGCCTTAAGGTAGGAGAAAGGCCTAGTCACTGAAATGAGATAATACAGAGAAAACATAAAAGCCCATTAATTTCAGAACGCTGGAGGGAAAAGCCCTGGCCGGTGTGGCTCAGTAGGGAGTGTCATCCCAAAAGGTGTTTAGTTCGATTCCCAGTCAGGGCACATCCCTAATACAGGTTGGGGCGAGTCTTTCTCTCTCTGAAATCAATGGGGGGGAAATAAAATAAACTGGGTGGGTTTGGGTGAAGCGAGGGGGGGGGGGGGCATGGGGGGAAAAAGGACAACTGTAATACTTTCAACAATAAAGATAAACTGAAATAAAGAAAGAAAAAAAAAGGAATGTTGAAGGGAAAAAGTAAAAAGAACCCAGTTTTTAGACAGATAAATTAAAATATAAAATGGACTTTGAACCCTATATTGTCTCCCAAGAAAATAAGTTTTGAAAGTGCAAAGTTACACCTTCAGAGGTTCCTTTTTCACCTCATGAAGCAAACACCATCCAAAACCACATCTGACTGATTAAACACCATCTCATCCTTCATTATCAGGGCTTGGCTTCACACCTAGACATTTCTGAGTGGGATATGTTGCAAAACAATATTAAACAAGGCTGCTGGATCCAAGTTACATATCCTCTAAAAAAAAAAAAAAAAAAAGGTCAAAGGACAGCTGCCAATTTTTGTTTTAAAAGAAACCTCTGAAGTAAGTTACTTAGTGTATGCTAGGGCTGGCAGCTATTACATCATCTGAACATGGCTAGAAAGCATCAAGTCCCTTGAAGCATATGTTTCCTGGAGTCTATGAAACATTCTTTCTCTGTGCTCAAATGTCAAGCAATATCCAATAGCATCTTCTGTTTCTTGAATTCGTTTCTGGAACCTGCATCCATCCCGTGCAAATTCTTCCCATGGTCCTTTGCGATCCTCATCACCACTTACATAATACTCAGTAACTTCTTCAAGGAAGGTTACCTATGAAGACAAAAACTAACTTTAATCACTCTCTAGGATCTTATAATCATCAATGAGGTAATTAACCTTTTATGCTACTAACTCTTTAAGAATATCAAATATCTTACAAGAATATTTGATCTCAACTGTAAAAGGAAGTAAAAAAAAAAGGGGGGGGGGGGTTGTCTAGAAGGCCTCTGAATAAAAAACAATGGGCAGCCCAAGCCGGTTTGGTTCAGTGGATAGAGTATCTGCCTGTGGACTGAAGGTTCTTGATTCCACTCCAGGTCACGGCACATGCCTTGTTGCAGGCTTGATCCCCAGTAGGAGCATGCAGGAGGCAGCTGATCAATGATCTCATCATTAACCTTTCTATCTCCCTCTCCTTCTGCCTTCCTCTCAGAAATCAATAAAAGTATATTTAAAAAAACAACAAACCAATCGGTACCTTGTCATCTACCCTACCCCCTTGTGGGTTTTTGTTGTTGTTGTTGTTTTGGTTTTTTAAATATGTTTTATTGATTTTTTTACAGAGGAAGGGAGAGGAATAGATAGCTAGAAACAGCAATCAGCTGCTTCCTGCACACTCCCTACTGGGGATGTACCCACAATCAAGGTTCATGCCCTTGACCGGAATAGAACCTGGGACCCTTGAGTCTACAGGCCAACGCTCTATCCACTGAGCCAAACCGGTTAGGGCAATCCCCTTGTGGTTTTTGATGTTAATAAAATGAATCCAGATGGGGAATTGCGATTTTCCTGATGCTATTAATCTTAACTTATTAAATCCTTAGTGATATTCAGTTCAGTGAAACCCTTCTTCGAAAACAACAAATGCCTCCAAACAAAAGAATTCGCAAATACATCCCTGGAAGTCACTATTATTTTAACACAAAAGCTTTAACAAGATCTTATTTCTATTGTTCCTTTTTTAAAAGAAATTTTACTTGTCAGTGCTTTCAAATTTTTGAATCATGAACATGTGGTGTTATTCTTAATATCTCTTTTGTAATCAGAATACAGAAGAGGAATTTACTTAATAAGCAAAGTATAACTTTACCAAAATTTTTTCCCAAAAATCGGGACTGTTTTAAAACATCACGGGACGTGGGACAAATTGATAAAAAGGGGGACTGTCCCGCCAAAAGTCTGGTCACCTTACTTTAAGGAGATATATATATATATATATATGCATGCCTAAGCGGGCTTGGAAACATGGAACAGACTTATGAATCTCAGGGGGAATGGGGGAAGAGAGTATGATGGAAAGAGATTAACCAAAGATCTTACATGCATACTAGAAACCCGGTGCACGGATTCCTGCGCTAGTGGGGTCCCTTGGCCTGACCTGCAGGGACTGGACTGAAACCAGCAGTCCGACATCCCCTGAGGGGTCCAGGATTGTGAGAGGGCGAGAGGGCACAGGCAGGCCAGGCCGAGGGGCCCCATCAGTGAATGGGCCTCTAGCGATACTATAAAAGATTTTGTTACTAAGTTAAAAACCCTTCTTGTATTCCTCTTTAACATGCTATCACTATATACAGGGTGTCCCAAAAATTTGTATACACACTTTAATAGCTGCTAACTCAATTTTCACTCCTTTTCAGGTTCAACTGCTTTGAAATAAAGGGTGAAACCCGACTAAGCTCTGAACAAAGAAAATTTATCCACTACCCATTTTTATGGGGACACATAAGAGATAAAGCTTATGGTACAAAACCAGCAACAGTTGACAAACTGATACACACAAATACCAAACGAAATGATTCTTGATGTTTGTGATTCCATTGCTTCACGTTATGAGTAGTGGCTAGCCCAGTACGATTCATCAGTTTGAAAACAGGCATTGACAAAAAAAGGTATTCATTTCTGTAAATGAACTGTATGTTAACACATTCTTTATAATCATTCAAAGTGTGTATATATTTTTGGGAACACCCTACATACATAAAATTGTACATACTGTCATACACATAATCACATGTAATGAGTCACAGTCCCCATTAATCCCTATTTAATTTCCAATAAGTTTCTTTGTAAGATATCAAACCCCAAAAGTAAATTGGGACTTGCTTTTAAAGTATGCTCAATAGTTTCATCAGCTAACCCCACTGTGGCCTACTGCTTACATTCCCTTTACATCAGGCCAATAAATGCCCCCGAGGACAATTAGAAAGTGTGGTATGTAAACCCTTACAGATATTGCATTCTAGTGTAACTTATTGTCACTAAGATAAATAATAGCAACATTTACATAGTGTTCACCATATACAGGCTCTTTTCAAAGCACTCTACAATTTTTATCTCATTTAATCCTCCCATCAACCCTATAGGGTACTATTATACAGAAAAGGAAACAAAATAGAAGTTAACTGACTTATTCAAATCACACAGCTTCTGTGTGGTATAAATAGGATTCAAACCCTGAGTCTGGCTCCACAATCTGCACCATGTTATGTGCATTTTAAACTCCTAGATCTAAGTAAGAGCTTCATTTTAAGCACCAAGTACTACCGATATTCCCATATATCTAAAGAATGGCAAGTAGGCAAAGGCTGTCAAATAATTTAACCATAGTTGAGGCATAATCTTTGATAAAAGTTGCTTCTACAATAGTTCAGTCAACAGTCTCAAATCTACTTGACTCATTCCATTTTTACTCAATGAGCGTGCTCAAATGAGACATGCAACTGGCCTGACATCCCTGAACAATAAGAGCTACCATTTAAAGGCAAGACAATGAATTGAGTTGTGTTTACTCATCTCGTTTGAATCATGCAATAACTCATACAGTATTATTATTATTCCCATAAGATAAATTAGTTACTCAAAGCCATGAGAGAACTTCCCAGGTTTGGCTGTATTCCCAAATCTCTTGGCCCTAACCACTCAGAAGTAGGGATCACAGGTCTCCAGGTGGCAATGGTCATTCCATTGCCTGGCTATTTCTTACATAATTCACTAAGTAAGGGGCCCCTTAAAAAGATAAAGAAAAGCTGTATTATGATGATACAGTAGTGTAAACTAAAATTTCCACTTTTCAACATGGTTTACTTTGCATCTAGAGGTAAGACATAAAATTATCACATCTTAAAGGTATTTTCTACCCCCAAATAGTTTCAAAATATTAAACTAGACATTTAGAGCCGAAGGGTGAGGGTACTCTCCACTGGAAACTCCCAGATGCTGCAGAATATGAGGTCAATAATTCATCCACTTCTTCCTCTGTCCAAATAAAGGTACAGGTAACTGAAGAAACTTGCCCTCTACAATAAAAGATATCCTGTGTGTTTGGAGAGGATTTCTCTTCAATTAATAACTTTAGCTGAAAGATAAAATGCTCCATAACGTTTTATAACTAGACTGGGAATAGGAAGCAACTACTTAAGGTAAACCACATAAATGACCATCATTGCTTTACATAATTATTAACCTGTAGTTAGCTAATGACAACTAGTATTGCATTCTTAAAGGCAACACTATTTCCTGTGTTTTTTTTTAACAGAATTAAAATCATGTACATGTCACAATTTTGAATACTAAAATTATTTCCTTTCATGGTAAAAAAAACAAAAACAGAGTTAATCTGACTTGCTCCTTGGTCCCATCATCCCTCCGGGTTCGAATGGAAAGGAATGAAGACAGTCTAACATACCACGTTTAACATTTTAAATTCTGTGGCTATCCTAGGGCCTTCCCAATCTCTGGGAAAATTAAATCATGTATACACACGATTTAACCTTCCAGTTCCTTAAAAAAGAGTGAGAAGTTGAAGCCTGTAGGGATATGGCTCCGAGTTGCCAATGAAAAGGGCACTTTCTTGCTAACATCTGTTCACTGGCATCTCCTGTTTGGACAGGAACAGCATACTACTCTTCAAGCAAAAGCAATGTACTGCTGTCCCTCCAGGAAAGTCAGGCTGCTGCTGTATTTGACCATATCACAACCGTCTGTGCATATTATCAAACAAGTAAAAAGACACAAACCTTTTTTCTCTTGATACGCGTGTGTCCTCCAGAAAGAACCCCACCCGGTACCAAGTCCGGACACTCACTGTCTCGGCTCGCTACCAGTTGCACCTTACAGGAAAGCAAGCTGTGACACTCAGAAAAGGTCACAATGGGCTCAGGTGGCCTCTCTGAGTCCTGAGAGCCTTTCCCGTTTTTCCCTGCTGTTTGAAAAGGAGCCTTAAAATTTAAAAGGTTGTAGGGGTCTTCCGAATTACAGAAAGAGTTCCACAGTTTGAGACTCTCTGCTTCATCTGCACTAGATTCCCAGTCATCTTCCGCCCCAGAATTAAGGTCTGGAGACTCGGGAAGGCTTCCGGTCTGGAGAGAGCTCCCCAGATCGGACTTGTCAGACAAACCCTTCTGGGGGTCAGAAGGGTCTCCGGGAGCAGCGGGGGCAGCAGTCTGAATGGCTGCTGTGAAGTTCTGGGGATTGTAAGGATCTACACTGTGGAAAGAGTTCCAGAGGTGCAGCCCTTCAGAGTCTTGCTCAAGGTCTGATTCAGAGAGTGAGCTGTCACTGTCAAAGCCGTCGTCCTCATCCCAGTCCTCACCTTCTGAATCAGAGCTTGTTTCCGGGTCGCTGGATGCACCTCCCAGAATGTAATCGATCAGCTTGTTGCTGCAGGCCGGCCTGGCAGACACGGGGGGGTCGTCTTCTAGGTCTGAGAAGTCAACCTCACTGCCCTGGTCCTCCTCCTCGGGGTCCCTTTCCATGGGTGCCTCACGGGACAGACGGCCCTCCGACGGCTCCCGTCTGTCCGCAGCCAGAGGAACCTCTTCTTGAGTCAATTCTTTTTTTTCCTCCGTGGGCTCCGGGGCAGTTCCGGGAACGGCTCCAGCGGGAGGAACACAGGGTGCCGGGCTGCCTCCGCAGGGCTTGCGGTCCATCCGGAGCAGGCTGTGTTCCTCCTCCAGGCTGTGGTAGCCATGGTCTTGGTCGGGGGTGGGTAACGCCTGCCCCTTGCTAGGCTGCTGGAGGAATTCCAGCCGTTTCATGCGAACGTGGTGGATCTCGGGCAGGCCCTCCCTCGAGAGCGGTGGGCATCGCTGCCAGGGGGAGCGGGTGACGTCTGCGTCCAGCGGCCGGGGGGCAGAGGGGTCCTCCTCCGGCAGGCAGCTGCCCTCCGGGCTCAGCGTCCGGAAACCCACCAGCTCGCCACCGGCGAAGAAGTCCTGACAGCCGCTAAGTTCTACCGGGGACAGGCAGTCCAGATAAGAGGGGTTCAGCAAATAGGAGACGGCGCCGAAACTGCTTACGCGATGCGTGTTTTTCAGGCCGGAGGACGGATGGCCAAGGTCCTGGTCCGATAACAGCCGGGCCTGAAGGCTCTCCTGCAGCAGCTCCATCCTCCACAGCTGCTGCTCCAGGAGAGAGGCGCGGGCCTCGGGGTGCAGGGCTCCGCCCGCGGCTTTCAGATCGGGGATCAGGCACTCCCAGCGGATCCCCTCCTCCAGCAGGTCCAGAAGGTCGTCGGCCGAGTCGACCGAGGAGGGGCCCAGCCGGAGCGAACCCAGCGATTTCTGCCCCGAGGGGGCGGCCGGCTCCTCGCGGGCCCGCAGGGCGCTGTAGCCCGCGGCGAAGTCCAGCCACCTCGCCGGGACCATCCCGCCGAGCAGCTGGCTCCACACCAGCAGCCTCTGCAGCAGGCCGGGGAGCGGCGCGAAGAGCTGGGAGAGCAGCTTCATCCAGAAGCCAGGCCGAGCCTCCTCCGGCCGGGGCGAGGACACGGGTTTGGGGTCCCCGGGGTGCTCGGCGGCAGCGCCGGGGGGCGAGCGCCGAGGGAAGAAGCGCAGGCCCGCTCCCGGCTCCATCATCGCCTCCGCTCCTCCTGGCAGGGTGTCAGCGAGGCGCGCGGCCCGGCTGGCCGGGTCGGACGGGAACCGGGGAGGCCTACACGGCCCCGACCTCGCCAGGTGGCGGAGTCGGCGTCCCAGACCGGTCCCCGGGGCAGCGGCCTCGGCCGCGGGCAGCAGACGGCAGTCCGGAGAGGCCGGCGCAGATGGCGGCGGCGGCGGCGGCGCCCATCCCGGCGGCGGGAAGGCGGCGTCCTAGTCCGCTCGAGGCACCATGCAGAGGCCTCTCGCGGCGACGGCACGACTTTCCACGCCTCGCAGCGAGTCCCCGGAAGGGCCCAGCAGACGGTGGCAGGGACGAACCCGGCTCAAAATGGCCGCAGGGCCAGCGTCCAGGCGGGACAGCCTAGGCCACCCGGCGGCGGGAACGTGCTGCGGCCGAGATGCCGACCCCTCGCCTCGTAACGTCACTCGCAGAGCCCCAGGGGGCGGGCCCTTCCGCCTTCTTCCTGGCGGCGCTGATTGGCCAGGCGCCGGTCCCTGTCGGTTTTCTTACTCTCAGGACCCGGCTGCTCGCGCGGAGGTTGCATCAGCTTGGCCCGGGCTCGGCGCGTGCGCACTCGCTTCCTCTGGCGCAAGGGAGCGTTTCCAAATCACCCGCGGGTTCCCCAGGGCCCTTTTAAGGGCCTAATGCAGGCGCACGCGTGCACAGCTGCCCTAGACCTGCCTATATCGGGGTTCAGTGTTGTTCAGTACTAACTACCGACTAGATCATCACCTGAGAGCTGAGTTTAATCAGAGTTGGGCGATGCTGTGTCCATGCATCTCTAACAGTGTTTAAGACACGAATAACCTAGATTGAATAACAGGAGTGGAAAAATTGCAAGTGAATCATTCTCAGGCATGCATTCCTGCCCCTCAATGTTAGTGTTTCTAAAGCATTCGTTAGCTTTGCCTGATTTAAGGTTTGAATCCAAATTTAAGGTTGCTCAGCGTCCCACCTATATACTTTCCCACACGAAAACGTGAATTTTTTTTTTTTTCTCAAATAGGTCCTCAGTAGACTTGCCCTTTTCAATGGGGGCAAACTGAAGTCACAGAGGAGGAAAAAAAACACCCTCGAAACAGTTTATCTCTTTTTAAAAATATATATATTTTATTGATTTTTTTACAGAGAGGAAGGGAGAGAGATAGTTAGAAACATCCATGAGAGAGAAGCATCGATCAGCTGCATCCTGCACACCCTATAGTGGATGTGCCCACAACCAATGTGCCTGCCCTTGTCCTGGGACCATTCAGTCCACAGACTGACGCTCTGTCCACAGAGTCAAACCCGTTTGGGCTTTTTTTTTTTTTTTTTTTTAATGTTTATCTCTTTAATGCTTCCCGGCAGGCAACACATTCAAATCATATCTATGTCCTTAGCCCGCAGAACTGAGGATACAACATCCAAGGGAGAAAGCAGAGAACCCTGTCCTTTGAAAAATATTTTGTCATCATTTTAGCTGCTATATTTTATTCTTTTGTGAGTTTTGGTCTTAGTTCATTTCCTTATCCCTGCCAAAACGTTTTGACTGACACCCCGAAAGTCTATTACAGAGGGAGGGTAGCGGTTATGACCACTTGGGACAGCGGAGAGCTTTTAGAAGCCAGGAGAAGCCAGCAGCTCCTCATGTTTCACTGGGACACCAACAGCTACTTCTTTCTAGAAAACCAAGAGGTCCTCAATTACCCCTTATTATATTATACACTAAATGCCAGATGTACGAAATTCGTGCAAGAGTAGGCCTTCCTTCCTTCCCGGGGCTGCCGGCACCAGCTTCCCTCTGGCACCTGGGACCCGGGCTTCCCTCGCAGCCCAGGCTTCCTCCAGAAGGACATCCGGTCTAATTAGCATATTACACTTTTATTATTGTACATTATCTCTGGAAATATATCATTTTCAATCCTCAGAACTTCAGAACGATGGGTTAGTACTAGGAGTCAGCTTAATAATAGAAAAGAGAAATCCAAATATGCACAATAACAACTGAGAAGCCTCAGTTTCTTCTTTTGTAAAGTAAGGCTAATAATTCCTCTTTCAGTGGGTTGGTGAGAATACGAAATTCTTACTACAGAGCCTAGTCTAGATAGAGTAGGGGGACAAACATTAATGTGTTATTTATCAGCTAATAACTGGTTCCCATTGCCTACAGAACACTCTATTCAGATGCCTCCTTCGACACTTTTCCAGGCTTCTCTCCAGTAACTTCCCTTCATGCATGCAATGTTCTAGGGACACAGACTTGCTTCATGCCTTTACTCATGCTCTTTCTCAGCCAAGAATCCCCTTCCCTGTTCTATGCCTCCTTCTATTTCAAGGTCCAACTCAAATGTCAGCTCCTTGAGATCTTTGCTTACTTCCCCAGTGAGCATCATACTAGACTCTTTAAAGCACGCAATTCACTACACTAGGTACTGCCTACCTGTCAATGTGCTTCTCTCCTGCTGGTCTCACTTCCTTAAAGGTTATGTCCCAATACCCTAGCACAGTGGTTCCCAAAGTATGGTCTGGGCACCCCTGGGGATCTCATTTTAACATGCTTTCAGAGGGTTCTCAAGATCAATAATATTTTCATAATAATACCAAGCTATTGTTTTAGCACTTAATTTTCATGAGTGTGCAATGGACATGTATATTCTAGGGCAGTGGTCAGCAAACTCATTTAGTCAACAGAGGGAAAGATGAAATAGAGTGGGCCGGAGACCTGGATGCCAGGACACAGGCTTTATTGAAGAAAAGAGTACCACTGCTTCCAGAGAGAGAGAGAGAGAGAGAGAGAGAGAGAGCAGAAGAGAGTGAGGGCCGGGGAACAAGCCCTTTTTAAGGGGAGGATAGGGGACGGGGCTTAGGGCACTCAGCACACGCTGACTGGTGGTTTCACTTAAGGCCTATGATTAGGGACCTAGGGACTTAGGAATGGGGGCTTAGGGTATTTGGCAGGTGCTGATTGGTGGTTCAGTGCTCAGGAATGTCCAGCTGCAGGTGGAGTTTACATATGTCCATCAGTTGGAGGAAGGGAGGATCTATCACAGAGCCAAATATCAATAGTACAACAATTGAAATTTCTTTTGAGAGTCAATGTGGCTCACGAGCCGCAGTTTGCCGTCCACGGTTCTAGGGGATATATAATGTATGATCTGGCAATGGATTGAATGCAAAAGCAGGTAGGAGGTTCCAGCTGTCTTCTACTAAGTCAGATATTAAATATATTGGGAGGGGGGGTAGTAGAATGTAAAACAATGTCGCTCTTCTTGCTAAACTTTTTTTTTGTTTTGAAAAATATTTTCATGAAAGATGTTATTTATGTTAGCATGCAATGGGTATATTCTTTTAAAATAAATTTTTTCAATTCCTCCATTTTGAATTCTAAAACAGTAATTATCAATAGATATAATGCACTTAAACAAAAATTCCTTGGGGTCCCCCAATTATTTTAGAGTGTAAAGGGGTCCTAAGACCAAAAAGTTTAGAAACTACTGACCTAGCATGTTGAGTGGCATATAGTAATTGGCCAGTATCCCTATATAACAGTTTCTGTTTTGATCCCTGGTCAGAAAACATACAAAAATCAATTAATGAATGCATAAATAAGTGGAACAACAAATCAGTTTCTCTCTTTCTCACCCCCTTTACTCTCCTCTCCCTCTCTCCCTCTCAAAAAAAAATCAGTAAATAAAAAATTTAAAAAGAAACTAAAAAGAAATAAATAAGGGCTCATTTGCGAGTGGTCCATGTTGGGCTGCCAGTTTCAAGTACTCCACGTTGGGTCCAGTTGTGAGTGTCCCTCCCAGGTCCCACGTGGGGTTCAGGGTTCGGGCTCTGGAGGAGGCAACACACAAATGAAAGAGACTAGACAAAAAAATACTAATTTAAAAATATATATATATTTTATTGATTTTTTTTACAGAGAGGAAGGGAGAGAGACAGAGAGTTAGAAACATTGATGAGAGTCATTGGTCAGCTGCCTCTTGCACGCCCCCCACTGGGTATATGGCCGAAACCAAGGTGCATGCCCTTTACTGGAATCAAACCCGGGACCTTTCAGTCCACAGGCCGACGCTCTAGCCACTGAGC
The DNA here is from genome assembly GCF_014108245.1 of Pipistrellus kuhlii. NCBI lineage: Eukaryota > Metazoa > Chordata > Mammalia > Chiroptera > Vespertilionidae > Pipistrellus > Pipistrellus kuhlii. Next base: position 5,867,452 of record NW_023425493.1, read on the forward strand.
CAAACCTATTTTGGCAGAAAATACTAATTTTGGAATTGGGGGCCAGGTGGAAGGAAGCCCAAGAGAGGACTCTGCTTTTTCCTGGCCTTGCAATCCCCTAGTATTCAGGTTTGGGATCCACCCATAGCCCTCCCTCAGTCAGGCAATTTCTAGTTACAGCTGGAGGATAGCCCCTCAGCAAGGATTTACCTGAGACTAAAAGGAGGAAGTTGCTTCAGCTCCCTTTGTCTCAACTAGACAGTGGGTGTATGGCTCTGGCAAGGGTTGACCAGCCTTCTGGACTCCTGGTCCACCTCTTTCTGCTAGGGAAGGCAATGTGCAGCTTCCAACATTCATTAAATGTCGAATAGAAGACTAGTAATGTTTTAAAACAATAGCATCTTTCTTATGAGGAAGCACCTTGCATTCCATTCTCAACTTTATCACTAACACTACATAACCCTGAAAATAATTTCTTTAAAACTTTCTTGAGTGGACTTCCCCATCCTCATCTAGTCATTGGATGCATAATTTTCTTTTTTTGAAGGGGAAAATGCAATCAGAAAGTATTGGAAGGCGGTGAGAATAGTGACTGCCTTGTCAGTCTTGACAGGTAAATAAGGTGTGAACCAGGGGCCTCCAGCCTGCTATCAACTAAAAGCAGAGCAGCTCTGTCCACAGAGATAACATCCGCCCGCCAAGACTGTGTACATGCTGGCCAGACAAGCTGACTGGCACTTTAGCAGATCATTTAAACCTCAGTTAAATTTATTTATTTTTATTTAATTTTATTTTAAAAAATATGTTTTATTGATTTTTTACAGAAAGGAAGAGAGAGCAACCAAGGTACATGCTCTTGACTGGAACTGAACCTGGGACCTTTCAGTCCACAGGCCGGTGCTCTATCCACTGAGCCACACCAGTTTCTGCAAATATGTTTATTTTTAAAGATTTTGCTGCACCTGAGGTAAAGGATATATATCTTTTGACTTCATTTTTTCAGAGCTAGTAACATCTCCAAAATCTTTTTTTGCAGGCATTCTGTCCACCTTCTATCTTTCTAACTCACTGCCCTGGTATTACTATTCAGTGACTTATAAACCCCCAAAACCTCAAAACCTTTGCCATTACCACTTCCCTCCTTACTGAGCATACATACACTCCATGACCCAGCATTAAAACTAGCCCCTTGCCGAAACAGGTTTGGCTCAGTGGATAGAGCATCGGTCTGCGGACTGAAAGGTCCCAGGTTCGATTCTGGTCAAGGGCATGTACATTGGTTGCAGGCACATCCCCGGTAGGGGGTGTGCATGAGGCAGCTGGTTGATGTCTCTCTCTCTATCTGTTTCTAGCTCTCTATCCTTCTCCCTTCCTCTCTGTAAAAAAATCAATAAAAAATATATATTAAAAACAAAAACAAAAACAAAAAAACAAAAAAAAACAACTAGCCTCTCAAAGGCCCTTCATTCTCTCGCCATTCTCCTGCTCCAATATTCTTTTCTGGCCAAGTCCAGCCTTAGTTAAACCCAACTATGCACTTATTCTGAGCCTACACTCTTACAGCTAATCAATGCCAGAGAAAAGCACTCAGCTATGCTGATTGACACACTTCATATTTGTGATCACAAATTTCATCAATGCCAGGCACTCCTACAGATATTCATATCTACAGTAGCTTTGTTGCTCCTACACTGAGACTGTTTAACGTTTCTTTATTCGAGTTTCCAGCATGCTTGTAATCACACTCTCAATTTATGATCACACCTCTTACTTCATTGAGAAAATAAATGCAATTGGACATAAATAACCTCACAAATTCACCAACCTACCTGCACCTGCAGCCACACACTCTGCCTTCAACCTCTTACAAGCAAAGAAGCCTCCTGGACTCTATCCCTTCATATCTATTCAAAGAATTCTGTCCTCCTGTATCCTTCTTTCCTATCTACACTTAAAAAAGAGAAAGATGTAAATTGACAGTATCTTTGTGATGCCCACCAGCCAATCAGGAGTGAGTATGCAAATTAACCCAACAAAGATGACGGGCCAATTTGCTTATACAGGCACCAAGCGGCCGGGGGGTGGGACACAGGCATTCCACACCTACCCAGCTGCTCAGGGCCTCTGGGCAGCATGGGAAGGCGGAAAGGCGGCTCTAGCCAGAGCCAAGGCAATGCCGGCAGCCACGTGAAGGAAGGCCCATTCTTGCATGAATCTTCATGCATCGGGCCTCTAGTAGTATATTTTATCTCCCACGGTACTTGAGCATTCATAGTAACATAGGTTAACATCATCTATTTTAAAAATAACTCTCACTCTTTTGAGATACTTGCCCTTCGAGTTTTTGTACCACTACAGCAAAATTTCTCAAGTTATCCATGCTGATGGTCTCCATTTTTCTCATCACTTATTCTCTTTAACCTACCCCAATGTGGTTTTCATTGCCTCTACTCATTCAAACAGATCTTAACAAAGTCACCGAGAACATTTTTTTAAAATATATTTTTATTGAATTCAGAGAGGAAGGTAGAGAGAGAGAAATATCGATGATGAGAGAAAATCATTGATTGGCTGCCTTCTGCATAATCCCTACTGGGGATCAAGCCTGCAATCTGGTCATGTGCCCTTGACTAGAATTGAACCTGGGATTCTTCAGTCAGCAGGCTGATGCTCTGAGCAAAACTGGCTAGGGCTCACCAAGAACATTTTGCCAAATAATTCTGTCAGGGGTTGAATTTTACTCCCCTAAAAGATGGTGAGGTGATGACCTCGCAGCTTAAAACGCTGCCTCCCTTTTAACCTTTCAAAATGAGTCTTTTTTTGGTTACTTCATTTTTGCCACTTCTCTTTGAACTCAGAGAACCCGGTCTCTTGGGCTGCTTCCCAGGCAACCCCATCTACCCCCACCCCCACCCTTCACCCCCCTGCTCCCCAACTCTCTCATTTCCACTCCCTTGGAGTGGTTCAGATTTCTACCCCATTTGCCCAAGAAATTTCCTTTAACTAGGACTCTTGCCAGGTTCCAGTTCTGGGTTTGACAAGGTCCCCTGGGGCTTGTCCAGCACAGCAGTGACACCTCAACACCACCCAGAAACCCTGTTTACCGCCGAAAATCCCTCAGAAGCTTCACAGATTTCCCAGCATGAAATATGACTCCCACTGGAGAGTTTTGAAAACTTCTGGGTAAGATGCTTGAACAAAGATCACTTCATCTCCCACCGGGGGGCAAGAAGGGAGTTAGACTCTGAGCTACTGCTCTGCTCTTACGACTGAACTCAGGGGTCCAGTTTCCTCTCTCCCTAGATGAGGTTGGTGAAATGGCACTGGGCAGTGAACTTCTATTTTTCTTTTTCTTTTCTTTTTTTGGCAGTGAACTTCTTAAATGTAGAGGGTTGTCTCAATTAATCTTGTAGCCCTCTGCCTGAAACCTGGCACAGGAGGACCTGTGCACAACTCAAGGCCTGTACGCCTTGTGAATGGAGGCCTGCTAGTGAACTAGGCAGCGCTGGGAAGCACAGCAGATGCCTGATGACAGAATGAATGAATGGGCCATATCTACTTCCCAGGATAGTTGTAATGAGAAATGACATCTTATGTATTAAGACACTCAGAAAGCCAAAACCGGTTTGGCTCAGAGGTAGAGGGTCGGTCTGCGGACTGAAAGGTCCTGGGTTCGATTCCGGTCAAGGGCATGTACATTGATTGAAGGCACATCCCGGGTAGGGGGTGTGCAAGAGGCAGCTGGTCGATGTTTCTCTCTCATCGACGTTTTTAGCTCTCTATCTCTCTCCCTTCCTCTCTGTAAAAAATCAATAAAATATATTTTTTTAAAAAGACACTCAGAAAACTAACGTATCATACCAATGTCAGGGATTGTATTTAGCTTGGCCTAGGGAGGAGCAGCACAGATTTGGAGTCCAATAAACTTGCATTCAAATTCCAGATCACAGACTGACTGGCTTGGACCTTAGGCAAATTCCTTAATCCCCAACAAGTCTGTTTCTTTATCTGTTAAATGGAGATAATGCTACTCCCCTGTTGTATCAAGTTGGGAGGCTACCTTTAGCTGACGCGTGTAAAACATCCGTGCAAGGTAACTGCGTATGTGAAGGTTGCCATTTGTAAACCGTTGGTACTATTATTTTTCTCTGGTCTACCAGATGCTTACATCTAAACGTTTTAAAACATCTACACATGTCAATATCAACCCATCTTGAAAAATGATCATTTTGCTTTCCTCAAGTGTCATTTATTAGAAAATACAAATCGAGAGAAAGTAGGAGGTACAAGGACATCTGGAAAGTGGGCACAATACACAGACCTCCTTAAATCGGGGCACAGAAGGTCAAAACAAAATGAGCTGCAGGCCGAGAGCCAGCAGCGCATCTATGGTCCACTCATCTGGAGAAGTCCGCTACTGCTCCTCACGTCCCCAGTCCCTCCCCTCAGCAGCCGGCTCCATCCCTGGCATATTTAACTTAAAAGTTTACACTTCCTGCCGCCCCATGGCTTCACTGGCCGAAGCTTCTTTCTCCAGTTACGGAATGAGTCACCAAAAGGGGGGATTTCTGGTCATTGGAGCCGGGGAGAAGCTGAGGAGGGACAGACAGTTCACTAATATCCCCCATGCATACCGCTCCCCAGTCACAAGGCAGTCCCGCCAATTCCAATTTAAAACACTCATATTAAATTCCAAGTCCCTCCCTCTTTTTTTTTTTTTCAAGGAAGATAACCCTTAAGGGTAAAACGCAAGAGAGAATTTCAAACCCAAGTGGCAGGAAATGAGGAGCACAGAGAGAAGGGAGACCCAGCCTCTCCCTCCAGCTCCAGGGCCGCAATCAATCGCTGCCCAGGGCAGCCTCTGAAAGCGGAGAAAACCACTGGAAAAAAAACAAAGTGTTGAGGGGCCCCCACGCCTCTCCTTCAGAGAGGGCATCCCTTTGGCTCCAGGCTGAATAGGTGTATGGCCCCACAGGATGAGGGGAATTCTTACAAAAACTGACAGAAGTGGAGTTTGAGAGAGAAGCAGCATGACGGAGTGGTGGTTCATGGGCAAGGCCTCCCAGGATCAGGCAGCCACCCTGGGGTCTGCAGCCCAGAGGCCCCTCCCCGGGGCACAGAGGCCCTCGGAGGAAACCAAACCGAGGGCTGAGGCAGCTTTTCCCCCACAGAGCAGAGTGAAGGGCGAGAGCTTCGGGGAAGAGGCCCCAGCGCAGTCCCAGGGGCCTGGCGGCCCCCACAAGGGCAGAGAGTGGGGGCGGGGGGGGGGGGGTAAAAGACATAGTCAGGACAAGACCTAGCCCAGTAGGGGAAGGCCAGAGGGAAAACTCCCCCCCAAAAGAGCACGGGTCCCTGAATACAGGTCCTTTGCGGAACCCCAATAAGAAAGGCCCTTCTGTACACACACACACACACACACACACACACACACACACACACACGGGGGTCAATCACATCGCTCTCCTTTGGAGACAAAATCAGAAAGGCCGGGCCGCACAGGCCTCCGCGGGGGCACCCCCAGCCCTCCCTGCCCCTCCCGGGCGGCCCTTAGGGATGGGACTCTACACAAGGACCCACTGGGCCCCACCCCAAATGGTTCCTATAGAGAGAGAAACAAACACACACACTCCAAGTGAGGGGAAAGTCCAGTAAGAACCTTAGTCATAGCAAAAGTCCCCGTGGGCTTCCTCTCTCTGACTTCGGGGGCAGATGCCAAGTCACTTTCTCACAAGGCTTCCTGTCCAGTGAGGACAACGTTTACTATTTCATTTTTTAAAAATAAAAAATAAAGATCTCCACCCAGCCTCCCTAGAACGCTACTTCATCATACAGCCCCCTCCCCACACCACCCCCCACCCCCACACCAGGCATTTTTGCTCCCTTGACACAAGGTAAACTTAAAACGTTGCTGCAAACTCACAGCCTCCACGGGACTGCTCATCACCACCCACTCCAGCTCCTTCTGCAGAGGAGGGGACGGCGGCGCCCCGCCTCCCGCCACAGAGGCCCCTCCCCCTGGACGGCAGCGAGGCCCGCCACGGGCCCTGCCTCTCCCCACGGAGAGGACCAGTCACGCAGGAGGAGGAGTCCTCTCTCGCGGCGCCACCACCAGCCCGGGGCCCAGGCTGGGGCCCTTGCTGGGCTCACGAGGCCTCGTGCCTCCGAGATCCCAGTGCGAACCAGCCGGTCTTCTCCTGGGCCAGGTCCAGCTCCCGCAGGCGGATGTGCACCTCCCCGAGCAGGACGTTCTCCCAGAACCCTTGCTCGCTCAGCACGCTCAGCTGGAGCTCCCGCTGCTGCAGGTCTCCCTTGGGGATGCCGTCGTACACCAGCTGCACACACAAGAGATGGGAGCGAGGGACGGGGTGAGAGAGGGCACGTGGCAGGGGGAGATGCTTCTGTCTGCGGTCACTTGTCCACGGAGGCTGCATCGCCCAAGCCTGAGTCCAAGGGAATAGAAGGCACACTGGACCCAAGGGGAGCTTTCAAGAACTTTGTTCTTGCCAAACCCGGTTTGGCTCAGCGGTAGAGCATCGGTCTGCAGACTGAAAGGTCCCAGGTTCGATTCCGGTCAAGGGCATGTACATTGGTTGGGGGCGCATTCCCAGTAGGGGGTGTGCAGGAGGCAGCTGATCGATGTTTCTCTCTCATCGACGTTTTTAGCTCTCTATCTCTCTCCCTTCCTCTCTGTAAAAAAATCAATAAAATAAATGTATAAAAAAAACTTTAAAAAAAGAACTTTGTTCTTTGCTCAGAGGTCAAGCAGGAGAGGGGCTTTTTAATTAGAGCCACTGCTCAGGATGAGCAGAGGATCGGCCGGCCCCTTCTCTGAAGAGAGCGCCTAAAAAAGGCACATGGGCATTTCTTTCCTTGTTGTCAGCTGAACCCAGTGGCATTGACAAAGCCAGGTCCTGGAAACACGCTTTGCCAAAAGGCAGGAGTGTTGTCAGCCTGACCTTCAGCCCAGGTGCCGGGGGTAGGTTTTCTTATTTAAATCCAGCCAAGTATCAGGAATGAATACTACTCAGGCCCACCCAAGAATGCACGTAATCTCCTTTGTCTTGACCTTTAGTAAAACTTCCTGTTTTTTGCTGTATAAAATAAACAAGCTGTATTGCCTCAGGGTCATTGTCCCTTTCCCGGCAGAGGAGAGCGGTCCCTCCCAGTCCTAGCTTTTTCCTTCTATCTCTGTGTGTCTCTTTCTTTCACTTTCTCAATCCCCAGCCACCCCTATTCAGGAACCGGACAGCCACTCTCTGGTGGTGCTATACACAGAGAAGAGAGAAATAGTTATACTTCTCCCCACAGGGCAGGGGCCAGGCCACACCCCAGCTGTGGAAGCCCAACCCTTAGGGTTAGAGAACTTTCCAAGTAAAGGGCAAGATAGGAAACCTGGCTTTCCAGGTCATCACATCTGGTCTATTTCCCAACTACTCAACCCTGCCCTGCAACAGGGAAGCAGCCACAGATGATACCTAAAGGGAGAGGTGTGGCCATCTTCCAACACAACTTCATTTACAAGCCTCCCCCCACCCCCTTCCCCTCTATCACACACACACACACACACACACACATACACACACACACACACACACACACCCCGGCCTTCACCACACACCATTTCATTGTAGGTGGGGTTGCAGGTTTTCCTGGCCACTTTGGTTTTCTTCTTAGTGGTTTTCTGAGGGTCAGGAAGGAGGTAAATCTTCACATAGGGGTCAGGGTCATTCCCGTCCTGGAGCACTTGCTGCAAATAGAATGAAAACCAAAACAAAGAATGAAGATTCTTGCATCAGCCTCTTTATCGCCAGTCCAGTGATCACACCCTGATCCAGACTTGCAGACCCCACACCTGGTTCCTAGCAATGCGGAGTAACTGAATTGGCTGCTTCCCAGCTCACCCCATTCTGGTAAAAATATTTACCATAGGCCCTGGCCGGTTTGGCTCAACTGGTCCTCCCAGGCACCGAAGGGTTGCTGGTTCGATTCCCAGTCAGGGCATATGCTTGGGTTGCAGCAGCCAATCTATGTTTCACTCTCACATCAATGTTTCTTTCTCCTTCTCCCTCCTTCTCTTTCTAAAAATCAATCAAAAATCTTTTTTTTAAAAATCTACCATGGCTCTTCCTGGTTTGGCTCAGCCTGCGAACTGAAGATTCCCTTGTTCGACTTTGGTCAAGGGCACATGCCTGAGTTGCAGGCTCAATCCCCAGTAGGGGGCAGGTCGGAGGCAGCCAATCAGTTGATTCTCTCTCATTGATGTTTCTATCTCTCTCTCTCCCTCTCCCTTCCTCTCTGAAATCAATACAAATATATTTTTTTAAAAATCTACCATGTTAGGTGTCCTACTAAAATATCATTCGGATTTCCTATTATATCCAGTTTATATTTTTTATACAAATGCTCAGGTTGTGCCATACTTGGTCTGTTTTGAATGAACCATCATATCCCCAGATATCTCCCTGCCTAGCCCAGTGTCTCTGTCTATTTTGTTATTTGATCCAAGCAATCCCCTAAGACAGTGGTCAGCAAACTCATTAGTCAACAGAGCCAAATATCAACAGTACAACGATTGAAATTTCTTTTGAGAGCCACATTTTTTAAACTTAAACGTCTTCTAACGCCACTTCTTCAAAATAGACTCGCTCAGGCCGTGGTATTTTGTGGAAGAGCCACACTCAAGGGGCCAGAGAGCCGCCTGTGGCTCGAGAGCCGCAGTTTGCCGACCACAGCCCTAAGAGGTGGAGGAATGAGTCAGATTAAGTTCCTGGCTCAGGGTCATCCAACTAGTGATTCACCCAGACTGATCCTTTGATTTTTTTATTTTTATAATATATTTTATTGATTTTTCACAGAGAGAAAGGGAGAGAGAGAGTTAGAAATATCAATGAGAGAGAAACATCGACCAGCTGCCTCCTGCACACCCCCCACTGGGGATGTGCCCGCAACCAATGTCCATGCCCTTGACCGGAATCGAACCCGGGACCCTTCAGTCCGCAGGCTGACACTCTATCCACTGAGCCAAGCCGGTTTCAGCAGCCTAATCCTTTTAAATCTTGAGTTAGACTTATGTTTGTGGACCCTGAGAAGAAAGATGGAATTGATGAAACCCAAAAGGAATTTTTCTGAGATGGAGTCTCAGAGATGGAGTCCCCATTGTCACCCAAATTTTAAGAGTAATAAGAGCCTAAAGGCCATTTGCTGATAGGGGCTTCTCACTACTCTACACCAGAAGAACCTGAGCTGAACTCTCCGCTGCCAGCCCTATGCCCTACTTATTTACACCCGCTGAGTTAACTACTGTAAGGGAGTTCCTGATTGAGTCTTTGACCAAAAGTCCAATCAGAAGTGCTTCATAAAAACCAAGCAGACTGAATAAATGGGAAATCTCATTTGCATGAAATTGGCAACCTGGCCATGAACGTTCTATATAAAAGAGAGTCCCCACATAGGCCGGTGTGGCTAAGTTGGTTGGGCTTTGTCCGTGCACTGAAAGGTTGCACCTTTGATTCCTGGTCAGGGTTTTGGGTTCAGGCCTGGGCAGGGGGCATGCAGGAGGCAGCCCATTAATGTTCCTTTGATGTTTCTCTCTCTCCTTCCTCTCTATCTAAAAATCAATTTTAAAAAAATCTTTAAAAAAAAAAAAAGATAGTCTCCCTTTTCATGGTAAAGCAAAAAAAATTATTAATTTTAGAGAGGGAAGAAGGAAGAGAGAAAAATGTCAATTTGAGATAGACCCGTTAATGGGCTGCCCCTCCTGTACAAATCCACAACCTAGTTATGTGTTCTGACCAGGAATCGAACCCACGACCTTCCTGTATATAGGATGATGCTCCAACCAACTGGACCACACCTGCCAGGGCTTGGTGGAAGACAAGTTAGCTTGCTAATGGAACCTGTGTCTCCCTGGTGACAGCTCCATTTGCTCAAATGAATGCTTTTTCAGTCTTTATTACTCTCTAAAATTCATTTTGGTTTACATGCCTCTGTTCAAAACCCTCTTGAGGTTCCCATCTCACTCAAGGTAAAAGCCAGAGTCCTGACTGTGCTCTCTAGTCAGCTGTGCCCTCCCCAGTGCATCAGCCCCTTTCATCCCCTTTCAGTTCCCCACGCACCTCAGGCAGAGTCCTGGCTTTTGGATTTAACTGGACCCTCTGTCGGAAACAGTCCTGTCAGATATATATATATATGCATGGCCCCTCCTCACCTCCTTCCACCTTTGCTCAAATACCTCTCATCAATGAGAGCTTCCCTGACCATTCCCCGCAAAACTGCCACTACCCCATTCCACCCGTGTTACTTCTCAGCTTATTTCTCGCCAGAGCACTTGCCACATATTTGTCTGTCCGCCTCCTACTGGAATGTAACTTTCCTTAGGGCAAGGATTTTGTTTTGTTTACCCTATACCCAGGTTAACTGTAGCCTGATTTTTAGTAAGCACCAGATGAACATTTGTTGTATGGATGGATGGATGAATGAATGAATGAATGAATGATGTTGTAAGAGTTTTTTGGGCAGTGAGCCCAGTAAGAGTGAAAGCCAGGTTTGTCTGATTCCAAAGTTTAAGTTTCATCTGCCACATACCAATACCCCAACCTACAAAAGTCCAGCTCAGTGCAAGTATTCAATAAAAGCCCCCCTTCCCCTCCACTCACAATGTTTTCAGAATCATACCAAAAATTTTAGTAATTATATTCCACCTAAGTTATGCTCCAAGGTGGTCATGTGGCTGCCTTATCTCTACAGTCAAGTAAGAAACCCCTTGGGCCTCTTATTATAATCACCATAATTACCATAATAATGCCAAGCATTATGTTAAGTATTCTAGATACATTATCTCATTTAATGCATTATCTCATTTAATAACAAGGCTTTGAGGTAAAGACTAATATTATCTTCATTTTAAATGAGGCTCAGAGTACTTAGGCCACTTGCCAAATACCACTGATGGTAAGATGCAGTGTCTAGTGTTGCTTGGTCATACTCTATGCCTAGCCCACTAGCAGGCCCACTAGTGAGTACCCAGCAACCCTGAGGTTACTCTCCTGAAACAGGGGCAGAGCAGGCCTGACCTATCAGAAAAGCACCAGGAGCAAGATAAAAAAAATCAAACGATGCCGAAACCGGTTTGGATCAGTGGATAGAGCATCGGCCTGTGGACTGAAAGGTCCCAGGTTCGATTCTGGTCAAGGGCATGTACCTTGGTTGCGGCAGCTGATCGATGATTCTCTCTTATCGATGTTTCTAACTCTCTATCCCTCTCTCTTCCTCTCTGTAAAATATCAATAAAATATATATTTTTTTAAAAATCAAACGAGGACAACGCATGCACTTACCAAGCCCCGAATATGCATCACCATGATGAAGAGTTTGTTGTTTTTGTAGGAGATGGACAGCTTCACCTCCCCTCCCACCTTCTCCACCGGCTGGGCCCAGGAGCCCTCTGTAGGGACAAAGGACACAGAGAAAAGTCAGGAGGCCAGCCAGGTGCCCATCTGGTTCCAGGCAGGTATCTCCATGTGAGGTTTCTCAGGTCCCTGGGGGACTGCCAAGTGGCATCTGCGGACATGATTCAGAGTTGCGTTGGGATGGGTCCGTCCAATTTGTGTGATCACCCACTGAACAGCCAGTCCCTGGGGAGTCGCCCAAAGGCCAAAGGACTCAGAGCTGAATGGAAGCCATATTCTCTAGCCAGTAAGCAAAAGAACCCAGACCAGGCAAGAAGAGAGAACTGGGAATGGCGGGGCAGGAGAAGTTACCCTTGGGAATGGTGCAGAGGGGCTGACGGGAAAGTCACAGAGAAGGACCGTACCTGAGGACTTAGGGGCCAGGCTGGTGCCCGCAGCCTTCTCGTCCCGGGGCAGAGGGTGGAAGAAGGTATAGACCAAATCACACTGGAATAGAATCAGAAAACAGGGGTGCTTCTTCAATATGACAAGGACCCAGTAAGAAAAGGGACTGTTCCAGATGAAAAGAGACTTATTAAACATAACCACCAAGTATAACATGCAGCTCCTGCGTGGGTCATGGTGTGGTAGACAGACGGACGTGAGCAGAGCAAGAACAATGAGCAAGCTGCAAAGGTCACCAGGACGGAAAGCCCCAGGTGCCTAACAATGGACTATCAGTTGTCGGGTGAGACCTTCCTTGAAGGTGACCTTTCCTCCGCTAGCTTGTGGCTGGCCCTGCGGTTTGGACTCCCTCCCCTTCCTCCCTGGAGATAACATCTAGGCCTCGGTTGTCTTTCTGCTCCAGGCCCGGAGAAGCCACAAACCCAGCCGCTCTGACGTGAGGACCTGCTGCTTTGGATAGTGACCCTGCCCTGGCGCCGGCCAATCCGCGGAGACCACAACCCTAAAAGGACGCACCTGGAAAACCACTGAAAACTCTACTGAGGTCTTCCCATGGGACTTCCCCTAAACTCTCCACCCTTAACCCTTAGGATGGAAACTCAAAGCCTCTCTCTCCAGGGAGCAGCCCTGCCTTTCCTTTTTTCCTTCCCCTCCTGGCCCTGGGGTGGAACTGACCAGTAGCTCCTCACTCCCAAGCTCCAGGACCCTTCCTTTATCTCTGGAACTTTCTTCTAGGAATTACTTTGTCTACTTCAGTAATTTACCCAATAAATGTTCTCTTGTGGTTTGGTTCTTGCTCTGAATTCTTTCCTCACCAGAACCCACTAGATCCCTCTAAATCGTATAAGATCTGCGTCATGCTACCTTGTCATTTGCTGCAAGTTTCTCTGTGACAACTATTCACAAGCCTGGGATGTTTTTTGTTTTTTTTTTTGGACCAGGAAGTGAACCAGCGGAAGCCACCCGAGAGGCTGGACCTCCTCTGAACGCTCCTCATTATAATTCTAAGACCTCTGCCTGGGACAGAGATGTTCGGCCATATTTGAACATGCCATGCATGTACAGCCTGGAATGTCCCCCCCCCACCTAGGCATGCAAAGATGACGTCTGCCTTCATGTTCATGCATGATCTCTCCTAACGCTCTTGGATTAGATGCCTTGTTCTGGGACAACCTCCTGGGCCCTTGCTTGCTGGCTCCCAATGATGCCCCTTCTCATAAAATCATCTCGGAGTGGGTTGTTGGCTGGCAACCACAGAGCTGCGGCCCAGGAACAGCTACACACTCCGCCTGCTCACTAACTTCTTTTCTCGGGAACCCGTTCCTTCCTCGGGCGAGCATCTGACTGTTGGTGTGCGTGGCTGCATCCTGTCACTGGTGACTGTGCCTGACCCTGCGGATGGGAGGCCACCTCACCCCTCCTCCTCTGCAGAGCCAGGCAGACCAGAGGAGCCATGTCCTCCTGACTGCCTTAGGGCTCCGCATCTTCCCCACACCCCACAGGAGCACCCCAACAGCCAGGAGCAGACAGAGACCAGGACACCCACCTCGGCCACCTCCGGGGTGGCGCGGATCAAATGCCAGATGTAGCCGTTCAGCTCCTCCCTCCGCCGCTCGGCCCCCGCCTCTCCCCTCGGGCGGCCAATCAGGAAGCGACTTGGGAAGCTAGGGCGGGGTTGGGGGGAAGATGGGAAAACAGGCTTCAGTCACATGTCATTGGCATTCTCAGTCCCCGGACCCACATTTCTTACCGGCCTCCCTTCCCAGGGACCCCACCCACTCCACCCCGACCCCCACCCATCCAGCGCCCCATGTCTGTGCCCAGGCCACACCCGCACAGTGTCTAGAACGCCAGATAAGAAAGTCACACTGTTGGGGAGAGTCCTATGGGTCCCCAGAAGCGCCTCAGGGGCTTTGGAGCCCCCAGTGTACCCCATCAAGGTAAAAATCATTTTTTAAAAAAATTGGTGGTGAAATACACTTAACAAAATGTACCATCTTAACCATCTGCAAGTATGAAGTTCAGGGGCATGAAGGACATACACACACCAGTGCAACCATCACTACCATCTATCTCCAGAACTCTTCATCTTGCCAAACTGAAATTCTACCCATTAAACAACTCCCCGTGTCCCCCCTCCCCACCAGACCTTGGGAAGCCACCATTCTACGTTTTGTCTCTTGATTGATTTCACTCTTCCAAGTACCTAAGGTAAGTGGAATGTCACACAATATTTGTGTTTCTGGGACTGGTGTTCAGCTAGGATAATGGCCTCAAGGTTCACCCACATTGTAGCACAGGGATGGGGAACCTTTCTACTGCCAAGGGCCATTTGGATATTTATAATATTATTCCAGGGCCATACAAAACGATCAACTTAAAAATTAGCTTGCTGGCCGAAACTGGTTTGGCTCAGTGGATAGCGCGTCGGCCTGTGGACTGAAAGGTCCCAGGTTCGATTCCAGTCAAGGGCATGTACTTTGGTTGCGGGCACATCCCCAGTGGGGGGTGCGCAAGAGGCAGCTGATCGATGATTCTCTCTCATCGATGTTTCTAACTCTATCCCTCTCTCTTCCTCTCTGTAAAAAAATCAATAAAATATATTTGGGGGAAAAAATTAGCCTGCTGTATCTGGTCAAGGGCCAGACCGAATGATTTTGAGGGCCTCTGCGGCCTGCGGGCTGGATGTTTCCCACCCCTGTGCATGTGCCAGAATTTCCTTCTTTTAAGGCTTCCTATATTCCACTGACACCAGCTTTTGTTTATTGATTTGAAAGATACGTTTATTCTTTAAAAGATTTGGAACCTTGCCCTGACCAGTGTGGCTCAGTTGGTTGGAATGTTGTTCCATACCCCAAAGGGTCATGGGTTCAATTCCCAGTCAGGGCACATACCCAGGTTGCAGGTTTGATCCTGGGTATGTGCATATGTCTGGGTGCACATGGGAGACAACCTGGTCAGGGTGCATATGGGAGGCAACCTATCGATGTTTCTCTCCCTCCCTCCCTCTCTCCTTCCCTCTGTCTCTAAAATCAATAAAACTAGACACACAAAGAAACACACACATATCCTCATGTGAGAAGTTAAAAAAAATATTAGAAACCTTGAAACCTCTTCAAATTTAGTAAACCTCCTACCTTTAGACCCAGTTTGCTCACCTTCCGGGAAGTGGACCCTGGCTTATTTCCAAGGCTGGAGAACTTGGTCAGCCAGCAGGGGGAGCACTTGTTATCAAACTCATTACCAAGTTCCTACTTGGTGATCTTGACTCAGAGTTTCTAGCTCCTGCAGTCCTACCCATCCCCCATCCATTCTCCCTCCCCAGGGTCCCTCTGGCTGACGGTAAAAGGAGTAGCTACCTGGGCAAGAGAGAAGAAGGGAAGAGCAGCCGCAGCTTATTGTGTAACTCCTGGAACTCCTCAAACGTCCGCTGGATGTAAGTGGCCTCATGAGAATTCTCTCGCATCACCTTCACCACATAAATCTGCAAAGGTTCAAGTCTCAGAGGACACCTGCCACAGCCTCCACACCCAAGGAAGGGGGGAGGTAAGGGGCTGAGGGGTGTGTGTGTGTGTGTGTGTACGTTGGGGGAGGATAACACTTTCCAGAAGGAAGAAGGCAAAAGTATCTCCAATGGAGACGAAGAGGATGTGCCTACGTACATATGCAGGAACTTGAAAGCAAGAATTTCCTGCACATGTTTCCCAGACCCTTGTCTCAGAGGGAGTAAACCATCCAATCCAGCTCCCTGATTCCAGGCCGGCCACTTGAGCAAGGGAGAGGGACGTGGTCTGTGACTGTTCCCAGGCCAGGGCGCTCGGGGACTCCAGTGCCCGCGGTGTGGATGTGGAGAGACAGAACTGGGGACACCGGGGAGCAAAAGCGGTCGGACTGGAGAATTCGCTTACGTAGGTCTTGTTGGGGTGGAAGACCTTCTCCTGGCGGCAGAGAAAGACGTCGCTGAGGCGGCCGGAGCGCTGCAGCGTGTGCGTGCGGGGGGCAAAGGAAAGGGTCAGCTGGTCGTCTGAGCCCGTGAACTTCATCTGGGCCAGGTTATGGATGAAAAAATTGAGCTTTGTGGCGACACTGCCCAAGCTGGACTCAATCAACCTGTTGGTGAGAGAAGATGAGACAAGGGTGTCACCGCAGACCCACGTCCCCTCTGCCTGGACAGAGCTATCTCTGGGAATATCCCCCGACACCTGACACTAACATTTGGCTCACATCAGTCATTTTCCCGGTGTGATGCCCTCACAGAGCACATGACTGGCACATTCATGCAAACCCGGGAAGGTCTTATCTCCCCCTGCTGCCCTCCTAAGCCAAAGACAGGTAACCCAAGGCCGGAAGAAATTAGGGATTCCACCCGGAGTCACCATGTAGATATCTAAATATTGTTGTCAAACTGAATTTCAAGGTTCAGTACCAAGCACTGCTCAATCTAGAGATTTCAGTTCAAAAGGAAAGGGTCTAAAAAGAAAGAAACAAATAAAAGGAAAGCGTAGAGAACGCCTGGGAAGGCACATGGGCATTTCTTTCCTTGTTGTCAGCTGAACCCAGTGGCATTGACAAAGCCAGGTCCTGGAAACACGCTTTGCCAAAAGGCAGGAGTGTTGTCAGCCTGACCTTCAGCCCAGGTGCCAGAGGGTGGGTTTTCTTATTTAAATCCAGCCAAGGAATGAAAATGGCTCAGGCCCACCCAAGAATGCACATAATCTCCTTTGTCTTGACTTTTAGTAAAACTTTTTTGCTGTATAAAATAAACAAGCTGTTTTGGCTCCAGGTCCCTGTTCCTTTCTCCGCAGAGGACAGCGGTCCCACCCAGTCCCAGCTTTTTCCTTCTATCTCTGTGTAGGTCTCTTTCATTTTCTCAACCCCCAGCAGCACCTACTCAGGAACCAGACCGCTCTGTAGCCGCGCTGGACACAGAAAAGACAGAAATATCCACAGGAAAGGTTCTGTGTTACACCAACAGAAAAAGTGTAGTTTGCAAAGTTCCAAAAAAAGAGTGCATAATTAGCCTGGCCGGTGTGGGTCAAGGGTTGAGCATTGACCTTTGCACTTGGAGGTCAAGGTTCGATTCCCTGTCAGGACATATGCCTGGGTTTCAAGCTCAATCCCTCTGGGGCTTGCAGGAGGTAGCCAATCAATGATTCTCTCTCATCATTGATGTTTCTAACTCTCCCTTTCTCTCTATGAAATCAATAAAAAAAAATTTTAAGAGTCCATAATTAAATGTAAATATTATCTACACAAATAAAACTGTAGACATCTGTACATAGATACTTCCCTGCTTCCATATATAGTGTGCTTAAAAACGCTGTCAAATAGGGGGAAATGAAACCACGCAATTCATGTTTTGATAAGGGAGAAGGAAGGGTTCATCCAGAGGGCTGAAAATTCATACTTGGCCTGTAAACAAATTCTCTGACCAAGACCTGGCGATAGTGCAAGTACGAGCAGATTGCAATACCTCTATCGACAGAGGTCAGCACCAAAGTGCAGACGGGCAATGGTCTGAGAGACGCGAAGGAATTTACCCAAGTCACAGGCAAAGCTGGGACAGCACACCCACGCTGTCCACCAGGCTCTGCCACCTGAGCTGAGCCTTTCCCATCTCCCTCGCCCCGCTCCTCCCAGGCAGGCAGCCTGGAGGTTAATTACTCTGTGTGGGCAGCACGTTTTGTGCGCAGGGCATTACCTGGTGAAGTAGGTAGTGGCGTTGGCCTCTGTGTCCTGAGGCCGCAGGGCATCGTACACATACTTGAGGTCCTCCAGGTCTGAGAGCTCAGGGATCCCACAGGACAGCATCTAGAAGGAGAGGAAAGGAGGAGAGAGGGTGCCTCTGTCAACCAGGGAGTCTTGCTTCTTCCAGACCGAAAGGCAAGCCTTTCCATGGCCAGGCTCTTCCTCTCACCCTTCTGGCGGGTCCGAGAGGGGGCGGACAGAGGCTGTGGAGAGTGGCTGGAGGCCCACGAGAATGGATGGGCTGCCCTGGCCCTGGTTAGGGAGCTGTCCTGATACTCCAGGGTGGAGGTTTGCTCCGTGGTCAGGGCACATACAAAATCAAGCAAGGAATGCATAAATGGGTGGGACAACCAACGGGTGTTTCTCTCTCTCTCTCCCTTTATCAAATCGATAAATTTTTAAAAATATGTCAAGCTGAAACCGGTTTGGCTCAGTGGATAGAGCATCAGACTGCAGACTGAAGGGTCCCAGGTTCGATTCCGCAACCTTGGTTGCAGGCACATCCCCGGTGGGGGGTGTGCGGGAGGCAGCTGGTCGATGTTTCTCTCTCATCGATGTTTCTAGCTCTCTGACCCTCTCCCTTCCTCTCTGTGAAAAATCAATAAAATGTATTTTTTAAAAATTAAAAAATAAAAATATGTCAAAAAAAGATTGGACAGGCTAGAGCAGGAAGTCAGGCACCTGCACAGACACCATTGTCCCTAGTGGTCTGGGCCCTCCGTGCCTTTATCTAGAGCTCAGAAAAGTAGGTCTCCATGAATCCTTTGCAGCAAGAGAGGGCAGTCTTAAGGAGAGTGCCAGGGGATAAGAAGGAGGGGTTCGGGAAGGGATGGAGCTCCTCACCAGGCCCAGAAGGTTGAGGAAGAGGTGGGTGTGCTTTCGAATGAAGTTGTAGGCTTGGCAGCAGAGGTCAACAAAGTCATGGAAGCGGCTAGAAGGCTTGTCGCCCCCGTTGATGACATACGCCATATCCGAGGTGAAGACGAAGGGGGCACGGTCCCTGGGCCACGGGGAACACACAGGTAGAGGGTTAACATGGAGGAGGAAGCCCATCTCGGGGGCTACAGTGGGGATGGTTCCCCTCCCCACTCATCACTTATGCAAACCTGGGTAGATGGGGCTTGCTCTGTTTTCTTTTTTTTTTTTACCACTTACCTCTTGATGTTGCCAAACATCTGGGCATGGCCCAGGAAGCGGCCAAAATCTATGTGGAACATGTGGCCAGTGGTCTTCAGCATGATGTTGTCATTGTGCCGGTCACAGATGCCCAGGACGTATGTGGCCACGCAGCAGCCGGCACAGGAATAGATGAAGTTCTCCACGGCCTGGGGGGAGGAAAGGGAGAGGGACGGGAGGGTATCAAGCTGCCTTGGAAGAGACCCAGGGGCACAGCAAGACTGAGTCCGCATGTGCCCAACGAACTTTTTAAAAACATATATTTTATTGATTTCCCACAGAGAGGAAGAGAGATAGAGTTAGAAACATCAATGAGAGAGAATCATCGATCAGCTGCCTCTTGCACCCCCTCCCCACACACACTGCGGATGCGCCCACAACCAAGGTACATGCCCCCGACCGGAATCGAACCTGGGACCTCTCAGTCCGCAGGCTGATGCTCTATCCACTGAGCCAAACTGGTTTTGGCCTCACGAACTCTTGTTCTACAAAGAACTGAACCCTTTGGAGGGCACAGAAGAACTGAACGGGACCCAGGATTAGGAGAGACACCGGCAGGTTCGCAAACGTTGGCACCCCCCGCCCCCTCCTCCGTCATTCAATCTGCCGTGGAAACGCAATGAAGGTTTCCCAGCTGAATATCAGGAGGTTTTCCATCAGCTTCCCCATCATCTGACCCACACCTAGACATCTGGGAAGACCAGTCAACCACGAAAGAGTATTTCCTTCCTCCCCTCTTGTCTGCGCATGCGGCGGTCTTGTGGTCACAGAGCCATGTGCCAGGGTCGGGCACGGCCCCCCCAGCCTCGGCCGCCGCTCCCAGTCCCACCTTCTCGTACTCGTCCTCCCCGGGATTGTGCTTCTGCAGCCAGTCGGCCAGCGGCCGGTCCTTGAAGGAGCCGGTCACGCCGTGCTCCACCTGGATCTTGCGCAGCGTCTCGGCGTTCGGGATCATCTCCACCATCCCTGCGGGGGGGGCGAGGGTCACTCTCCAGAGCAGAGGGAAGGGACTGTCCGGGGAGAATTACGCGCGCTTTGCCGGCCGCTTCTCTGTAAGTGACACGGCAGGGCAACTGGACCACGTCTGATGAGAAGGGGAGCAGACCAAGGCAGAAAGGACGCCATTCTCAGGTCTCACATCCCACATTGTGACTCTGTCCTCTCCAGTTCTTAGCGGCTGCTTTTTTGTGCTTTTAATTTTTACTCTGGGAATGATCAAATACATATACGAATAAAAAAAATGGATCATGTACTCACACAGAACCACTACCCAGTTTCAAAAATCATCAACAGCCCTAGCCAGTTTGGCTCAGTGGATAGAGCATCGGCCTGCGGACTGAAGGGTCCCAGGTTTGATTCTGGGCAAGGGAATATGCTCGGGTGGTGGGCTCGATCTCCCAGTGGGGGGCGTGCAGGAGACAGACAATTAATGATTCTCTCTCATCGTTGATGTTTCTATTTCTCTTTCCCTCTCCCTTCCTCTCTAAAATCAATAAAAATATGTTGAAAAAAAGAATATCTATAAAAAATTATCAACACTTTGGTAATCTTATTTAATCTATCTCACTCATCCAATACTGCTGCTTCTAATTCCTGGCTGGAGAATTTTTAAAAAAAAACATTTTTATTGATCTTTAGAGAAAGGAAGGAAGAGGGGGAGAGAAAGAGAAATATCTATGTGAGAATGGACCATTGATCAGATGCCTCCTGCACGCTCCTTAACTGGAGATCAAGCCCACACCCAGGCGTGTGCCCTGACCCCTGACCTGGAATCAAACCAGTAACCTTTGGGTGAATGGGATGATGCCCAACCAACTGAGCCACACTGGTCAAGGCATGGCCAGAGTATTTTATTTTTGTTTGTTTTTGTTTTAATTTTTAAAATACATTTTATTGAGTTTTTACAGAGAGGAAGAGAGAGTGATAGAGAGTTAGAAACATCGATGAGAGAGAAACATCAATCAGCTGCCTCTTGCACACTCCCTACTGGGGATGTGCCCACAACCCAAGTGTATGCCCTTGATCGGAATTGAACCTGGGACCCTTCAGTCCGCAGGCCGATGCTAGCCACTGAACCAAACTGGTTAGCGCTGGCCAAATCCCAGACATGTTTTTCACTCTTAAATTTTTATTTTATTGACTTCAGAAAAAAAGGGAGAGGGAGAGAGAGAGAAACATCAATAATGAAAGAGAATCATTGATTGGTTGCCTTCTGCATACCTCCTACTGGGGATTGAGCCTACAACCCCAGGCATGTGCCCTTGACCAGAATTGAACCTGGGACCCTTCAGTCTACAGGCCAATGCTCTATCCACTGAGCCAAACCAGTGAGGGCCACTCTTAAATGTTTAAAGTACGTCTAACAAAGGTAAAACCACCATGCCATTATCTCATCCAAAAATCAACAATCATTCTTTAATCTCATCTAATCTGATCTTGCCTGTCCCAATCCATGTACATATTTTTCCCACTTGTCTCAAAAATCTTTTTTTACAGTTGGTTTGGTTTAATCAGGGTCCGAAGTCTATAGAGTAAGTTTGGTTGCTCTGGTTGTTTTATGTCTCTATGCCTCGCCTTCTTTTTTATGCCACTCCACAGCTTCTGATGAACTCATCTTGCCTCCAAAACTGATTTGGCTCAGTGGATAAAGCGTCGGCCTGCGGACTGGAAGGTTCCAGGTTTGATTCCGGTCAAGGGCATGTACCTTGATTGCGGGCACATCCCCAGTAGGGGGTGTGCAGGAGGCGGCTGATTGATGTTTCTCTCTCATCGATCTTTCTAGTTCTCTATCTCTCTCCCTTCCTCTCTGTAAAAAATCAATAAAATATATATATTTAAAAAATATATATATATAAAATAAATAAAATCATCTTGCCCCCTCCATGTTTCCTGAGCACGCAGTTGGTGTCGGGAACAGGAAAAAGGGCAGTAAGCAAAGGGCACCTCCCCCCACCCTCTACCTGTCCACAGCCCCGCCCCCTGCCAACTGACCTCTCCCCCTTCCAGTGGAGAAGCAGCGGAAAAGCACCATGCGCATGTCCAGCCCCTCCTGGACCCAGATCTTGTTCATGATGCGGATCATCTGCAGGGTGAGCATGTCCTGCCGAAGGTCATCCCCACACTGGAGGGAGGGAGAGAGTGAAGACCAGAGCCAGCGCCACTGCCTCCCGTAGCCCGCAGGTCTCCCGGGAGGACCCAGCCCCTGAGACAGGGAGGGCCTGCCCGTTCTCCACCTCTGACCTCAGCTCAGACCATGTCACACCACCAGAGATGGGCACGCGGTATGCGGCTCTTCCCCAACCCACAGTCCCATCGAGCTGAAGGCAGGTTCCCCGCCTTCGTGCAGCCCTCCTGAGCATCAAGCCTTTGTACAACCTGAATGGTTATTCCTTGGATTCAGAACTTACACACAAACATTCTACCTACCTACCTATATATGGGGAAAAGTAGTTTTATAGTTATTTGTATGGAAAATAATAGAATAATAAATAATACAAAAATAAACTGTTTTGTGTACTCACAACTGTAAGTGTACTTTTGCCTACCCCTACGGTGTGGGGTGTGAGTGTGTGTGTGTGTGTGTGTGTGTGTGTATTACCAAATCATATATGTACATTTCATCTCCTCCACTAGATTACATGCCTTGAAACTTCATTCACTTCTCCAAAGCATGGATGTATCAGTTAGGCGGCCTATGGTTCAACTAGTCCAGCCAGCACCTGACATATTAATCTCCTCTCAGTATCACTGCCACGTAGCCGTCCATGCTTGACCACCCCCAGGGACAAGCCGATCACTGCCTTCTCCGCCATTGTGGGGTCACTCTGCCTCCTGGAAAGGGCTTCTGAATACTGAGCTGTCACTGGTCTCCCAACATGCCCCCCCCCCGCCCCCCCGGGGCCATGCAGAATCAGTCTATCTCCCTTTTCACCTGATGGCTTTTTATATATTAAATTACAGGGGGAGGGGAGTGGGAGTGGGTTGGAAGAGGTTAATGGGGGGGAAAAGGAGGACCTATATAATACTTTCAATAATATACTTAATAAATAAGACCAATTTAAAAAATAGCTAAGTAAAATAAAATTATAGCATGGAGTAGCAGAAAGAGAACTGGCCTGGGGCGGCTTCTGCCACCCATGGGCTCCCTCCTTCCCTCCCCTCTACCACCTCCCTCCCACCAGCCGGAGGGGAAGTCCTCACCTTGAAGATGACTCTGATGTTCTCCCCCAGTGGATCCACGTTCTGGAAGGAGAGCTTGAGGGGGACGGCATTGGAGTTGAAGTAGGAACAGTCCTGCCATGATAGAGGGCAGTGACGAGGTCAGGGTGGTCCACACCCAGGAAGGAAAACGGCCTGTCTATTTGGGTCCAGCTGCCTCCAGTCCACCTGCTAATGGATTTTTCCCGATTTCCTCAGTGTCCCCATTCCTTCCTTCCTGACTGCCCAGACCAGTTCAGCTTGCTCTGAGCTCAACTCCAGCCCCTGGTCTCTCATTGCTTTAGTTCATTCTGCACACAACTTACTAGTGTGACTTCTGGTAAGTCGTGTGTCCCCTCTGTACCTCAGTTTACTGCTCTGTGAAATGGGCTCCCAACAGGAGCGACTTCATGAGAGTTGTGAGGATGAAATGCGATGAAATGTGCCTGAAGCACTCGGAGCCGTGCCAGGAGCAGAGAACGTTCATAAATAACAGGTGACAGCTTCCCCAGCCGGCTTCAACCAATATCCGGGACACTTATCCAGCCCCACCCCGCTCCTCTGCCTGGCACAGCTGTTGGGCAAAAGTCCCTATGCATTAGGATTCGGGAGAGACCCCAAATATGCCTTTCCTCCTCACTTTTCTCCATGCCCAGGCCTGCAAGGCCCTCGCCTCCACTGAGCCCTCCCCACTCCGAGCGCCCCAAACCCATGCGTCACTCACCCTGGGCACAATGCCCTTAACCAGCAGACTGGGGCTGAGGGGCAGGCGGCAGGAGCCATTGAGGGCAAAGAACTGTTTGACCTCTTCCAGACCTGTGCGGAGGATCCCCTGAGGGGGACAGGAGGAGGAGTGAGGGGAGGGGCCCGTCAGCTGCACTCAGAACCAAGCCTCCCCCAAGGCAGGCACCCAGCAGGCACTGGTATGAAACGGCCCCCTGAGAAACAGGGGCAACCTCAGGGAGACCGCGGAGAAGGGAGACCACCCTCCCCTACCTGGCCTGGGAAGCGGTGCAGGATGCCAGAGCAGCCTACAGCAGGCCTCGGTGCACCGGCACCGAGAGGCCAGGCTGCGGGTCAAGGGGGCGAGGCTGCTCAGACTGTTGCCAAGCAAAGCTAACAATTTGGCCCGGCTGGTGTACCTCAGTGGCTGAGTATCGACCTATGAGTCAGGAGGTCACGGTTCAATGACCGGTCAGGATGCCCAGGTTGCATGCAGGAGGCAGCTGATAGTTAATATTCTCTCACCATCACATATTTCTCTCTTTCTCCCTCTCCCTTCTTCTCTGAAATCAATTAAATATATATCAAGAAAAGCTAACAATTTGGACTTTGTAATCTCTCCGTTTTCTAATGTTAGCAGCAGGCACGCAGCTGGCCTACTACAGCCCGTTTGTGCAAACAGATAAGGTGCCCTCTCTGAGTGGCAGCAGCCTTGAGCCGTGACTCGCAGCCCAGGGGACAAAGTCTGACCAGATCCCAGGCCTCACCTGCCCCCCCCCCCCAATCCCCCCCAGCCTGAGCACTATTGTGCAATGAAAAACTCACACACCTGTGCTTAGGCTTTAGGGCAAAACATTCAATAAAAATCGTGATACTTTGCAGGCCAAACAAAACATAGGCGTGGGCTTTATCCAGCTCGAGACTGTCAGTGTGACCTGTACCTCAGGGAGAGTCACGTCCTTCGTCCCCTAAATCCCAGATCAGGTGCCATCCTGCTGGGTAGGAGGCCCGAGAAGCTCACGACCGGCTGCAGAAGCCCGGACCGGAGACGGCAGAAGCAGCCTCGTCCCCCTCACCTGCCTCCCGGACGGCGCGGCCTCCCGGACCTGCTGGGCCAGCTTGGCCAGGGTGTTGACGAGCCAGCACTGGCGGTTGAACTCCTCCCTCAGCCCCTTGCCGCAGCAGCACAGCAAGGCCGCCAGCAGGTACTGGTAGCGGATGCTGAACTGCGAGTCCTTGAGGCCGTCCTTCAGCAGCCTGCAGGCAGAGGCGTGGGGGTCGGCCGCTCAGAGGGTCACAGGCAAGGCGGGGGAGTCAGACCCCACTCCGGTTCTGGAAAACCCACCCCACACTCGGGAGGGAACATAGCTCTACGTGCGCAGCTCACACAGAGGCGCCGCCATAGCCCATATATATTTCAGAGAGGAAAGGAGAGGGAGACAGAATCATTGATTGGCTGCCTCCGGTACACCCCACCCTGGGGATTGAGCCCGAAACCTGGGCATGTGCCCTGACCAGGAATCAAACCGTGATCTTCTGGTTCAACTATTGCTGAAACCGGTTTGGCTCAGTGGATAGAGCGTCGGTCTGCGGACTGAAACGTCCCAGGTTCGATTCCGGTCAAGAACATGTACCTTGGTTGCGGGCACATCCCAGTAGGGGGTGTGCAGGAGGCAGCTGGTCGGTGATTCTCTCTCACCAATGTTTCTAACTCTCTACCCCTCTCTCTTCCTCTCTGTAAAGAAAATCAATAATATATATATATATATATGAAGAAGAATCACACCGGCCAGGCTGCTTCTGCTTTCTTTTTGCCGTGTGTGTGGGTGGGAGGAGGGCCAGGGAAGGTCCTCACTGTGCTACCCGGTCATGGACCGAGACCCCCCTGGGCATAGGGCCCAAAGCAGCATGCGGAAGCCAGGAGGCTCGGCTGGCACCCTGCACTCAGGAGCAGAACATCCGGGGGAAAGGACCCGCACCTCCGCCCCTCTGCGGCGGCTTTACCAGAAGAAGTAGTGCGTCACTCTCAGGTCGGAGACGGCCCGCTTCAGGAGGAAGCGCACCAGCGGGCTGTCCAGGTAGCACTCGTACTTCAGGGCCTGTTTGGGAGGGAGGACGAGGCTGCAGGGACGGCCTGTCACGGACACCGACCGCCATCTCCACCCGGTCCCGAGGGGCAGCATGCAAACCACCTGGGGGCTCGGAGCGGGACCCCAGACCCGGAGGGCAGGCACTCCACCCACCTGCACCAGCTGCGGCAGGTAGTCGAGCAGCTCGGAGTCCGACAGCGAGCCGATCCACTGCACCGCCATGCGCCGCACCTCCTGGTCCGGGAAGCTGGGAGACAGGGCCCGGCGCCTCACCACCCAGCCGCGGGCTCCGAGGCCCCGCAGCGGCCCGCACCTTTCCCTCGGAGCTTCCGAGGCACGGGCAGAGACAGGGCAACGTCCCCCGACGCCACCAAAGCCCTTAAGAGAACCCTTAGGGCCTTCTCTGGATAGAAACCTGAAGAATGGCCTTGTTGCCGAAATCGGTTTGTCTCAGTGGATAGAATGTCAGCCTGTGAACTGAAAGGTCCCAAGTTCGATTCCGGTCAGGGGCATATATCTTGGTTGCGGGCACATCCTCAGTAGGGGGTATGCAAGAGGCAGCTGTTCAATGATTCTCTCTCATCGATGTTTTTAACTCTCTATCCCTCTCTCTTCCTCTCTGTAAAAAAAACAATAAAATATGTTTAAAAAAAGAATGGCCCTGACCCCAGTCAGAGCCAGATTCAAGGCCACGGATGAATAGGAGGGATGTCATGCTCCTTCCTGGTATAACTTAAAGGCACAGTTCTCAATTCCACTCCCAGGAAATTTGACTCCACTGTGCCAGAAATCCTGACTCTACTGTGCCAGAAATCTCCATCATCAAAGAGCCCTCATGAGGGTTAAGCATTACTATGTCTTTAAATATATATATATTTTTTCATTGGTTTCAGAGAAGAAGGGAGAGGGAGAGAGAGAGGCAGAAACATCAACGATGAGAGAGAATCATTGATCAGCTGCCTCATGCACACGCTCTATCCACTGAGCCAAACAGGTCTCGGCAAAAGGTTCATTTTTGTTATATGTCTGAGAAATGTCCTCACCACAACATTGGGAGGAAATGAGGCAAAGACAACGCGGAAAGGGAGAACGGGGAAGACCCAAGTTCCAGCCCCACGTTACCCCTCCCTCCAGGGCCGGTTCAGGGTGGTGGGGGCAGCGGCACGCCCTGGCGCTCCCAGGGTGGTGGGCTTACAACTCACGTGGCATGTAGGAGCCCCAGGGCATCCTGGTGGTTCATGTGGGTCCACTGCTTCAGGAGGGCATAGATGTCGGGCAGGCAAGCCCACTCCCAGCTGGGGGCGCTGGCCAGCACCAGGGGAAGCGAGCTCACCTCCGAGTGGCAGTAATACCGCTTCTCCCACAGGCGCTTCTTGTCCGCATCAGCGAGCCTGGGGGTGCGGGCAGCGGGGGGAGGTGAGAGAGAACAGTCAGCCGAGGGAAGGGTCCTTGCTCTCCAAGGGGATGCTAAACACTCCTCAACTCTGTGCTTCCGCGACTCTGCGGCCCATGGCAGTCGCCCGAGGAGCTTTGTAAAACCCGCATGCCCGGGCCACGGCCCTTACCAAGGAACTCGGAATGTCTGGGGAAATGACATTGGTATTTTTTTTTTTAATATTTTTATTGAGCCGGGACCAGTTTGGCTCAGTGGATAGAGCGTTGGCCTGCGGACTGAAAGGTCTCGGGTTCGATTCCGGTCAAGGGCATGTACCTTGGTTGCGGGCACATCCCCAGTTGGGGGTGTGCAAGAGGCAGCTGATCGATGTTTCTCTCTCATCAATGTTTCTAATTCTCTGTCCCTCTCAATTTCTCTCTGTGTAAAATCAATAAAATATATTTTTTTAAAATATTTTTATTGAGTTCAGACAGGAATGGAAGGGGAGAGAGACAGAAACATCAATGATGAGAGAGAATCAGTGATTGGCTGCCTCCGCAGGCCCCCTACTGGGATCAAGCCTGCAACCCAGGCATGTGCCCTGATCAGGAATCGAATCCGGGACCCCTTCAGTCCCCAGGCCAACGCTCTATCCACCGAGGCAAACCAGCCAGGGCTGACAGTGGTATTTTTAACGATGCCTAGGTGACTGCACTGTGTAAGGGAACCAGGGCCCAAGTCTCCTCTTTGCTGCAGACTCTGGACACCTTAGACCGGAGGCGGAATGCAGGGCCAAAGGCACGTGAATGCTCTCCTCCTACTAAGGATGCCCTGCAGGGCGCCACTCCCAAGTAGAGCCGCCAGAGGGCGGTGGTCCCCGCCCCCACGGCAGGGTTTGGCAGCTCAGAGGCATTGTGGGGTTTTCTGGGGCCAGCTGGAGGTTTCCCGGGACCTACAGCTAATTAGTCTTGCCTGAGATCAGGTGTCTAATGGGAGAAGGGAGCTGAGGGACTAATGAAGCCAGGGGTCCAGCAGAGGAGTGGGGGAGGGGAGGTGTGCGGCTGCTCAGCTCCTCTGGCTGCACTGGGGGCCGGGGAGACAGGAAGGAGAGCGATGAGCTGGTGTCTGTCTGTTTCCCCTCCCACAGCATGTACAGAGAGCATGAGCCAGAGAGCGATATTACTGCAGAGAGGGCACCCCCCCCCCCCCCACCAGATCTCCAGTCCCGACTCCTCCACCCCCGTCTCCGGTCCTGGTGAGAGAAGTGGCCCAAGGATTCGGTCAGCTTGGACCCGCTTCCCCCTGGGAGCTGCCAGTTTGCCTTGACACCTGATCCTTTTTGGAAAGTGGCAGGGCCAGACTGTGGGTACAGCAGGGCCAGGAGGAGGAGAGGGGGGGGGGGGCCGGGGAGGGGGCAGTGACAATCCGCAGTAGACAGCTTATCTGCAATGTGGGGCAGGGCTCTGGTCCTCGTGGCAATCTGAGTCTGGGCCAACCTCCCAGCATGGGGATGGGCATTTCTCCGTTCCTGACCCTGACCCTGACCCTGACCGCTCCACTTTGCCTAAAGTCAAAAAGGCCTGGGGCTGCCCTCAGCAGAGCCCTCTCCCCACTGCTTCCTGCCCAGGTGGTAATGCCCACCCTATCCCACCTCTACTCCCAAAGCAGGGCGAGGACATGGAGGTGGGAGGCGAGAGGTCAGACAGATGTGACAGACTTGGGGGAGGGGGAGGCTGTGCCACGGGGGGTGCCCTGGGCCTCACCAGTACAGGGACTCCTTCTGCATGATGTTTTTAAGCGCGCGCTGGTCTTCCTCCCGAAGGCTGCCAAACTCATAGCAGGGGCTGAACTTGTCTCCAGAGGGGCTGGTGAACTTGATGTCAAAGGCTGAGGTGGGGAAGTCGATCTGGGGGGTGGCAGCAGCGAAACAAGGAGAGAGAAGAGGCAGGTGAGAGGGGGTGCCTCCTTGGGACTCCGGCTCCTCTCTCACATGCCGGTGGCCGGTGTCCTGCCCCCCTCTGGGCCCCCCCCCCCCCCCAGTTCTTTGTTTATAAAATAACCCTGTTCAACTTGGTGCTCTCTCAAGTTCCTTTCAGCAAAATACAAGACGGAAATGAAGAGAGAGGTATAAATGGGCAGGCGAGGAAAGGCTGGGCTGGGCTGCATCTAGGGGAGGGACCAGCCTCAGGCCGGAACTCCCGAAGGGTCACCAGGATGAGCCACTAGGAGCCTGGAAGCCGAGGGTGGGAGCCACAGTGTGGCCCTGGAGGGCACTGATGTCTGACCAGAGTCAGACACATCGGAGGGAGGGCCCGACCCACTCTCAAGCCTGGGACCCTGGGACCCTGGGTCCCTCCTCCATGTGGCCAGAGGAGTGTCCTCCTGAACAGATGCTGGCGCTGAATGAGTCAGTTCTCAGTAGAGCTCTACGTCCCCTCATTCAGCACATGTTGACTGAGCCCTGCTGTGCCAGGCACTGTCCTATGCCTGGGCAAGGAGGAGTAAATAAGACAGACAAAAACGCCTGCCTCCTGAAGCTTCCCCTCCCTACCATTCTATCTCGTTCATGCCCACTTCGGTATGGCATGACCACAGAGGGGGAGTGGGGAAACTAGGAACCAAGACCGGGGTCCTGACCAGCTCCTCCTGTCCCCATGAGTGTGTGGGCTTCCCCCAGGCCCCAAGAGGGGACAGCTAAGGCTTCATCACACTCAGGGTACAACACAAGAGATGCCAAGGAGTTGAGTGTGGGTGGGAGGGTCTCAGACCCTGCCTTCAGGCGCCTTTATTTTTTGAATTTTTAAAAATATATATATTTTATTGACTTTTTACAGAGAGGAAGGGAGAAGGGATAGAGAGTTAGAGACATCGATCAGCTGCCTCCTGCACATCCCCCACCGGGGATGTGCCCACACCAATGTACATGCCCTTGATTGGAATCGAACCTGGGACCCTTCAGTCCACAGGCCGACACTCTATCCACTGAGCCAAACTGGTTTTGGCATCAGGCGCCTTTAAATCAACATTCACCTCCAGGAGATGGGACCTAGAGTCCACAGAACTCACCCTCCCACCCCGAGTCCAACCATATCCATCCAGTTGCTCAGTCACATCACCATCCCACACCCAAGGTCCCAGCACTTTCTCCCGTATCCCCGCCCAAACTCGAGGGAGAGCGTGGAGCTGCCTGCGGTGTGGCGCTGCGGGCGGGCCGGCTCTCACCTGCAGGATGATGCTGTCGGGCTGGTGGAAGTTCGGTGCGCTCCAGCGGGCACTGGCGTTCTCCTGCGTTGCTGGCCATAAGCCCAGAAGCTTCCGGCCACAGGTCAGGACACTGAGGAGGATGGAAGTGGGGATGAGCCAACGAACCCAGGGGCAGAGGACATGGTTCTCCTCCTGCTCTCCCTCCCGATAAGACCGGCCTTTCCGGCTTGGGGCCACTACCCAGATCCTCGCTCCTTCTCCCCCTGGACCTCAGCCTTTTCTTCTTCCAAGTCCCAGGAGAGAGCCCCCTCCCCGGGGGCCTTTCTGAGCTAACCACACCCTGGTACGGGCGGCCTGGGGCAGAGATGCCTTGGGGGAGGGGAGGGAGCCCTGAACTAGAGGACCTCTAAGGTCCTTCAAGGACAAGGCACGTGAGCCAAGCATTGCGTTTCCATGCCCCTCTCTAGCAGGCCTGTGCCACCCGCCCCGCCCCGCAGCTGGTCACTCACCTTGTGCCTCAGTCCCTCCCACCAGGACTGGGACCCTCTGGACTCTGCCCGTGAACCCCTCCTGGCCAACACCCTCGACAGGCAATGGCCCCCTCTCGACTCTCCTCCGTCCCTCCCAAGGCCAGGAAGCCCCTCCCCGGGGCTCACATACTGCCTGAAGTTGAAGAGAGGGGTAGTGACCCAGCCCAGGGCCTCGGGCACCCGCCGCTGCTTCCCGGCCTCGGAGGAGCTCCCGGGCGGGGGCGTGGGCAGAGCGTAGAGCGTGGCGCACAGCAGCGTCTCCCGGGGCAGCCGGTTCACCTGCACTGGGAAGCAGAGCCTAGGACAGAGGTGGGCAAACTCGTCAGTCCACGGAGCCAAACATCAACAGCACAACGACTGAAATTTCTTTTTTGAGAGCCAATTATTTATTTATTATTATTATTTTAATATATTTTTAAAATATATTTTATTGATTTTGTACAGAGAGGAAGGAAGAGAGATAGAGAGCTAGAAACATCGAGAGAGAGTCATCGATCAGCCGCCTCTTGCACACCCCCTACTGGGGACATGCCCGCAACCAAGGTACATGCCCCTGACTGGAATCGAACCCGGGACCTTTCAGTCCCCAAGCCGATGCTCTATCCATTGAGCCAAACCGGTCTCGGCTATTTTAATATTTTTTATTGATTTTTTTTATAGAGAGGAAGAGAGAGGGATAGAGAGTTAGAAACGTCAGATGAGAGAGAATCATTGATCAGTTGCCTCCTGCGCACCCCCTACTGGGGACGTGCCCGCAACTAAGGCATGTGCCCTTGACCAGAATCGAACCCGGGACCCTTCAGTCCACAGGCCGATGCTCTATCCACTGAGCCAAACCGGTTTCGGTGAGAGCCAATTTTTTAAACTTAAATTTCTTCTAATGCCACTTCTTCAAAAAAGATTCGCCCAGGCCGTGGTATTTTGTGGAAGAGCCACCCTCAAGGGGCCAAAGAGCCGCATGTAGCTTGCGAGCCGCAGTTTGCCGACCACGGGGCTAGGAGAACAGGGAGCGCCATGAAGAGGTGCTGCCGGGACTTCTGGGGACAAGCAGCCCGGAAGTCCCGTGAGGCTGAGACCTCGGCCTCCCTCTCAGGACACGGGGCATGGAGGAGGGGCTGGGGAGAAGGCAGCAGGCGCAGGTGGAGGACTGGGGGGGCAGGAGGGACCTTCCGGCGGGAGCAGGACAGTCCCAACGAGGCTAACCTGCACGTGGTGCTTCCAGAAGCACAGCCGGTGTCTCTGCAGCCTCTCAGGAAGGTGAGGCAAGCCCCCCCTAATTTGGGGGCCACCCATGGTGACCAGACAAAGCTCGCTTGGCCAGAGCCAGCTGAGAAAAGGTGACTACATGTCCGCACAGTAAGCCATACGCCTTTCCGTGTGAGCATTTCTGCAGGGACTGCCAGGAGGCTGCTCCTGGGACAGCCCTTTTCCACCGAACAAGCCCAGTCCTCCCCACACCCAGCTGTGAGAGCAACCTGCCCGGTCCACTCTCCCCCACAGTCCTCCACTTGTCACGTGTTGTCTTCCTGGTCCCCTCTCCTGGCCCCGTTCCCCTCTTCTCACCCCGTCCCCTTCTCCTGGCCCCGTCCCCCTCTTCTCACCCTGTCCCTTCTCCTGGCCCCGAACCCTCTCCTCGCCCCAACCCCTTCTCCTCGCCCCGTCCCCTCTCCTGGCCCCGTCCCCTCTTCTCGCCCCGACCCCTCTCCTGGCCCCGACCCCTTCTCCTGGCCCCGTCCCCTCTCCTCGCCCTGTCCCCTTCTCCTGGCCCCGACCCCTTCTGGCCCCATCCCCTTCTCTCCACCCCATCCCCTCTCCTCGCCCCGTCCCCTTCTCCTGGCCCCATCCCATCTCCTTCCCCCCGCCCCGACCCCTTCTCCTCACCCCAGCCCCTTTCCTGGCCCCGTCCCCTTCTCCTGACTCTGGGAACACAAGATGGTTTGTTCTCCTCCCCAAGCGTTTCAAAGCCAAAGGGATAAAGAGAAGGGGCTTCTCAGAGTAGGGGAGGGGGGCGGGAGAGGCGGGGGCAAAAGAGCAGAGACAGGCAAGCCCTCGCACCACCGCCCAGGCCCAGATGTTCTCTCCCAGCCCCTCGGCTGAATCACCGGCCACTCCCCTGGAGTCCGGGGTAAGGAGCAGGGTGGGGTGAGGCGAGCTGTGGAAAGACAGGGAGGGCCTCTACGTTACCTTCTGGAAAGCTGTCCCTGGGCCAAAGCCCACACTGTCACGCCCTCCTGGCTGGCTCAGGGCCCATGGACTTCCACGCCAGAGGGCACAGAGGCAGAGCGGCCACCCCACGGTCAGCAGTTCCCCATAAAGCGGCCTCCCTCCACACTGCCCGGTCCCCCCGGGGACTCTCCCCTCCACCCGAGTGAGGCGCTCCCTCCCTCCCTCCCACCAAGACTGGCAGAGCCCCGCTCTGTCCCAGCTGTCTGGTGGGGGGCGGGGGGGGGCGCAGCTATAATTAGGGCCCCTCCAGCAGCCATGGGCCCTGCCAGGCTGGGCTTGGCTGGGGTGGCAGAGCACGGCTGCTGGCCTATTTTGAGAAGTAGCTGATCCCCGTACCAGTGCAGTGGGAGAGAGACTCAGCTGACCCCCCAGCGAAGAACAGAGGGAGCTGGGCCTGGTCCCTTTCTTTTCACCCAAGAAGAGGCATCCAGGCCAAAACCGGTGTGGCTCAGCGGATAGAGCGTCGGCCTGTGGACTGAAAGGTCTCAGGTTCGATTCCAGCCAAGGGCATGTACCTTGGTTGCAGGCGCATCCCCAGAAGGGGGTATGCAGGAGGCAGCTGATCAATGATTCTCTCTCATCGATGTTTCTAACTCTCTATCCCTCTCCCTTCCTCTCTGTAAAAAATGAATATATATATATATATATATATATATATATATATAGTTTATTTTATTTATTTATTTGTTTGTTTGTTTGTTTGTTTATTAAGAAGAGGCATCTAGCCTCCTGTCAAAGGAAAAAGGGGGCAAGGAAACTTTCTAGCTGAAACCATAACCCCTCCAACCAGCCAAGGCCCCTCTCCTCAGTCTTTGAGTGTATCTGGTCTTCCAAAATCTCCCCATGAACCTCCACCCAGGGTCAGTCCGGATAATCAGTAGGACTGGAAGCCACAAAGTTCTGAACCTGCCAGCTCTGAACCTCCTCCCTGCAGCCCATTCCTCAACATCACACCCGTATCAAAGGGCCGCCTCCTCCAGGAAGGGCTCCTGGGATGAGCTGTTCCAGTTCTGGTCCAGCTACTCACAACCCACGGCAACGACTCCAACCTCTGCGCCTCCTTTTCTCATCAGCGAGGAGGAGCACACAGCTTCCCCCGGGCGATGTGTGTGCACAGTCTGTGTGCTTTCTGCGCTGCGACACCGTGACTACCGCTCGAGAAGCCGGCTCTACAGGTGTTCCCGTGCACACACGTCCCCGTGGTCACAATCACCGCGTTGGTCACCTGGCACGGGACCTGAGAGGGCTGACCCGGCTAAGAAGACGGAGAAGATAACATTTATCATGCGCTAGAGATTGCTCTAGCGCCAAGGACTTCACTGGCCATATCCCATAATCCTCTCGGGCGGGTCCTATTACCATGCCCTTTAGGGTGAAGGACCTGCCCCAGGCTGCACGGACGGTAAGGATGGGAGGACGACGAGACTCGAAGCCTGCGTCCTGAACCTTTCACGGCGGCGTCTTCTCCCAAGGCCTCCATCTTCACCATGAAGGTGCCGACAGGTCTCCCGGGGCGTCTGGGTGGGCAGTGCTGAGGTGACACCCTCCACGAGGCTCCAGGAGGGCACCGGCCCTTTGGGGTTCCAGGCAGGAATCTCAGACGGGGGGCAACCTGAGGCCCGGGGAGTAGGCAGGCGAAGGCAGGACTGGCTGAGGGAGGGCAGGCTGCATCCTCTGTGCCTCTGAGACTCTGGGCAAAGGGTCTCAGGGCCATGTTGTAGGTCTGCCTGCCCTGGAGCTCTGTACAGCACCCCTCCCTTGACAGCGGAGGTAACTAGGACGGAGAATGAATGCCAAGGGCCGTGGTCGGCAAACTGCGGCGCTCGAGCCACATGCGGCTCTTTGGCCCCTTGAGTGTGGCTCTTCCACAAAATACCACGGCCTGGGTGAGTCTATTTTGAAGAAGTGGCGTTAGAAGAAGTTTAAGTTTGTTTGTTTTTTGTTTGTTTGTTTTTTAATGTATTTTACTGATTTTTTACAGAGAGCAAGAGAGAGGGATGGAGAGTTAGAAACATCAATGAGAGAGAATCATCGATCAGCTGCCTCTTGCACACCCCCTACTGGGGATGTGCCCGCAACCAAGGTACATGCCCTTGACCGGAATCGAACCTGGGACCTTTCAGTCCGCAGGCCGACGCTCTATCCACTGAGTCAAACCGGTTTTGGCAAGAAGTTTCAGTTTAAAAAATTTGGCTCTGAAAAGAAATTTCAATCGTTGTACTGTTGGTATAGGGCTCTGTTGACGAGTGAGTTTGCCGACCACTAGCCAAGGGGACGCTGAAAGTCACGAGCCACTAATGCGGCCATCCTCGGCCTCCAAGGAGGCCTCCTGCGCTGGAGGCCGCTTCCCGAGAGGACTCTGTTCACACCTTCATTAGTGTGACGGGAGGAAGGGCCTGCCTCCCCAGCTGCCCACCTGGAACGTGACCCCGCCCCCCGGCATGGCCCCGGACTATCCGCCGACTTCGGCTTCCTTGGCCTCATTTCTCACCAGCCAATAAGACCTTCCCGGGGACCTTGCTCAGGCTGTCCGCCGTGCACTGCAAAGACCGAGGCCGTAGTTCTGCTCTGCAAGCGAGCACTCCGCTGGGGAAGTGAACCTGGCAGCCAGCGAGGGGCGTCTGCCCGTCCGTGAGGGCAGAGTGCAGCCCGGGAGAGGCCGGGCGGCAAACACCTGCCACCGCGCGCGGTGTCCTCGCCTCCGTTTCCTTCCTGCTTGGCCCAGCTGCCGCCTACCTTCCCCGCAGCAAACCACTGCTGATAAATGCTGATGAACGCTATTCTGGGCTTACAGTTTCATGTTTATAACTTACCCATCCATGTCGGCGCCCAAACTGCCAACGAGTTAAACAAACGCCCCCACTTTACGTCCCGAGAAACTGAGGCACAGAGAGGCCGAAGCAAAGGTAAAACACAACCTCCTTGCCAAAACCGGTTTGGCTCAGTGGATAGAGCGTCGGTCTGGGGACTGAAAGGTCCCAGGTTCAATTCCGGTCGAGGGCATGTGCATTGGTTGCGGGCACATCGCCAGGAGGAGGTGTGCAGGAGGCAGCTGGTCAGTTTCTCTCTCATCAATGTTTCTAGCTCTCTATCCCTCTCCCTTCCTCTCTGTAAAAAGTAAAAAATCAATAAAATATATATGTATTTATAAAAAAAAAACACAAAAACACAACCTCCTTTCTGTGACGTCAGGTCCATTGTGCTTTCCTCTAGCTTACAACCTCCCTTTCTCACCTGGGAGTCCCCTCTGTTTGGTGGCAACCAGGGGAAGAATAGTCAGTGAAACCTTTGAAGGGAGACAAGATCAAAACAATGGATTATCATAGAAACTACCACCTAACTAACTAACTAACTAACTAACGAAGGAAGGAACGTATATGACCTTTCATGGTTCACCAAGAGCCTGCAAGGGCACTTCTCTTTGGAGTCTCCTATCAGCTGGGGGGTTAGACGTGACCGCACTCAGGAGGTAGGTAAGTGGAGACTCAGAGGCCCAATGACTGGTTGGTGAGTGACACGCCCGGTGCCCTGCAGCGCCGGGGCAGGCTTACCGCTGGTCCCAGATGATGAGATGGAAGAGGTACTTGGAGAAGTGCGCCCTGCGGGTCTGCAGGGGGCTGCACAGCTCCTTGCCGCCGTGGCTGAGGGAGCAGGAGAGGTAGAAGTCTTCATAGCTGTGGGGAGAGGGAGCAGGTCAGGACTCGGCTCCAATCCCAGCTCAGTCCCCCATCAGCGCCAAACGCCGCCATTTCCCTTCGTGAACCTCCTCCGGGTCTCTGGGGACTGTGAGGTGGGGTCAGGGGCCAGGGGGTCAGGAGACGGGTCAGCCCGATCGGATTCGCAGACGTGTGCGTGGAGACGCAGCTCCGTCTGGATCCCTCTGCCCAGCTTCGAGCCCCATGTTGGGCCAAGGCTTTTCTTCCGCTTCCTGGGGAACCAGCCACGCAGCCCCTCCTTCCAGGCCGCTCCTGCGGCCGGTCAGGGTCGGGGTGCGAGTGTGCACATGCGCAGGTGAGAAGGGTGGGGGAGGGGAACGACATCTGCCCACTTGAATGCCAGCACATGGGGGTTCCTGTGGCTCATGACAGGTGCCTGACAGAGGAGGTCAGAGGAGGCCCTGGGTTCCCAGGCCGCCTCCTTTGTTCTCTGCCAGTCGCCTAAAGGAATACATTAAGTGAGGAACAAAGAGAGGAGGGGAGGGAGGGGCAAGAAGGAGGGGAGGAGCCCAGTGCCTATTCCCCCAGGCCCTGGATGCTGGGGACCCTGCAGAGGAGCGGAGGATTTACCAACCGAAGGCGCCTCTCCACACCCACCGCTGCAGCCCAGACAAAGGGTCATCCCCCTCCCCTCCCCTCCCCTATGCATCTGCAGGGGAGCGCCGTCATTGGCCCAGGGGCACGCACTGGCTCTGGGAAGCGACCATCTGTCACCAAGTCTCCATCAGCTGGCCTCGGGCAGGAGGGGGCAGGGATGCCGATGCAGCCAGCCTTGAGCCAGCTCTGAGAGGCAGCAGCAGATCTGCCCAGCGCTCCATTTCCTAGGGGCCCTCCTCTCTCCTCCAGGATGTCCCAGCCCGTGTCCCCTCTGGCACCTGGTGCTCCCTCTCAGCCACCGCACACCATGATGCCCTAGACCAGTGGTCGGCAAACTCATTAGCCAACAGAGCCCATTATCAGCAGGACAGCGATTGACATTTCTTTGAAGAGCCAAAACCCGACTCCTGCACATGGGCCACGAGGTTTCCATTGCACTGTACGTGCATGTCCGCACATGGTATTTTGTGGAAGAGCCACACTCAAGGGGCCAAAGAGCCGCACGTAGCTCGCGAGCCACGGTTTGCTGACCACGGCCATAGACTATCAATGCAGGGTGGAAGATGAAGCAGAGTGGGGGCCGGAGACCAGGATGCCAGGACACAGGCTTTATTGAAGAGAAGGGTACCATTGGGGCTGCTTCCAGAGGAGGAGAGGAAGAGAGGGAGGGCGGAGGTTCATGCACTTTTAAGGGGAGGGAGGAGAGGGGACGGGGCTTAGGGCACTCAGCACACGCTGATGGGTGGTTTCATGTAAGGCACATGATTAGGGACCTAGGGACTTAGGAATCGGGGGCTTAGGGTATTTGGCAGGTGCTGATGGGTGGTTCAGTGCTCGGGAATGTCTGGCTGCAGGTAGAGTTTACGTCTGTCCATCCATTGGAGGAAGGGCGGATCTATGATAGGGCAGTGGGAGATCGGAAAGCCAATCTCCGCTCCTCCCTCCAGGCCCTGCGCCCGGCTCACCTGGCAGCCCAGGTGATGGGGATGCGGTGGGTGGCGTAGACCGCGAAGGCCAGCGGCCCGGAGAAGTGGCAGGCCTCCTGCACCAGGTCGTGCTTGTGGCTGCCGTGCACCGCCGGCTGGAAGTCCGCGTTGAACGTGTTGCAGTACAGCTCCACCAGGTCCAGGATGGCCGCAGTCAGCGCCTCCATGGCCTTCTCTGGAAGGGAGGGGTCGGAGAGGAGGGGGTGAGGCGATGCGATGGAAAACCCCAGAAACTATCCCCAGATGCCCGCTGCTTTTCTAACAGCTGGGACCCCATCAGCGGTGAAGTGAAGAGAAAGCAGGAACATGCCATAAGCTTCTCTGAAAACGACAGACAGCAAATGCAAACATCCTCCTTCCTTTACATATCGCTACTTATTTCACGTTCAATGTCCTTTTAGGAAACAGCGGGAATCACAACGGTCAGTTACACGTAAAAAGTCACTGCTCGGAAAAAGAGAAGATGGCAATTTCTATGTTGGAACTCAAAATAATATTTTGGGGGACATTTTATTGGTCCATAAAACCCAAAAGACTGGGACTCACTGACCAAAAATCCCAAAATATGGGCTTTGTGGGGCAAAGTTCCGCTTGAAAGGCTCAAGGGGAGAATCCTCGTGAAAAACCCTTTACCTCCCTCTCCCCAGGCTCACCCTGACGCGGAAACAGGGGTCACGGACTCTCGGAGAATAATCACAACCTCCCCAAGGGAAGCTCTCGGGGTGACTGCACGACCGCCCCCACCCTCACACTTACACCACCCCATTGCCATCTCCCAGAGAGACCTCAGGAATAACTGGTAAAAACGATGAGGACACGTTTGTGGAAAGAAACATTGGTGATCTCCAGCTGTGTACATGCGTCATGTCATGTAGGAACGAACACACACACACACACACACACACACACACACACACACACGCAGACCCGGACCCTGCAGTTGCGGCGGGTGTGTGTGTGTGTGTGTGTGTGTGTGGCAGGGGGAGGATGGGGGTAATGGAGTGGAGGGAAAGGAATCGGGCTGAGTCCGCAGCATTCACCTGCCCCTCCGGGACACAGACAGAGCGGCTCCCTTACCTCGGTTTTCCCTGGCAGCCAGGACAGTGGGGTCCTGTGGGGGAAAAGGAGAGGGAGGGGCTTCAGGGCCTCAGCCTTTCCGGGCACAGCTGGCTCATCTGGACCCCACGGGACTGAAGCTTGAGGAGCAGAGTTTTGACAAGGTAATGGTCTGTCCCGGATCCATGTAATGGACAGAGGGAGCCAGACCAGGGATAAAGTCATCGTGTCCACCCAGATGCGACGCTCTATCCCTCGGGCCACGCACGGCACTGCTGGCCCGGTGCCGGCCAGGCCGCGGAGCCCGGAGCCCCTGGCTCGGGGAAGTGTGGGTTCGCACCCCGATCGCGTGGGAACTGCCAGGCAACGCCTCGCTGGTGCCGAGGAGAGCCCGTGCTGGTCTGGGCTCCCGCAATCAGTCCCTGGGGGCAGACCCAAGCCCACCCTCAACCTCCGAAAGAGGGGACTCATGTGGTACCCATTTCCCGGAACTCTTCTGATTAAACTATTCAAGCATAAAAGACGGAGAGATGAGCCTTTTAGTAGCTAGACAGTGAATAACCCAGTTGCGGTTGACCCTTCCTCCCCCCCCCCCCCCCCCCCCCCCCCCCCCCCCCCCCATGCTCACGCTCTGGGCCCGTTACCTTCTGAATCTTAGGCTGCACGCGGGAGGGGCAGGGGGGCAGCTGGTTGAGAGCACTGGTGATCTCGGGGGTCTCCACGGCCGCCAGGGCGTTGCAGATGGCCTTGACGGACTGGACCACCCTGTCAGCCTTCAGCGGGAAGTCCCCCTGCGAGGGGAGGGGCAGTGAGGCCGCCAGGCTCTGGCTGGGAGGAGCGTGGGCTCATGGCAGGAGTCGTAGCGAAACCTGTGCTTTATTTCCAAACACCCGACATCGGCGAGTCATCGCTCCTACTGGTGACATGAGCCATGCTCCCCCGTTCTCTCAGCCACGTCCCTGAGCCTCCTCTTATTCCCCAGCTACAGCCTCCCTGTGCCATAGAGACACACACGGGGTCTCCCTCGGAGGCATCCCTGGGGAACAGAAAGAGGCCAACAAGACCACACGGAGGCACCCCTTGCCCAGGGTTGTATGTCTCATCAGACCACCTAGAATTTCTAGACAGACCTCACCTCAGTATCACAGAGTGCCACACCCGCTCGCTCCCCTCCCCACCCCACCCCTCTGCCCTGCACTTTTCTCATTTGGAATTCCTTCCTGTCCTGCCCTGATTACTGTGTACATTCAAATCACCTCTCTCCCAGAGCTTTCCCTGGCCAGTCCCCTCTCTATTCCTCTCAAAAAGCCCTTGAACTCAGCATTTATGTTACTATCGCAGAGCAGTATTATAGGGCCGGACCAGTGCAGAAAAGGGGCTCAGAGAACGACCCCCTCACCACAG
Organism: Pipistrellus kuhlii; assembly: GCF_014108245.1. NCBI lineage: Eukaryota > Metazoa > Chordata > Mammalia > Chiroptera > Vespertilionidae > Pipistrellus > Pipistrellus kuhlii. The sequence goes on from NW_023425493.1 coordinate 5,908,311, forward strand.
GAAATGGCCACGTGCAGAGGCTGCTGGAGAAGGGTGCTGGCATGAGGGAGAGGTCTGAACGGGGTATAATGCTGAACTCCCCACGAGGGACGCGTCCATGACCACTGCTGACCGAATCATGAGACAAGGACCGTTCTGAGGATCCCTATCTGATTTTCGTTAGCTTCATGACATTTGGGGCAAATGTTTATGATCGTGGTTTTGAGGCTCAAAACCCCTGTGAGTCCAGGTAGAGAGTCCTGGCCCCTCCCTGCCTCCAGGACCCTCCACCTCCTCACGGTTTTCCTCCGGGGACACCAGAGCCTCAGAACGTCTCCGATCGGAGGTTCTGGGCATTCCTTCCTCCGAGACTCACTCCGATGCACATCCAAGGGTGGCAGCGGCGGGGTGCCCACTCCATGTCCCTTTGCTTTGGAGACGCCCACTCCAGGGGCAGGGATCAGACACGGTCCTGACCCACTTCTACAAGGAGCAGACCCCTCTTCATACACACTGGCCAGCCACCCAACCGCTGGCAGTCCTGGTTTGCTCGTGAGGCAGGGGAATGGAAAGACGTGCTCTCCTAAAGAACTTGCAGTGTCTCCTACGCCAGATCCCCTGTAGGGCTGGCTGGTCGCAGGAGGGCTGGGAGGGGGAGAGGGGGGGCGCGAAGCTCTGGGCACCAGGGCCACCCCAGGGTTTGTACTCACGTCAGCCAGCAGGAAGGCATCCGCCTCGTTGTGGTAAGTGTCAAACAGAAGACTCAGGGCCTGCCTGGGAAGTTGGGGGCAAGGAAAAGTCATGGGAGAAGTCAGGACTGCACCGCCCTCGCCCCTGCTATGTACTGGGCAACCCATTCTCTCCTTCCTTTTCTTTTTCTTTCTTTCTTTCTTTTAAAATATATTTTTATTTATTTATTTATTTATTTATTTATTTATTTATTTATTTTTTACAGAGAGGAAGAGAGAGGGATAGCGAGTCAGAAACATCGATGAGAGAGGTAAATCGACCAGCTGCCTCCTGCACACCTTTCACCGGGGATGTGCTGGCTACCAATGCACATGCCCTTGACCGGAATCGAACCTGGGACCCTTCAGTCTACAGACCAACTCTCTATCCACTGAGACAAACTGGTTTCAGCTCTCCTTTTCCACAGCTGGCGAATCTGACCCTGGTTCACAGGAGTTCCCATCCCTTCCACGTGTCCCATGAAGACTCAAGGACGGAGAATGCTCTGTACTTAGCCACCGCTCCCCCGGAGCATGATGGTAAAGTACGAGAGGGCAGAGATGTAACAGCTAGAGTGGGGGGATATCTGCCTAAGGCCCTTGGGTCTGCAAGAAGCCCTGGCCCCAGCGGGAAGGCAGGCAAGGGTACCTGCTGGGCTCCCCTCAGAGGTCCTGTGGGCCCACACCCGCGAGGGCGCCACACTCACCTGCTGATGGTCTGTTTGACTGGCCTCTCCTGCAGGTGGACGAGGTAGTTCAACGTGGAGGGGCTCTGGTCATCATTTACCTGCGTAACAAGGGCCCAGTTCAGGGAGGGGCGGTGCCTCAACCCCCTCCCTCTAACTGTCTCTGCACCACCCTCTGACGCCCGCCGCCCCACACGAACCGTCCGGGCCAGGTCACTGCGTACGGACTTCTGCTCCATCAGCTGCAGCCGGATGTCGATGTCAAACTTGCGGCAGTGCTGGATGTACTCATGGCTGCCCAGGGCCTGCTTGCTGGTGGGACAGAGGGACAGACCATTAGCATCCCGGGAACTCCGTGGGGAGGGCGATGTAGACCTGAGCCTCGGGGAGAGAGAAACAGGAGGGCGGGAGGCCACTCAGAGGTATTAATAGTATTCGTGCTGTGCCCCCTACCTGGGCTCCTGGAAATGTCATGGCAGAGGCTGGGGAAGGAACAGAGGTCTGTCTAATGGAAAGCCACCTACTACACTGGTACCTTAGTCTGTACAAACACTGACTTTCCCAGGTACTTATGACCTGTATTGTTATCAGGGGTTCATTCCAGGTGGGAACTTCGGGGACGGGGAGAGAGACACAGAGGGACTTCGCAGAGGGCAGTGTTTAAACCTCACGCTCTTGGCTTCGGTAAACGAGGAGGGTGGAAGTCAGCCAGTGCCCAGGCTTGGGTGTGGAGCTCAGTGAGTGAACACTGTCCTCCTACTGAGGTCCTGGGTCTCGCACACCCTACTGTTACCAGTTGGGGTGCTGAGGTCAACCAGGCAAATACAGCAAGAATCCAGTTCTGTATGAACCAGGAAGTCACGTTTCAATTCCCGGTCAGGGCACATGCCCAGCTTACAGGCTTGATCCCGAGTGAGGGGCATGCTGGAGGCGGCCAATCAATGATTCTCTCTCATCATTGATGTTCTTATCTCTCTCTCCCTCTCCCTTCCTCGCTGAAATAAATACAAATATATATTAGACGCCCGATGCATGAAATTTGTGCAAGAGTAGGCCTTCCTTCCCTGGCTGCTGGCACCAGCCTCCCTTAGTACCTGGGACCCGGGCTTCCCTCACAGCCCTGGCTTTGTCTCGAAGGTTGTCCAGAAGGACAGTCGGTCTAATTAGCATATTATGCTTTTATTATTTTATGTACTTTTAAATTTTTTATTTTATTTTATTTTATTTTATTTTATTTTATTTTATTTTATTAAGATTCCAGGTCTATTATCCCAGTGCTCATCCAAGGCTTGCTTCTGCCCTGACCCCGTAGCTCAGCTGGTTAGCATGTCCCAATATGTCAAAGGTTATGAGTTTGATCCCCGGTCAGGGCACGTATAAGAAGCAACCAATGGCCGAAACCGGTTTGGCTCAGTGGATAGAGCGTCGGTCTGCGGACTGAAGGGTCCCAGGTTCGATTCTGGTCAGGAAAATGTACGTTGGTTGCGGGCACATCCCCGGTAGGGGGTGTACGGGAGGCAGCTGGTCGATGTTTCTCTCTCATCGACATTTCTAGCGCTCTAGCTCTCTCCCTTCCTCTCTGTGAAAAATCAATAAAATATATTTAAAAAAAAAAAAAGCAACCAATGGCCAAAACCGGTTTGGCTCAGTGGATAGAGCGTCGGCCTGCGGACTGAAAGGTCTGAGGTTCGATTCCAGTCAAGGGCCTGTACCTTGGTTGCGGGCACATCCCCAGTAGGGGGCGGTGTGCAGGAGGCAGCTGATGGATGATTCTCTTTCATTGATGTTTCTCTCTATCCCTCTACCTTACTCTCTGTAAAAAGTCAATAAAAATATACTTAAAGTTTTTAAAAAACCATTCTATTACCATTAAAAAAAAAATTTAAAGTTATTATTTAAAAAAAAGAAGAAGCAACCAATGAATGCATAAGTAAGTGGAACAACAAATCAATGTTTCTCTCTTTCTCTCTCAAACCAGTAAATAAAAGTCTGCTCTCCCCTTCCATGTGGCTGCTGCCTGCAGGCCATTCCCACCGCTCAAGTGACAGCCCGAGGCCTCTTCCTCCCTCTCAAATCACACCTCAGCCAGAAGGAAACCCAGAGAGGGGTCAGGGCGTCCCTCCTACAGGAGCACTGCGCCCGGGCTGGGCCCCGGCCCCTGAGGAACAGAAGCCGGAAAGGGACTTCCTTCCTCGGCAGAGCTGGCGTCTGGGCCAGCAGTGGAGGGGAGAGGACAGGCGTGGAGGGGAGGGGTGCGTGCAGAGCCGAGAGGACCCCGGCTGGAGGCCATTAGGACTTAAGGGAGTTCTCCACATCCTGAGGGGCCAAGCCTCTGGTGTAGGCCCTAAGCGGCCAAGTCTGAGCTGCTGCTAAGTCTGAGCTGCAGCCAGAAGCCAGGACCGGGCCGGGCAGGTCTGGGGGAGTGCCTGGAAGGAAGGAAGAGTGTGGTGTGGCGGGGGAGGAGGCAGGAAACCCAGCCCTCCCCAGGGACTGTCTCGGGGCTCTTATCTACGAGCAACCTGCATCCTGGACTCGACAGCCCCCCCTGGCAGCAGCCCCCTCCCCCTAGGAACGCTGGGAAACCACAGGCCTCCTTGGCAGCTGGCAGCTTTCTGGAACCCCGAGAGGGAACTTTCCACCCCGCCCAGGCAGCTGTCCTCGCTCAGGGTGGTGGGAGGGAAGAGAACAGGCTGGACGGGGGAGGGGGGCTCCTGGATATTTTTCCCATTGATTTTTAGAGAGAGTAGAAGGGAGGGGGAGCGACAGGGAGAGGGAAACATCGATGCCAGAGAGACACATCGATCGGTTGCCTCCTGCAACCGGGGTACATGCCTGTGTCCGGAATCGATCTTGGGACCCTTTGGTCCGCAGGCTGATGCTCTATCCACTGAGCAAAACCGGGCAGGGCCAATCCTCACTACATTTTATAGAAGAAACTGAGGGTCAGGGTTTTACAACTAGTAAGCGCACGTCAGTACCTGAACCAGCCATGCGGACGTGACTTACTGTGCCCTGTTCCCTGAGACAGTGGGCAGGCTGCCAGGGGCGCTCTCTCCCGGGAGACCCCGAGTCTAGGACCCCTCTCATTCCTCCAGGGGGCATCGAGGACACAAGGAGACGTTCCGTTTCCTGAGGTCTTAGCCTTTTGCTTTTCTTTTTTCATTTATTTACTTATTTATTTTATATATTTTATTAATTTTTTTACAGAGAGGGATAGAGAGTTAGAAACATCGACCAGCTGCCTCCTGCACACTCCACACTGGGGATGTGCCCGCAACCAAGGTACATGCCCTTGACGGGAATCGAACCTGGGACCCTTGAGTCCACAGGCGGATGCTCTATCCACTGAGCCAAACCGGCTAGGGCAGCCCTTTGCTTTTCCAGTGGAGGGCACCGAGGCCAGCGAGGGCCCGCAGCATCCCTCAGGTTAAAGAAAGCAGCTGGGAACTGCTCCAGCCACAGACCCATTGCGCCCACCCCTGGATGTGAGTGAGTGATGGCACCTGTGGGCGCTCCTCCTGTCCCTACTCTCAAGGCCTTTGATGAGCATGAGGCAGCTGGAAACTTGGGGGGGGGGGGGGAGAGCAGATCTGTCTCCTTATCTGCTGCCATCCGGCTGACCCCGGGCCTGCCACCCAGCTGCACCACCACAGGGTGCAATCCCCCGCGCAGCCAGAATCCAGAGCCCGGGCAGTGGGCAGGGCATCGCTTGCGGCGAGGGCACTGACGGAGAGGGGCTGGCAGACGGCCTCCGGGGCGAGGGCTGCCCACGGCACACGCCAGCGGGGAAGGCTTGCGGGTAGGGGAAGGGGGAAGACAGCAACTGTGACTCCCCACCTAGGTTCCCCTGAGCACTTCTGCCCCTCACCTCCCACAATCCAGGGCAGGAGGGAGCCGCACACAGGCCCTCCAGCGCCCCTCCTGCCTCTCCCCACATGCACACGTCTGCGAGCAGTACGACCTAGACTTTGCCTAATCCCTGCTCCAAGCTCTTCCCACAGATCTGGCTCAGGAGGCCGCCAGCCCGCGCTGGAAGAGGGAGCTCCCGGGAAAGTGCGACGTGGCAGAGGACGTGCCCGGAGAGGGGGAGCCCTGCCCGTGGGGGGGCTGCGGGCAGCGGCCAGCCCCGGGCCTGGAGCCCAGCCCCTGCCGGAGGAAGCCCCTGGCAGTCCCGCCGCCCACAGGCAGGTGCCGCACCTCCCCGGCTCCCCCGACCCGCACCCCCTCACTCACTTCTGCAGGAACTCCTCCAGCCCACAGGGCTTCAGCACGAAGTCGCTCACATCCACGCCCCGCAGCTCGTCCCGGGTGTAGCACAGCGTCTGGTAGATGAGCAAGTCCACGGTGGAGGAGCCTGTGCGGGGCGGGGCAGGGCAGCGATGACGGGGTGCCAAGGGCAGCTGGGGCTCAGCACTCACCCTGACCCCCCATGCCCGGCTAAGCAGGATCCAGCACCAGCACAGACCAGGTAAAGCAGTCTGGGGCTGGAGGAAGTGGCCCTGGACCTAAAAACGCTGGCCCCAGAGCCCGCCTCCCAGAGCAGCTCTGAGCCACACCGTGGGGAGGGGACGGAGGCCCAAGGGTCCCACCCCACCTCCAGGGAGGCCCCCTCGCCTCCCCGCTCACTCACAGTTGCAGGTAAAAGTGAGTGGCTCCTGCAGGCTGTCACACAACACCGTCACCTTCAGGTTGACCTCATCCCCAAGGTGCTCGGGGCTCGGGGTGACCGCGCTCCAGACGTACCCGGTGAGGACGTAGTCCTGGACGTCGGAGCCGGACCGGAGGCTGTGCGGGGAGAGAGGGAGAAGGACCCTCGCTCTGCCTTCGGAAGAGAGCAGCCGAGAGGAGGCCTGCTGGGACCCTCCCGCCCTGCGGCCAGGCCCCTCTGTCCCAGTCAGCCTGGCCCTCCAGGTCTGCGGTCCAGGAAGAAGGGCGGGGGGAGGGGGGAAGCAGCTCTGGGATCCAAGTTCTCGGCACATTTGCTGCGGCTGCAAGACACTTCCCAAGCGGAGCTGAACTGGGGATCGCTCTAAGGTGGCATGCCGAGTGCCACCGGGCGGTTTTCTGAGTTCACTTCCTTTATCTTTTAGCCCCAGAAAACGCTCTGATCTCCATCGGGGCACCTGCTCCCACAGCCTGGAGCGACTGGGGTCATTGGACCGTCCAATCAAGGGTCTGTAAAATTTTGTCAAACCTCTGAACCTCCTAAGATGCCTCCATTTCTAAGAACCCACGGGCGCCTTTGCTAGGAAGAGCATCCATCGCTCTGGATTGAGATTTATGAATTATGGTCCTTCTTTCTTCCTAGCAAAAGGTGGCCTCCTCCCCAGCCCCCCCACATCCCCCCACAACCCCTGTTCTTGAACTCTTACACATCCAGCATGTGGCAAAAGGCAGCAACCTCCTCATCCCTCTCCTCTGAGACCTCAAACAACTCATGGCCATTGGCGACGGCGTGGGGCCGGGAGACCACCTTCAAGAGAAGAGCAGCGACTCAGTGCCTTTTCCCTCGAGGCACCCCCTTCCCACTGCTCCCAGTCTAACCTATTCAGCTCTGAAGACTCCCCAGGCATTCAACACCCAGGGAGAGGGGCACGAGAAAATACGGGCAATGCTGGAGTACATGTATCTGCCGTCCGAGGAGATCAAGAGCCACGTTGGAAAAGAGAACGTGGCCTAGCCGGTGTGGTTCCGTGGTTGGGCATCGACCTGTGAACCAGGAGGTCACGGTTCCATTCACAGTCAAGGCACATGCCCAGGTTGTGGGTTCAAGCCCTAGTGGGCGGCGTGCAGGAGGCAGCTGATCAGCGATTCTCTCTCATCATTGATGTTTCTATCTCTCTCTCCCCCCCTTCCTTCCTCTCCGAAATCAAAATATATTTAAAAACAACAATCAGCCCTAACCGGTTTGGCTCAGTGGATAAAGTGTCGGCCTGTGGACTAAAAGGTCCCAGGTTCGATTCCGGTCAAGGGCATGTACCTTGGTTGAGGGCACATCCCCAGTATGGGATGCAGGAGGCAGCTGATGGATGTTTCTCGCTCATCAATGTTTCTAACTCTCTATACCTCTCCCTTCCTTTCTGTAAAATATATCAATAAATAAATAAAATAAAATATATTTTAAAAATAAAAAATAAACTGGCCACCTTAAAAAAAAAGTATCGTTTTATAAACGACAATCAATCAGTGATTCTCATCACTGATGTTTCTAACTCCCTCTCCCTTCTTCTCTGAAATGAATAAAAATATATGTTTGAAAAAGAGAGAGAGCAGAAACCGGGTTGGCTCAGTGGATAGAGCGTCCACCTGCGGACTGAAAGGTCCCAGGTTCGATTCTGGTCAAGGGCATGTGCATTGGTTGCGGGCACATCCCCGGTGGGGGTTGTGCAGGAGGCAGCTGGTCGATGTTTCTCTCCCATCGATGTTTCTAGCTCTCTATCCCTCTTCCTTCCTCTCTGTACAAAATCAATAAAATATATTTTTAGTTAAAAATAAATATATATATGTTTGAAAAAGAGAGAGAGAACGTAAAGCTTTGACGAAGTCCGGAAGCCTGGGCAGAATGAGCAAGAGTCTGGCCCACTCCCCTTCCCAGGAGGGCTGTTTCTAACAAGCTCCAGGCAGCAGGCGGGGCCGGGGGAGGGGGCTGCCCACACAGTCCCCAGGGAGGCTGGGCCTTGGGCCAAAGCCTCAACATCCACAGCAAGCTCCCGGGACCCAAAGTAGAGAGAAAGGGAGAGCCCGTGGCTGGGTCCACCCGTGGAGGAGGAAGTCCAAGCAGCTTTCTGGTTGGGAGAGGGCCTGGGGGAGGGCCTGGGGGAGGGCTGAGGTCCTTCTGGCTCCCGGGTCTCCTGGTTCTGATCAGCCGTCACATCAGGGAACCTGCCTGAGCCCCACTGCCTGCCCAAGGCGTGCATGCTGGAGGGAATGTTCTCAGGCCTCACACAGACTCCTGCAGTCACAGTGCTGCTTCCGCTCGCCCACCAGGAGCCCCCCGAGGCCTGCCGCTCAGCCCGGGCCAGGAGGAAGTGGGGGAGCTGGTGCATGACGGGTGCATGACGGGCGAGGCCGCCCCACGGGAACGAGGCTGCAGCTGGGATGCAGCGCCCGCCGCTGGTGCCAACACCTGCTTCCGGGAGGCCCATGGCCCGGTCTGCACACACAGCAACGCCTCACCTCTCCCCCTCCCTCCCTCCGGTCGGCCTCATGTCCTCCGGCCCCTCGGGCAGACGGCAGCACTGACCCCTCATCTGGACATCCAGAGTTTCCTCTGCGTGACCACCTCCTGGTAGCCTTGCTCCCCTGGGTGAGCAGGGGGGCTGCAGGGCGGGGAGGACAGCAGTGGGGGCAGCTGGCATGTGAGGCCCTGGCTCTGCCAAGTTCATGCCTGTGTCCCAGGCAAAACAATAGTACCACTGTCAGCAGTGAACCCACAAAAGCAAGAGGGAGAAAGCGACAGAGCAACAGAACGAGGCAGAGAAGCAGCAACAGAGAGACAGACAGACAGACAAGAGAGACAGAGAGAAAGAGAGAGGAGGGGATGGTGACGAGGAGAGAACAGAGTCGCTACTGAGGCCATCTCCATGCCCTTTCAGTGCCATTCCCTGGCTCCGTGAGAAAGCAAAGCCACTTACGTTCACCCTGCTGGCGGGCCCTGGCGGCATCACCCGGTGCTGGCTGGGGGCGCCTGCCAGGCAGAGGCTGGCAGCGGGGGTACGAAGCTGGCATTTGGAGCCAACCACTTCCAGAGCCGGCTCCCCAGGCCTGGGGCAAGGAGAGTCCCTCTGGCTGAAAGCCCGGCGAAGGCGGGGCGGTGGCACTGGCCGAGGGCCCGAGGGGACCCTCCGCCCCGGGGGATGGGTCCCTGCACCCAGCTGAGGTGGCGAACACCGAGGCCGCATTTCCCCACTAAGAGCGGGCAAGGCTCTGTGCGTGGCCCTCGCTTCCCCTCTCAGAACTCCGAGGACCAGCAGGAGCCTGGCCGGGGCGAGGGAGGGGGGCGGGGGAGCAGGACAGCGAGCGACAGCAGTGGCCACCTACCAGGGTGGTGGACCAGGCGAGCAGGCCCCGCTGGGCGAGAGGGACTTTGCACCGGGAACAGGACTGCATGTCCCTATAAATAGGAGCAGCCCCACCTCTCGGAGCAGGGCCTTTAAAAAGCCCGAGCTCCGGCAGCGAGCCGTCCCGGGAGCTGATGCTGCAGCGGTGGCTCTCCCGGCACAAGCCCGGGGAGGAGGGAGTGCGGGCTGATCCCGGGCTGGGCAGAGGCCCGGTGGCCAGGGGACAGCCCCGGCGTCCCTCAGACAATGAGGGAGGAGGAAGCAGGGGCGGGATGAGGTGAGCGCTCTTCCTACGGGAGGCGTCTCCGCCCGGATGCCTCCTGACCCCGTCTGGGGCCACAGAGCAACCTGCCAGTCCCACCCACGCGGATGCTGCTGCTGGCACTTCTCTGGACCAGAAGATCCTCGAAGCTCTCCTGGGCCCACCTGGGGCTTTGCTATTTCATATTGTGTTCGGATAGAAGTAAAATTATTATCATACCACGTATTCTTTTCTAAATATTTTCAATGTGAACAGAGATAACTGGTGGCGATGGTCGCAGAAGAATGTGAATGTATTTCATGCCACTGCACTGTGTCCTTGACATTAGTTAAAACAGTAAACGCAATGTTATGTATATTTCAGCATAATAAAAGAGAGACAGAGAGAGGAAGACAGGGAGAAAGAGAACAAGGAGGAAGACACAGAAAAACAGAGAGACAGAAGAGAAAATGAAAGAGAAAAAGAGAGAAAGACAGAAGGAAAGGGAGAGTCAGAGGGAAGAGGGAGACAGAAGAGACAGAGGCAAACAAGGGAAAGAGACCATGGGAGAGACAGAGAGACACACACAGAGAGAAGGAGACACAGAGAGAGAGAGAGCGAGAACAAGCCAGCTTTGGAATGAGAGACCAGAGCTGGGTGCCTTAGACCCGTGGTCAGCAAACTGCGGCTCTCGAACCACATGCGGCTCTTTGGCCCTTTGAGTATGGTTCTTCCACAAAATACCACGACCTGGGTGAGTCTATTTTAAAGAAGTGGCATTAGGAGAAGTTTAAGTTTAAAACATTTGGCTCTCCAAAGAACTTTCAATCGTTGTACTGTTGCTGTTTGGCTCTGCGGACTAATGGGTTTGCCGACCACTGCCTTAGACCATCAGGCAGGATCTAGTGTTCCGTGGGCACAGACGATGGTTAATAGGAGGCCGGAGCCTCATCGCCACGCAGACCAAAAAGCAGAAGCTACGCGCTCCGGTCCACAAAGCCACTGGGACCAACACCGAGTCCCAGGACCCCGGCTCTGTCCCACATCATACAGAGGCACACACACTAGACACGGGGACCCTGAAATGCCTGCTCCCGGGAGTACACAAAGCTCAGCCCGGGGAAGGAGCCATGCCTGCAGGTGGCCCGCTCCTCTCCCCGCCAGGACCGGGGGCCCAGGACACACGCGGAGGGCGGAGAGGACTACAGGGATGAGGAAAGCCAAGAAGGAAGGGAGGCTCTTCCGTTTCTGAATGACAGGAGACCAGGACGACAAAAGACACACAAGGTCCTCACCGCAGCCGCGGAGATCCGGTGGTTCTTGCCGGGCGTCGCGTTTTTCCGGTTGGCACAGCGAGAGACGTAGGTGCGGGGGGGCACCTGCGGGGGCATGGTCTTACTCCGGGCCACGGGTTTGCCGGGGGTGCCCTTGCCGAAGTCCAGGGGCCCCCGGCCCTCCTTCCAGCCCCGGGTGGCGTCCCGCACCATCTCTGCATCGTAGGTTGACTTCAAGTTGAGCCGTGTGATCGCATCGTTGATGCCATCGTAGTCCACGGACCCCAGGAGGCGCCCCGTCCCCCCACTTCTTGGCCCCTCGTCTTCTAAGATCCGATGCCCTCGCAATTTGCCCGGAGGCTGCTCGACCGAAGAAAAAGTGTTGATGTCATTGGGCTGGGAGATCTTGGAGGAAGTCGGGGCCCTCTTCCTGGGAGGCAGGGGAGGGGTGTCCCAGATAGAGACTCGAGGAGGCAGAGGCGGTGGGGACAGTTTCTTAGAAGAGCCGTCTAGATCCCCCGGTCTTGGGGACAAAGAGAATCCCCCATCTGAGCCATCAAATATGTACAGATAGTCCCCAGCCAGGGAGCCTTTGGGCCAGGGATCGGGGCCGGGCTGGGAGCCCTGGGAGGTAGAGTGGTTGGGCAGCCCTTCCTGTGGGGAGAGGGAGTTGTAATTGAGGGTAGGATCCGAGCCAGAGAGACCGCGTAAGAGCTTGAGGTCCTTCTGCCTTCCTGCCGGCTTGCTGTAGAAGTCCAGGGCAGGCTCCTCCCACTCAATGAGAGAGGGGTCCGTGTTCTGCTTGGTTCTGTTTTCCTCCTTGTCATGCCGGAGCCGGGACAAGGCGTCGTACTCCATCTGCAGGGCTTCGGCCATGGCCAGCTCTTTGCGGCTGATGCCCACGGACTCCAGGGACTCCCAGTGCTCCCCATTGCCCGGGGTCGACGACATGGTGAGGACGGGGACGGAGGAGACGAGGAAAGGCCTCTACTTCCCACCAAGGTCAGGTCTGCAGGGTTGCGGCATCGTGTCTGGGCACCTGCAGGCGAGGGGTACAAACATCCATCATTCCATCACAAAGAGAGAAGCATTCAGCCCTAGCTGGTTTGGCTCAGTGGATAGAGCATTGACCTGCAGACTGAGGGTCCTGGGTTCGATTCCAGCCAAGGGCACATGCCCAGGTTTCAGGCTTGATCCCCAGGGTAGGTGTGCAGAAGGCAGCCGGTCAATGTTTCTCTCTCATCATTTTTTAAAAATATATATATTTTATTGATTTTTTTACAGAGAAGAAGGGAGAGAAATAGAGAGTCAGAAACATCGATCAACTGCCTCCTGCACATCCCCCACTGGGGATGCACCCGCAACCAAGGTACATGCCCTTGACCGGAATTGAACCTGGGACCCTTCAGTCAGCAGGCCAAAGCTCTTTCCACTGAGCCAAACCGGTTTTGGCTCTCTCTCATCATTGATGTTTCTATCTCTCTCTCCCTTCCTCTCTGAAATCAATAAAAGAAATATATTTTTAAAAAAGAGAGATGCCTTCATAATCTGACTTAGGTGACATCTACCCGTTTCTTAATTGCCTACAATAGAAAGATGGAGGGGGAAAAAGAGATATTAAGACAAGTTTATCCATCTCTGACAGCCATTCACCCATTCATCCATCCACGCCTCCAGCTCCGGCCCTTCACTCCCATCCTCACCTCTCTCACACGTACCCAGAGGATAAAGGAGGCTTCACCCAGTTGGAGAAGAAGCACTAAGGGCTCTTCCACCCGTGCAGAGGGGACAGCACTCAGGTGCTGCTGCTGGGAAGGTGAAACAGTGCAACCACCTTAGAACACAGGCTACTTCCTGAAAAGATAACCATCGGCCGACCACATGACTCAGCTACCGAAGTTACTCACGCAAGTAACACTAAGACTTCTATGTGACTATTCACAGCAGCTTCATGGGCAATGTCTAAAAACCAGAAACAACCCAAATGCCCACCAACAGATTTAAAAAAAAACACGTGATATGTCCACAGAACTGACATTACTCAGCAACCAAAAGGAATGAATTAGTGACACACGCCGTGTCACGGACAAATCTCATAACGACCACACTGAGGACAACAAGCCAGACAACGGAGTATGAGTTATGTAGGATTCCACTTAGATGAACTTCTGAACATGAAGCTAATGTACAGTGACAGGAAGCAGAGCAGTGGGTTCCCTGGGAAGGGGCAGGAAGGAGCAGAGGGAATGCTGGGGAGGGGTGTGTGTGTGTGTGTGTGTGTGTGTGTGTGTGTGTGACTAGGCTCACTCTCTAGACTAGGGGTGTCGAACTCAATCAGAGAAGGGGCCAAAATCTAAAATCCAGCCTAAATCGCGGGCCGAATGGTTTACTGAACAGTCATAAACTGTCATTGTGATGGAAACGCAGCAGAGTGCAGTGATGACAGAGCGGTGCGGGCCACATTGCAAGGCCTGGCGGGACGGATTTGGCCCGCGGGCCTTGTGTTTGACACATGTGCTCTAGACTATGTAATGGTTTCACATATGTCAAGACGTCTCACATTGTATGTTTCAAGTATGTACACGTTGTTGCATGTCAGTTACACCTCAATAAAGCTATACGTGAAAAGCACAGCCTTGGCCGGCGTGGCTCGATGGTTGAACGTCGACCTATAAAACAAAGAGGTCACGGTTCGATTCCCGGTCAGGACACGTGCCCAGGTTGCAGGCTCAGTCCCCAGGGTGGGGCGTGCAGGAGGCAGCCAGTCAATGATTTTCTCTCAGCGCTGATGTTTTCATCTCTCTCTCCCCCTCTCCCTTCCTCTCTGAAATCAATAAAAAATGTATATATCTTTTAAAAAGTACAATAGAGCGTTATAAAACACACCTACGATTACTCAGATTGCACAAGGATCCTCCCCAAATGCACCGATATGAGCACCTACACACAGCTTTCCAAAGGGTGAGGCCCAGGGGCTGATGGGATATAGGGCCAAAATACTGATTTCTCCTAAGCCCTCAGGAGACCAGGCAGAAAGGCAGGACCCCCGCCGGCTGCCTCCCGCTGCAAGCAGCCCCCACAGTTACCCCGGGGTTGGCATCCTTCCCTCCAGAAGCCAGGGCATGAAGAAGACACTGAGCAAGTGGTTGCCCAGCCCAGTAGTTCTCAAACCTGGCTGCCCATTAGAGACGCCGGGGGAACTTGCTAAAAGTGAGGTCCTGACACCCACGTTCTCCCGAAACATCCTCATGTTGTTGTTGTTTTTATTTTTTTAAATATATTTTATTGATTTTTTACAGAGAGGAAGAGAAAGGGAAAGAGAGTTAGAAACATCGATGAGAGAGAATCATCGATCAGCTGCCTCTTGCACACCACACCCCCTACTGGGGATGTGCCCACAACCAAGGTAAATGCCCTTGACCGAAATCGAACCCGGGCCCTTTCAGTCTGCAGGCTGACGCTCTATCCACTGAGCCAAACCGGTTTCGGCTATTGTTGTTGTTTTTAATATGTTTGTATTCATTTCAGAGAGGAAGGGAGAGGGAGAGAGAGATGGAAATATCCAAGATGAGAAAGAATCATCGATTGGCTGCCTCCTGCACACCCCACCCTGGGGACTGAGCCTGAAACCCAGGCATACACCCTGACTGGGAGTCGAACCGTGACCTCCTTGGTTCATAGGTCGACACTCAACCACTGAGCCATGCCAGCCGGCCAGGCAGGCCATGGTGCTATTAAAAATTCCTCAGGCGCCCTAACCGGTTTGACTCAGTGGATAGAGCGTCGGCCAGCAGACTCAAGGGTCCCAGGTTCTATTCCGGTCAAGGGCATGTACCTTGATTGTGGGCACATCCCCAGTAGGGAGTGTGCAGGAGGCAGCTGATCGATGTTTCTAACTCTCCATACCTCTTCTTCCCTGTAAAAAAAAAAAAAAAAAAAATCAATAAAACATATTAAAAAAAAATGATTCCCCAGGCGACTCTAGTCTATAGTTGGTGCTGAGAATCATGGGTCTATGTGTGCACGGTATATCCTCAACGTTATTTACAGGTTCTTGGAAACTGCAACTTTCAACAGATAATGAAACCAATGTCACCACAGGCTAATCGATATAAAAGAGAGTGAAGCTCCTAGGGCACATTTCTGGTCACAAACACATCTCCAAACTTCAAAATAAAGACCCAAAACATGTCTACTATTAAACGTTGAAATAAATGTAAGCTATCCATACGTTTAAGGAAGATAAATGAAAACAGTGAGCTAATTATTTTCCAACTCAGTTATTCCAGTTCAGGGTCATGGGTGACTGGAACCTCTCCCAGTGGTTCAGGGCGAAAGGCCACCCACACCCACACTCACACCCACTCAGAGGGGGACAGTGCAGACACACCAGTTCATCTAACGGTCACATCCGTGGGATGTGAGCGGAAATGGGCACCCTCAAGAAACCCACGCAGACATGGGGAGAACATGCACACGCCACAAAGACAGACACCCCCGCCAGGAATCAATTTTATTTTTCATCCATGTCATAACAAAACTCTGTTAACTCAAGAACCTGCTGTATGTGTGCTCTGGATGAGCTTGTGGGAAGTAAGTGTGAGGTAGCTACACCAGGCCTTGAGCATGAGCAGCTAAGAAGTTCCTAACTGCATGACATTATCAAAAGCTGTACATTCTATTGTACTGCTTTATCCAGCAGATAATAAATACATGAAGCACGTTCTTCCTCTGGATTAGAAAGTGGAAAACATCAACAGGAAAAAGAGCTCAGTTAGATTCTTAGGTGGCAAGTTCCGTCAGATCCAAAAATGAGTTAGCAAATAAACAACAAAAAAGAAAGCAAAATGAGTTAGGACAAGGGTACCCCTTAACCGGAGGTCCCCCCACTACGGCCCAGGACCCCTCGCGTCTGCCAGGCACAGGCACAATACGAGGGGGGAAGGGGGGGCAGGGCTGGCTCAGCGAATTTTAGAAAGCCATTTCTCAAAGACGAATTAGCCCAAGCCCGGCCTCAGGCACACAGAGCACTCTGCTCACTTCTCTGCCTGTTGAGTTTCTCCACCTTCAACAGCTTCTTACAGGTTATTCTTTTATCACTTTGTTTTCATCGGTTTTTAGAGAGAGAGAGGAGGTACAGAGAGAAAGAGGCGAGAGAGAAACTGGCTGCTTTTCACACGCACCCCAATTAATCGAGCCTGAAACCCAAGCATGTTCCCTGGGCCGAGAATCGAACCAGTGACCCTTCGGTGTATGGGACAATGCCCAACCAACTGAGCCACACCAGCCAAGGCCTTATAGATTACTTTTTATCTGCAGAGGGTGAGAGGGCCAAAACTGGTTTGGCTCAGTGGATTGAGCGTCGGCCTGTGGACTGAAGGGTCCCGGGTTCAATTCCGGTCAAGGGCATGTACCTTGGTTGTGGGCACGTCCCCAGTAGGGGGTGTATGATCGATGTTTCTCTCTCATCGATGTTTCTAACTCTCTGTCCCTCTCCCTTCCTCTCTGTAAAAAATAAAAAATAAAAAAAAATCAATAAAATATATTTTATTTTATTTTTTATTTTATTTTTATTTTATTTTTTTTTAATTTTTTTTTAAATTTATTTATTTATTTTTTTTACATATAATAAAATATATTTTAAAAAATAAAGAGAGTAAGAGGCAGTCTTTCTATTTGAAATTCAAAGGAATGAGATGACCAGCTGCAGATACCAGCACTGAGCTGCCCAGAGCTGGAAAACTGGTTCCAGGAAAAGGAGGTCTCGTGCTTTAGAGAGGAGTTACCAGATGACTGTGTTTACGCCTTCCAATCCTGGCTGTGTGTTTGCAGCTCTGAGCTGGGACAAGCAGAATGCTAGGAGTGCCGGCCCTGGCCGGGTAGCTCAGTTGGTTAGAGCAGCATCCTGATATGCCAGGATTGTGGGTTCTATCTCCAGTTAGGACACATACAAGAAGAATCTACCAATGTGCCTGGCCAGTGTGGCTCAGTGGTTGAGCATCAACCTATGAACCAGGAAGCATGGTTCAATTCCTGGTCAGGGCATGATCCCCACTGTGGAATGTGAAGGAGGCAGCCAATCCATGATTCTCTCATCATTGATGTTTTTATTTCTCACTCCCTCTCCCTTCTTCTCTGAAATCAATAAATAAAATTTTAAAAATTTAAAGAATCAATCGATGAATGCATAAATAAGTGGAACAGCAAATTGATGTTTTTCTCTCTCAAAATCAAAGAATAATAATAATTTTAAAAAAAGAATAGTTGCCTTAGCCAGGCACCCTTGTGAAGAAAACTGAGACCATTGGAAAGAACCTCCTGGTCCTGCCTCTCTGAACATCCACACTTCCATCAGCCCCACCTCTCCCCTCACCCCCTTTCCCCCGGTCTCAGGGTAAGCTGAGGGACAACCCTTTTGTGCCCCCACCCCCCCTCCACTGGCTCTCCATCGGGATGATGCTCCACGAATTTCTCCTCCCTCTCCAGTATCATCTCTTCTCCATAACTGGGTCTCTCTTCTGCATGCAAGCATGTCCAAACAAGCTTCTGCGAGCTTTAAATAAGAAAAAGAAAGAAAACAAAACCTCCAGCTGATACATTTCTGTTCTTCCTTCCCTTCTCAATCAATTTGCCAATTCTTCCCTCTTTTACTCCTTTTTTAAAAAAGAAAAGAAAATCTTCACCAACGATATTTTTCCCATTGATTTTTAGAGTGGGAGGAAGGGAGATGGGGGGAGAGAGAAACATCAATGTGAGAGAAACACATCGATTAGATTGCCTCCCACATGTCCAGATATGTGCCCTTGACTGGGAATTGAACCCAGGACCCTCTGGGTGTGTGGGCTGACACTCTAACCACTGAGAACACCAGCCAGGACTCGTGTATGCTTTTTTTTCCTTCAAACTAAAGGTATGTTAGGTGATAAGTTCTAACCTTGGTACATAAATTGCTTGTTACCAAATAGTATGGTAATTTTTCAGTGACCACAAAAGTTTATTTCATTCTCCTTATTACAATGACTATGCAAAGATAACAAGCAAAAGCTTTTGTTATTAACACTGGCCACAAAAGACAAGCGATTTCCCTTAGAAATCATTTTTCACTTAGCTCAGAATTTTTTCAATCACAAAATCTGGGAGCAGAAATGAGTTACAAATCCCGAATAACCCCCAAAGCATACATCTAATCTCAAGTGCACACCAAAACCTCCACTTTCCCCCCAAAATTTAAATACTTTAAAAGCCCACAATTTGAGCATTTCTAGTCTTTTCTAAGACTCACCTTCCCAGCTTCCGATAAATCACTTAAGGAACCTGCAAAGGAGGGAAGGATGCTAACAACCCGCTGCCGCCGCAAGGTTTTGTTTGTTTGTTTGTTTGTTTAATATATTTTATTGATTTTTTTACAGAGAGTAAGGGAGAGGGATAGAGAATTAGAAATATCAATGAGAAACATTGATCAGCTGCCTCCTGCACACCTCCCACTGGGGATGTGCCCGCAAGGTACATGCCCCTGACCGGAATCGAACCTGGGACCCTTTAGTCTGCTGGCCCACGCTCTAGCCACTGAGCCAAACCGGTTTTGGCTGCCGCAAGGTTTTGACGCCCATCTTTCAAGTGACTGCCACACGGCTTTCCAGTCTGCCCCACCTCGCAGCAATGCAAAACCTCTGCACTGAGAGTTCTAAGTTAATAAGTTGAAACCCAGGCCTGTGTTTCCAATGAAGCAGCATCTGAAAACCCCCACCCAGAAAGAGGAGGGGTGCCTGCGGGCATTCATGTGCCTAGATGCTGGTGCTCCAAGATCAAGATTCAAATACACACATCTGCTGGCGGCCCGGATGCGTCTGATTTGGGCTTGAAGGCGACCCCCATCAGAAGCTCATCTGAAAACCTTCAATGATCAGCTCCTGAAAACAGGGTTTCCCGAGCGAGCCCTGGAAACATGCCATTGGAGCACCACCTCCTCCGAAGCCTCTGGAAATGCAATCTGCAGCCCTCAATGCAGGGGCGCTCTCTCCTTCAGGGTCCCCCCTGCTGCTCTGCTACTACAGGCTCTGGCCAGGGGCTCCGCGCTTCCTGATGTCATCGGGTGGCCGGAAGCAGTGCTTTACGAGAGAGTTACAGGGAAAAGGAGGGGCAGAGTGAGCTCCCAGGAGAGGCTAGCACCGAACCCACAGGCAAAGTCCAAAGGGAAGCACTGCCACCACCCTGGGCTGAGCCCTCAGCCCCGAGAAGCTAAGTTCAATTTCCACAAGGTCAGGCCTCCTCCCCAGGCAAGTTCACACCCCTTGGTCAGGCCACTGCTCAGTGGGACAGATCTTCCACCGCCATCTGAAAATAAGTCCCCACCCCCACCCCATCCTCTGTCCCCCTCAGGGGCAGCCACCATCCTCAGCAGTGATGAGCAGATGTCAAGGTCACACCTGGGAGGCGGGTCCCATGGGGGCGGGGGGAGTCCCCTTTTCCTCTAGAGGTGGTCGGGGTCCCCCCTGAGAGAGCTCATGTACTTTTCAACTCACTGTCCCCTGGCTTTGGCCCTCAATACTCCACAGCAACCATGCCCAGGCCGCCAGTTTGGCTCAGTGGATAGAGCGTCAGCCTGCGGACTGAAAGGTCCCAGGTTCGATTCCAGTCAAGGGCACATCTCCAGTAGGGGGTGTGCAGGAGGCAGCTGGTCGATGTTTCTATGTTTCTAGCTCTCCATCCCTCTCCCTTCCTCTCTGTAAAAAATCAATAAAATGTATTATTTTTTAAAATATATCTTATTGATTTTTTACAGAAAGGAAGGGAAAGAGATAGAGAGTTAGAAACATTGATGAGAGAGAAACATCGATCAGCAGCCTCCTGCACACCCTCTGCTGGGGATGTGCCCACAACCAAGGTACATGCCCTTGACCGGAATCGAACCTGGGACCCGTCAGTCCGCAGGCAGACATCCTATCCACTGAGCCAAACCAGTTTCAGCCAATAAAATATATTTAAAAACAAACAAACAAACAAACAAACAAACAATGCCCAGGCCAACCAATTCTGTAGGCATTTCCATCTGCCTGGATTTGCAACTGTATTGGGCTCTAAGACCATTCCCTTCTTCCTCAAACCCTCCACTCCCCGGCTTCCATGACACCGGGAGGTACTGTTGTTATTGCCCTCATCCTTCTGTGTCCTCCTCTTCCTCTCTGCCCCTCTGAAAGGTTGATGTTGCCTCAGGATCCCGCTCGCAGCCCACTGTTCCTGCACCGCCCTCTGCTTGGACAACTCCCCTGCTCCCTCTCCTGTCCACACGCTCACGTGTAGGTGACACCATGCGTGCAGCTCCCCTCCGCCTCTCTGCCCACCTGGACCTCACGCCCACGTGTCCCAAACGGAACTCCCGCCTCCCCTCCCCCACACCTGCTCCTCCCTCTGGTTCCCCACGTGGTGAACGGCCCCACCCAGTCCCCACGCTAGAAACCCTACAGTCATCTTGGCTTTCTCCTCCCTATCACCCCACATTCCATCATCGAGGTCTACCAACTTTTCCTTTTCAGTACTTCCCAGATCTAGTCCCTCCTACCCTAACCGCTGCTGTCCTGATTAAATCCTTATCTTCTCTCACGGGGCTATGACTAATCTTTCCCTCTTTAAGGCTTTCTCCACGGAACAGCCAGAGGGCCCTTCCTAGAGAGTAAATCTGATCATCTCACTCCCAGGCGGATCCCCTTCAAGGGCTCTCGGATTCCTTACAAGGTCTATGTCATGGCCAGCACCTCCCTCTCATCTCCAACCACTCATCACCAAGCATGTGATACCTCCCTCATTTTGCTTCTACGCCTGGGTATGTCCTTCCCAACACTGCCTGACTCCACCTCCCTCTCCTCAGACGTGGCTCAGACATTATGCTCTTCAGAAAGCCTCCTCTGAACCCCCAGAATGAACCGAGGGCCCCTTCTCTATGCCCCCAATGGCAACTGCATGTATCTCCAAGGTAGTTATAAAGTATTTTATTCAAAATTGAAGATCGCCAAAACCAGTTTGGCTCAGTGGATAGAGCGTCGACCTGTGGACTGAAGGGTCCCAGGTTCAATTCAGGTCAAGGGCATGTACCTTGGTTGCGGGCCCATCCCCGGTGGGGGGTGTGCAAGAGGCAGCTGATCAATGTTTCTCTCTCATCAATGTTTCTAACTCTCTATCCCTCTCTCTTCCTCTCTGTAAAAAAAAAAAAGAAAAGAAAAGAAAAAATAAAAAAAGAAAAAAAAATCAATAAAAATATATTTTATAAAAAAATTTAAGGTGTATTGATTTGTCACCCCCACTAAACTCCTCAGGTTCCAAATTCACTTCATTTCCACTGCGAAGAACGTACTTGAACTGGGCTATAAGGGCCAAGTATTTTGGTGGCAAGAATTGCAGACATGGAGACGGGTGGTCAGAAATGCAGGTGGGGTCCTTCAAACACAGGACCGGGCTCCAACTAATTATGCCGGGTTTGGCATCATCCGTACGGGCAGGCGGGCCGACGGACAAGAATGCCACACAAAGTGCCTTCTAGCTCCGGGAGTCTTTAAATCCCTTCAAGCACATTTCTCAGAGGGCGCCAACCCAGGCTGTGGCCCCAGAAGGAGAGAGAAGAAAGGTCTGAGAAAAATCCCACAGGCCCGGTTCCCGAGGCTCTTCCCAGACTGGAATTCGCATGGGGAGAGCTGAGCTACCCCTATGGAACACCATCCATCCATTCCCTGGCTCCTGGGCACGCAGCACCGGACTGCCAGCTCACGCCGGGGGCCACGCCGAGAGCTGCTCCTTGCAAAAGGCTCAGGGCTGGGCTCACTCAGATGCTGAGGGACCCAGTGGGATGGACAAGCAGCATCTCCCCCTCCCCAAAACCCCCTGCCCTCCCCCCACACCCCGGGACCAGGAGAGTCCCCCCCACGGTGGGCGGAAGGTCCAGAGCAGAGCAGCAGCCAGGCACGGGGAAATCGGAGTGAAAGGGGAGGGAAAGGGGAACAGCAGAGCAACCAGTCCCAACCATCAGGAGCTGGAGCCGGAGCGAGCCTGCAAGGGTCTGTCTAACGGCACTTTCTAGGAGGGAGGGCCGTGCAGAGTATTTTAGGAATCAGTCTCAAGTTTCCTACCTCCCCCTTCCCTAATTCAGTTCCCTCTCTGCCAGCCTCCGCTGGGCTGACAGCTTAGAAACTGCTCTCCCCCCTCAGTCCCCACGGGCTACTAGGGATTCTGTAAAAAAACAAATATCCATGTAGGTCCCAGGAAAGACGTGGGTGGGTGAGGGCCTGGGTCTCTGCTGCTCTGCAGCCCATCCACGGAGAGAGGGTTGGGCCAGTACTGCTGTGTCCCACACCCCTGGGGGCACCCACGCGCCGTGTACTCAATGAATCTCATGGCAACAGCAAGTGAAGGGCGCCCCCTGAAGTTGTGCACCGTGGTGGCCCTGTCTGTGTCCTCTTCTTAGTCCCCCTCTCTCAGAGAGCAGATGGGCCCCAACCGGTGTGACTCAGTGGATAGAGCGTCAGCCTGCGGACTGAAGGGTCCCAGGTTCGATTCCAGTCAAGGGCATGTGACCTTGGTTGCGGGCACATCCCCGGCGGGGGGGGGGGGGTGGGGGGTGGGGGGTGGGGTACAGGAGGCAGCTGATTGGTGTTTCTCTCTCATCGATGTTTTTAACTCTCCCTCTCCCTTCCTCTCTGTAAAACATCAATAAATATATATTATATATATATATATATATACTTTTTTTTTTTTAAGAAAGCAGATGGAAGTCCTATGAAAGGTGAGTTTAGCCAGTTTCCTTTCACCACCTGCACGCACGGCTTGCTGACATCCGCCCACACGCATATGCTCTTTCTCCGTTACCCACTGGAAAGAAAGCTGCAGACGCCTCACCCCTAAATAATTCAGCCCCAATCACCTAAGAACTAGGATGTTCTCCTATATTAACGCAATGCGACCCACAAAATGGAACACGGACACCATGACATTATTTAACAGACAGTCCACATGCAAACGGTCTCAAATGTCCCTTGGGAAGTTTTTCAAACATACAAATTCCTGGTCTGACTCAGTAGAGTGAGCCCTGGACTAAGCCCCTCAGGAGATTCAACTGTGCAGCCAGGTGTGACCCACTAAGGAGGGTTTCGGAGCTCCCAGGAAGACCAGGGAAGGAACCCCCAAAAGCATTGGTCAGCTGGTGAAGGAAGTGGATAGGCTTAGGGCCAAGAGCGTGGTGCCAGGGTCTACGCTGCACCAGGCACCAAACTCAGTCCGCACAGCTGCCAATAGATGGCCGAAGGCTGGCGGGAGGAAATGGGGTCAGGGCTGAGCGCACAATGGCTCAGCGTCAAAGGGTGGAGAGAGAGGAGAGGCACTCCCTCCTGGGAGCTCACTCTGCTCCCTCCCCGAGCCAAGGAGGGAGGGCCCAGGGGCCACACTGACACCATCCGCTGTGGGTGCACAGGGCCTCCCGCTGTCTGGCTGGAAGGAGCCCTGCCAGCTGCTCTGCTTTGGATGGCCCAGTGGGTCTGGGTCCTCTTCTCTCTGTTTTCTTTTCTTTTCTTTTTTCTTTTTAAAAAATATATTTTATTGATTTTTTTACAGAGAGGAAGGGAGAGAGATAGAGAATTAGAAATATCAATGAGAGAGAAACATCGATCAGCCGCCTCCTGCACACCCCCCAATGGGGATGTGCCCGCAACCAAGGTACATGCCCTCGACTGGAATCGAACCCGGGACCTTTCAGTCCACAGGCCGATGCTCTATCCACTGAGCCAAACCGGTTTTGGCTTCTCTCTTCTTTTCTGAGCCTCAGAATTGGATCCCAATGGGCGTTAAGTACCAGCTCCATGCCAGGCACCATGCTAGACCTAAAGGTATTCAGATGACCGTGGCATAATTCCAGAGAGCTTGTGATCTACCAAAGGTAGATCATAAATATATCGATTCATAAATATATCGATCCCCCTCCTGGGGCTCAAAGCAGGGAGGAAACATCTTGACTCATCTTCCCTGGGCGGGGAGAAGGGAGAGCTGGCAACAAGGCGGTGAAAGGCGCAGAGGATTTCAAGCTCCCAGCCCCCGCATCCACCTTTTAGCAATTCTTACGAAGGAACAGGACTCAGTTTTAGGACTGCCTGGGGAGCACTTCCTCTCAAGGACAGAACCCATCAAGGGGGTTGGAGGCCAGAAGATGTAATCCTTTTGGCTCCCAGAGTTTTGTCTTCAAAGAGAATCCCTGCCCCTGTCTAAGAGCCACACTTATTCATAATCAAAATCCCACTGGCTTTGCAGCCAGGGACCCACCCCTCAGCCCTCACATTCACGGCCCTGCCCCACCTCTCCCTCCCACCGCCCAGCTCTCACAGGGAAGCTGGGCACGTGCTGGGCCAGGAATCCAGCAGGAAGGTCAGCCAAGCTGGTGTGCTCCGTTGGGAGCGTCATCCCGTATCCTGAAAGGTCATGGGTTCCATCCCCAGTCAGGGCACATACCTAGATCGTAGGTTCGAACCCCAGCCCCAGTCAGGCACATGGGGGAGGCAATGATCCATATTTCTATCTCACATTGGTGCTTGTCTCTATCTCTCTCTTTCTCTGTCTCCCTTCCCTTATCTCTAAAAATCATGAATTTAAAAAAATAAATAAAAACAATAGGTCAGCTCCCTGGCTCAAACAGATGTGCATCTGATCCCTGCTTCCATATCGAAAACCTACAGGTCTTACACAGCTTCTCTGATGTCAGGTCCGTCACTGAATCACACACACTCACTAGGTCTTCCTCTTTTCTAGCCCACATCCCCTCTGTGCGGAGCCAGAATAACCTTCTGTGTTTTCTTCTCACTCACACGGCCCCTCTCTAGTATCTTCTTAGGCAGATTACAGTGGCCGCTCATGGCTCAGTCTTTCCTACTGGACTTATCTTCCATCTCTCCCATCCCTAGGCCTGCCCTGGGCTTTCCACCAATTTGAAGCCAAAGTGGATACAAGAGTCAGAGGGCTCTCTGGGTCTTGGGTGAGCAGAGCGCCAGGGGCTAGGAGGCTGAGCGACATGGTTAGATGGAGTTCGGTTTGCACTGAGGGCCCCGGAGTCCCGGCTCCCGGCTCAGAAACCATCCAGGCACACATAGAATCCCCGGAGGTCACAGCTCCCACCACACGCCCCGCAGACGTGGGATCTGAATACGAAGAAAGTCAGGGTGGAAGAGGTGAGGCAGCTCGAGGCTCCTCTCACAACTTTCCTTCCTAGAGCTGACGGCTTCGGTGGCAGGGCCAGGGACCAGGAGCTGGCAGCCAGCGGAGTGGAACCTTTTGCGAAGAGGAAAGGAAGGTCTTGGCAGCATGCGGATCCCTAACCCAGGAACCATCCCATGAGCCAGAGCAGCCACATCTCCGCTGTCTGGCCCACTTCCTGCTTTCTCCCCGCCACCACCACCACCTGGCCTTCACCACCCCAGCCCCAAGAACCAGCCCTTCCAGTTCAGATCGGCGGGGTTCCCTCCAAAGAGCACGGTGGGTGGCAATGTAAACGGGTGCAGCCAGTAGGGAAAAACAGTATGGAAGTTCCTAAACATATTAAGAATAGAACTACTGCCCTCGCTGGTTTGGCTCGGTGGATAGATCGTCTGCCCGTGGACTAAAGAGTTCCCAGTTCAATTCCAGGCAAGGGCACGTACCTCAGTGGCAGGCTGGTTCCTTGGCCCTGGTCCGGATGTGTGCGGGAGGCAACTAATCAAGCTGTCTCTCTCACACCAATGTTTCTCTCTGTCTCTCCCCCTCCCTTCTACTCTCTCTAAAAATCAATGGGGGGAAAAATATCCTCTGGTGAGGATTAACAAACAAACAAACAAAAAGCATAGAACTACCATATGATCCAGCAATTCCTCTTTTGGACATTTATCTGAAGGAATCTAAAACAGTAATTTACAAAGATACATCCATTCTTTTTTTTTTTTTTTTTTTAATATGTTTTTATTGATTTTTTTTACAGAGAGGAGGAGAGAGGGATAGAGAGTCAGAAACAGCGATGAGAGAGAATCATCGATCAGCCGCCTCTTGCACAACCCCCACCGGGGATGTGCCCGCAACCGGTTTTGGCAAAGATACATACATTCTTATTTGCTTGCAGCATTATTTCCAATAGCTAAGATACGGAAACACATGTCCTTCGACAGATGAATGAATAAAGATGTACATATATACAAGGGAATATCACTCAGCTGTAAGAAAAGGTGGGCAGAGCCAAAACCGGTTTGGCTCAGTGGATAGAGTGTCAGCCTGCAGACTGAAGGGGCCCAGGTTCGATTCCGGTTAAGGGCATGTACCTTGGTTGCAGGCATATCCCCAGGGTAGGATGTGCAGGAGGCAGCTGATCGATGTTTCTCTCTCATTGATGTTTCCAACTCTCTATCCTTCTCTCTTCCTCTCTGTAAAAAAATCAATAAAATATATTAAAAAAAAGAAAAGAAAAGGTGGCAGACCACATGAGGGCACAGAGAGAAGACAGCCAATACATGCCAGAAAGACGCAGAAGAAACCAACCCTGCCGACACCCTGACTGTGGAGTTCCAACTCCAAGACCGCCCTGGTCTCCTAGCACCGGCCCTTGCTGATGTCTGGAGCTCCGAGGAGCCACTGGCCCTGCTCCAGGAACAGGCCTCCGAGAACACGGGCCCTCAGCCCACCTGGCCGCTCGCATATCTGGAAAACAAAACACGCCCTTCATTCTGCCCTGTATTCCAACACAAGCCGGACACAAGGCAGGCCTTGCTGAGAATCAATCAACTCCTAACACACAATCATTTTAAAGCTTCCCCAGGAACTGTGTCGCCAGAGAAGGTGGCCCTTGCAAAATAACCTTTTAAAGGCACAACTGCTGGCACCAGAGCACAAGCCCACAGACTCCTCGCTATCTTGATGCTCGCATACCACCTCCATGGATGGCAAATGTCACCTACCCAGGCCCACCGCTGTGAACACAGCACGTGTCTCTCCACCTTGTTCTTCGCTCCGCCTCAGATTTCTCCAGTTTGCTCTCTCCCACCTCTTTAATCTACTACCAGTGGATTTCATGTGACCGTACTTATGTGTGTGTCTTTTTAAATTCTAAATGCATAAAAAAGAATTGCAAAACTGCCCTGGCTGGTGTGGCTCAGTTGGTTGAGCATCATACCATGCACCAAATGGTTGCCAGTTCAATTCCCAGCCTGGGGTGCAAGTTATGGGCTTGATCTTCATCATTGATATCTCTCTCTCTCACCCTTTCTCTCTGAAATAAATAAAATGTAATAATAATAATAATAATAATAATAATGAATATAAAAAGAAAAGGACAAAACATAGGATTCCATTCATATGTGGAATATAAAACAAAAAAGTAAGAAATGAACTAACAAAACAAACAAAGCACTCACAGACACAGACAACAGAATGTCACCCACAGAGAGAAGGGGAGTGGGGAGGGCGAAATGGGTGAAGCGGGTGAAATGCATGGCCACGGAGGGCGACGATGCTTTTGGTGGTGAGCACAGAATAGAGTACCCTGGTCCACATGACAGTGTCGTACACCTGAAATGTATGTTTTCACCAATGTTACCTCCGTAAAAAATAACATTTAAAAAAATCAAAAAGAAAAGGAATTGCTTCCAGCTTCCTCAGCCTTCCTGACCAATCCCAGGCCCCGGCTGAGGGGACCCTAAAGGAGCTTCTTCACAGACAACCTTCCCACCAGCACGCCCACGTCAGACAGAGACCCCGGCATTTCCCACAGAACGCCCAGGAAACCCCGTCCCTCCGGAGGCACGGGGCCCCACGGGGCGGAAGCCGCTCTGGGAGGAGGGCGTGAGGACACGGTGCGGGAGGGATGGGGACACCGCGGCCTCTCCACCTGTCCTCCCTTCCTCAGGGCCATGAGCTTCCTGCAAACACGGGCTGAGCCTACAGCCCCGCTTACCCAGCTGTGCCCCGTGGAAACCAGTTCTCCGGGATTCCTTCTGGGGGCTGGGAGACACCCTGGAGGAGACCAGCCCTTTAGGCAGAATCCAGAAGTAGGTCACAGCTGCTCCCATCCAGCTGAGCGCCCAAGCCAGGACAGAGCACGCTCAGCCTGGACAGCTCCCTCCTGGGAGAGGAGAGGGAAGAGGCAGCGCAGGCCCTGCCTGCTTTTGCTCAGTGGGTCCGAAGGGTCCCAGGTTCAGTTCCAGTCAAGGGCGCATGCTGGGCTGCGTGCTCCATCCCCAGTATTGGGCATGCAAGAGGCAACAGATCAATGACTCTTTCTCATTATTGATGTTTGTTTGTTTGTTTGTTTGTTTCTCTCTCTCCCCTCCCTCCCTCCCTTACCCTCTCTGAAATCAATAAAAATATATTTTTAAAAAATAAAAGAAGGCCCTGACTGGTTTGGCTCAATGGATAGAGCGTTGGCCTTCGGACTCGGGGGGGTCCCAGGTTCGATTCCGGTCAAGGGCATGAACCTTGGCTGCGTGCACATCCCCACTGGGAGGTGTGCAGGAGGCAGCTGATCGATGTTTCTCTCTCATCAATGTTAACTCTAGCCGAAACCGGTTTGGCTCAGTGGTAGAGCGTCGGTCTGCGGACTGGAAGGTCCCAGGTTCGATTCCGGTCAAGGGCATGTATCTGGGTTGCGGGCACGTCCCCAGTAGGGGGAGTGCAGGAGGCAGCTGGTGGATGTTTCTTTCTCATCGACGTTTCTAGCTCTCTATCTCTCTCCCTTCCTTTCTGTGAAAAATCAATAAAATATATATTTTTTTAAATGTTAACTCTATTTCTATCCCTTCCTCTCTGTAAAAATCAATAAAATATATTAAAAATAAAATAAAAGAAGAGGGGGTGGGGGGTAGGAAAAAAAATAAAAATTAAAAATAAAAGAAGATGCAGCAGCCCAGATCCACCTCACACTCAGGTTCAGTCCTGACACCCCATGTCCTCATGTGCTGTCTAACCCATCAGACTCTGCAAAGAGCATGGAGGCACTTTAAACACACACACACACACACACACCCCACACAAGCAGGCAGGATGCACCTCAGGGTAACTCCGAAGGCATGAGAGCTCTGGCCCCGGGGCTCACTCAGAGCATCAAGCTGGTACACCAAGGCTGCGGGTGCGATCCCCGATTCCAATGAATGCGTCAAATGGAACTCCTCTCTTTCTCTCCCCCTCCTCTCTCTCTAAAAATCAATCGTGTAGGGGGGAAAGGCACTGGACTAACCAGAATGCACCACATGACGCCAGTGAGACCCTCCTCCAGCACATCCCCGCTGCGGATCAGTGCTCTGATTTGCAGGGAGTATCGCCAGTTCATTCAATTACAACAATCCTATGGCTGCTTTCTGGCGGCCCCTTCCTCAGACATCCGGACGGCTGTCTCTCTTCTCCATGACATGACAGGGTCCTCCTGCCTTTCAGAGATGCCGGAGAGCGAAGGCCACAACTTTACCCTGGGATCACACTGGAAAAGGGCTCAGACAGCGGACACTCAGAAATAATAATCCTGTCCCCTGCCCTACACTCTCTCAGCAAGCACACACTGGGCACCAGTGAGCCCAAGTCCCAGGACCAGACGGACTCGGGAAATGAGTCCCCAGAACAATCCTACACACAGAGCAGAGCATTGGGGCCAGCAGCTCGGTGTGGTGGTGGTGTCCAAGGGGGGGCTGGGAGGGGGGAGACTGCCTTTCAGCCCAGGCTGGGGGTCACGGAGCTGGGGCACGCTGTGTGGGAGGTGAGCTGCTGGCAGTGGGCAGCCACCTGCGTGGCTTGCAGAAGTGAAAGGAAGTTGAGCAAAAAGAGCCAGCCGGCCGGCCAGCCATGTGAACCTCCAAGAAGCTGAAGACCTGCTCCTACATCATGCCCAGGGCAAGCTCCTTCCCTCCCGCTGGGCAAGGAAGCTCTGCCCACTATCCCTCTGCCACTGGGTCCTAAGCCAGCTATCGAGACATGGGGTCTGATAACAGAATATCTTCAATCAGCGCTAGCTCCCCAAATCAAGAAAAGCCCCCCCGATAGGGACCCAAAGCCCTGGTCATGAGACAAACATGCACACAATTGCCCCCCCCCCCCCCCCCAGCTCCCTCTCTCCCTCATTAGCTGCCTGAGGACAGGAAGCTAGCCTAGAGACCACCGGGTGTCCATGCTAGTGTCCCTAGCAACAAAGTCTGAAAACAGTAGATGGAAGTGCACCCAGAAGAGAGAGGAAACAGGCCCTTCAGCTCCAGGGCAGCTCTGGGCCTTCCCAAGCAGGCCCTTCCCTGCCCACATTCCAGCAACCGAGGGCAGGCCAGGTGGGCGGAGAGCACCAGGGAGTGAGGGTGCCAGGGAGGAGGCCCCAGACAGAGAGCCCGGGAGGCCCTTGCCCTTCGTAAGTCAGGGCCGAGTGCAGAGGCCATGGGGTACCCACAGAGCAGGAAGGGAAAGAAAAGCGATGCATCCTTCAGCCGAGGAAAAACCCATACCAACAAAACACCCCCAACACTGACACTAACTCACACAGGAGTGTCAGAGAGGCCTCAGCAGTTAGTCCCTCCCAGGGGCATCTGCATGTGAAGAGGAGGGTGTCAGGGGGAGAGTGCCCATTCTGGCAGGGGTAAGAGGCATTTCTGAGGTGCTGGGAGGAGTGATTCCTGAGGATAGGCTGGTAGATCCGGTACACGCTATGCTTCTCCATGGCCTCCTCCCCACATCTCAGCCCCTAAAGCCCAGGGATCTCTGGTCCCTCCCCAGAACACAAGTCTCTTCCTCCACCAAATGCTGCCCATCGGGCAGCTTGTCCTTCTAAAAGTCACTGGTCCTAGCCCCAGCAGGTTTAGCTCAGTGGGTAGAGCATCGGCCTGTGGACTGAAGGGTCCCAGGTTTGATTCTGGTCAAGGGTACGTGCAGGGTTGCAGGCTTGATCCCCAGTGTGGGGCATACAGGAGGCAGCCCATCAATGATTCTCTCTCATCATTGATGCTTCTATCTCTGTCTCCCTTCCCCTCTGAAACCAATAAAAATATATTTTAAAAGTAAGTAAATAAAAGTCACTGGCCTCTCCACTCCGTGGCCTTGGCTGTGGTCAGCCAGCCTGACCCAGACAGCCACCAGGCCTTTCTCCATAGCCACGCAGTTGCACTCCGCTCTTCCTGGTGGCCGGCAGAAGGATATCCTGCTCAGGGCAGCCAAGGACACTGAGCCCAGGGGGAGACCAGAGACTCGGTTTTACCAAGGTCAAAGGAGAAACCCCACCGGGGAAGCGAGGCCTCACAGGGACCCCCCCAGATGGCCTCTTAGTGTCCAGAATCCCCAAACTGCAGGGGAGGGAATTACCGAGATGGAGGACTGGGGAGGGGCAGCAGGCAGTGGTCCTGATGCAGGTCCAGTGCTACCAGCCCAGCTCGTCAGCATGTTCGTTCATGCTGGCACCAACTGGCATATACTCCCGTGCCCTTTTTCCCAGGCCACCTGACTCAGAGCCTCAGGAAAGCCAGGGGGGCAGCGGGAGGTACCTTCCTCGCCCTCCTGCTTTCTCTCTCCTGCCTCCACCCCAGCTCAAGATCCTCAGAAGCCTTCCCTGGATGACCCTTTCACACTCCCCTTCCTTCTCTTCCTCCCCACATCCCCTTCACACCCTGATGCTGTGCGTGTGACATGGCTGACTAACATGCAGGCCTGGTGTCTGAGCCCCAGAATAACCTTCCTGCCTGAAATGACACACAAACCGTATTTGCATCGCTTTGCATGCAGGGGTCAAGAAGATGTCTTTTCTAAGAAGGAAGTGATCTAGGGGGTGGGGGAGAAGAGCCAGGATCCTGTCAGCTGGTCTTACTGTTGCTCTGTACATGCCTATAGATACCTTTCTCTCCTCTTCTGTGCCCCACCTGGCACAGGAATGTCCCCAGGGAGACAGAGGTCCCACTAAGAGAGAGCCCCAAGTCTATACCCGGCAAAGTAGGCATTCAGCAGAAAGGTGAACCAGCTGCCCACCTGGCACGGTGTCGCACACTCACACTCCAGCAGCCCCATCTTCATGGACCCTCACTCATGTGACCCTCACTCATGTGACCCTCACTCAGGGTGTACCAGGGTGGCAACAGTCAAGGGCCATTCTCAACAGGTATTACAGCCTACGCGCTGGGCAGCTGGCCACGTAGCCAAGGTGTGACCGCTCCCGTAGGCATATGTGGGAGCTGACCACCCACAGGCACCTTGCCGAAATGCCATGGCCAGTAACACAATCACCATTACAATCAGTCCAATTAGTCCCTCCAGCGCTTGTCTGCTATCAGTGGTGAAAGAGAAAGAGGACCAAGAGGCAGGGGGAGGGGCGGGAGGGGCGGGAGGCTCAGTGAGTATGAGCATCACAGAATTGAAGGGAGGAAACAGACCTATTGTTTGCCTCTGGGATGCTGTGCCAAGTACTGTCGTGTTGAATCCTCACAACAATCCCTAAGTGTGGGTATTATTAGCCTTACTTTATGAACGAGAAAACTGGAAAACAGGAAAGGGACTGAGTAAATGGTTCAGGGTCACACAACTAGCAGATGATAAAATCAAGAGTTCAACTGCTATTTGCTGGAGGTCATGATTCAGTGTTTTTTCCATCTTACAAAAAAAACAAAAAACAAAAAAAACCCAGGCGTATTAGTATCACAATTTATCAAATGTTCAAGCTGATATCAAAGACCATCCTGGTACAGCCCCACGTTCTCCCCCCACACCACAAAACGCTTCTTTACCCACCCCAGCCACTCCGAAAACAAGCAAATAAATAAACCAGGGGAGGGGGAATCCCAGTCCAGTTTGCAGATCAGAGAACAAGGACCAGAGGGGAGAGATCACGGAGTCACACAGCTGCTCAGGGGCAGCAGTGGGACTAGACGCGGGTCTGACTCTCACTCCAG
The DNA here is from genome assembly GCF_014108245.1 of Pipistrellus kuhlii. Lineage (NCBI taxonomy): Eukaryota > Metazoa > Chordata > Mammalia > Chiroptera > Vespertilionidae > Pipistrellus > Pipistrellus kuhlii. The sequence goes on from NW_023425493.1 coordinate 5,941,163, forward strand.
TGCTCTTTCCACACTGAGCCACGACCGGTCTGTCATACCCATTCGCAAAATCCTCCGGAGAGCGGGACCCCCCAGCCTTCCTGGACAACACCAGCCAGGGCTAGCCAATCTATAATATTATAATAAAAGCGTAATATGCTGATTAGACCGGACAACCAGGGTCCCAGCTGCCTGCTGGCAGCTGGAGGGAGCCACATGGGACCCTGGCTTCCCTTGCAGCCCCAACTCATGCATTCACTTGCGTTCTTTATTTTATTATTTTTTTTTAAATCCTCACTAAGAATATGTTGTGTGTGGTTTTTTTTGTTTTTTTTTTAATTAATTTAGAGAAAGGAAGGGAGAAACACTGATCAGTTCCTTCCAGTACATATGGCACACACACACCCCGCCCCCTCGACCAGGCATTGAACTCACAACCTGGGTATGTGTACAGGATAATGCTCCAAACAACTGAGCCACACCAGCCAGGGCGTTCACTTGTACTTTTGAGAGCACAGCGTGGTCTCCTCAGGGTCAGGGACCACACTGAATTCAAGTCTGTATCCCGAGGGTGTAGCACAAACCTGCTACTGAAGGATGATAAAAGTGTAACCACCACCACTTACTGAACCCTTGCCATGTATCAGGCACTGTACCAGGCAGTTCATTAATGAGCTTGTTTTATTTATAGACAGCCTTGTTTCCTTCTTTACTATGGTATTATTTCCCCCCTCTTCTGTATGAGAAAATGAAAGCACAGATAAATTAAATAACTTTCTCAAGGTCAAACAACTGGTTTGTGGGAAAACCAGAATTTGAACCCAATAAATCTGACCTTAGAGCCATCCTCTTAATCATATGCTGAATTTATACACCTGTCAATTGAATGAATGGATGAATGAATGAATGAGAGAATGAAAGAGCAGAGGTACTGAACATTTTTTTCCTGGTTTTTTTTTTTTTTTTTTTTTTTTTTTTTTTTTTTTTTTTTTTTTTTCAACACAGTATTTGTTTAATCCTCACAACAAACCTGTCAAGTTAGTTTTTTTGTTTTGGTCTCATTTATCCTCACCTGACGACTTGCTTAAAGGGAGGGAGGGAGGGAGGGGAAGACATCAACCGGTTGCACTCTGCATATGCCCCAATCAGGGATCGAATCCCCAACCCAGGTATGTGCCCTGACCAGAAATCAAACCGGCAATCAGCTAACTGAGCTGCTGCTTAAGATGTTTTTGTTGGACCAACAATAAACCATCAGTTAATGAACTCAGCCTGTTATCACTAATGTCCTTCTCAGACTTTCGTGAGTTCAGTCAGAGTCTATGCTCACGTAATTTCCTGACCTGCCAGTAGAGAATCATGGTCAGTGAAATACACAAGACTGGCTTAATTTATTCCTAGTGCATTAAGTTCTTCCAGGACCTAAACTCTAAGAAGACAGGGATTTTGTCTGTCTTCTTCGCTCCTGCACGCTTAGGAGAGCACCTGGAATATCATGACCATTCAGTGCACAACCCGTGAGTGAAAAGTTAATAAATAAAACAGCTCCGGTCAGATTAACCTACTTTCAACTCACCTCTTTCACCACTCACTTCAACCACACCCCAATTCCTACTCATTGTTCACTGACATTTAATTTCTTCCAGGAAGTCTCATCAACCCAAATTGCCCACACTCCCCCACCACAGCTATTTATTTGTCCCCTCACTCAACAGCAACTTCTGGAACCTATCCATCCTAGGCATTGAAAGTACTTGAAGTCCTTATGAACTCATGAAAAAATGAGTTATTTTTTTATATACTTTTTTTTTTTTTAACTGATTTCAGAGAGGAAGGGAGAGGAAGGGAGAGACAGCAATATCAATAATGAAAGGGAATCATTGATTGACTGCCTCCAGTACACACACCCCCCACCACCACCACCACTCAGAACTGAGCCCGCAACCCAGGCATGTGTCCTTGATGGGAATTGAACCTGGGACCCTTCAGTCCACAGGCCGACTCTCTATCCACTGGACCAAACGGACCAGCACTAAATGAGTTGTTTTTAAACATTATCTTGCAGTCGCGCATCCCTTTGTGATCACAGCTTCTCCCACAGGTGACCTGAAGAACTCTCTGCTGTCATCTGGTTCTCAGGGAAGCCCCAACTCATTCAGAACGTGGGCCTCATTGGTTGTTTTGTTTTGTTTTGTTTTTTTTCTCTCAGGTCCCTGCAGTGCAGCACAGGGGGAGTCCTGGCCTCGTTTCAAACTCCAGCTTTTCCTTCATTAGCTGTACAATCTTAGGCATGTTTCTTAAGTTCTTTTATTTTTTATCGTTTGCTAATCCTCACCAGAGGATATTTTCCCCATTGCTTTTCAGAGAGAGTGGAAGGGAAGAAGAGAGGAAGGGAGAGAGGGAGGCGGGAGAAAGAGTAGTTCCTTTTCCCCTTGCTTATTGCAATCATCTGCAACAGCACAGTCAAAATTGCCCTTCAAGAATTGCCAACCCCCTGGAACCACTCTATCAAAGTTCCTTGTATCTATCTTTCTTCTTAATTAAAATAATAATAATAATAATAATAAAAAAATCTGGCCTGGCTGGTGTGGCTCCGTCTTGAGTGTAGACCTGTGAGCCAGGAGGTCATGATTCAATTCCTGATATGCAGGAGACAGCCAATTGATGATTCTCTCTCATCACTGATGCTTCTCTCTCTCTCTCTCTCTCTCTCTCTCTCTCTCTCTCTCTCTCTCTCTCTCTCTCCTTCTCCCTTCCTCTCTGAAATCAATAAAATAAAATTTAAAAATCTTAAAATCTACCTTCTTAAAGTCAAAAGTGAAAATATGACATCCCTGGTTATAAAGTTTTTGTGTGTTTTTTTTTTTTTTTTTTTTGAGAAAATATAGTTGCCTTTCCCCAGGTTCCCCTAATATCCAATCTGCAAACAACCTCCCCTTTCTTGGTCAGAAGGGTGCGCCTATCCTTCGGAAGACACAGAAGCACGCGGGTCAGAAATGTGACTGATGCTCTGCTTTCAGGAAAGCAGGGCTCTCACCAGGTCTCAGCAGTTGGCTCCATCGCTACTCTAATCTCGGTTCAGGGTTAGTGTTTGACCCGAGACAGGAAGAGCACACATCTCTTCCTTCTCACTGGCAGGGTTAACTTAGTATTTCCTCAAAATAGAAACTCCTTGGTTCTCCACTCTTCTGCCACCTTATGCCTTCTGGTTTGCTGCCAAGAGCGCCAACTAGACTTCGAAAGAGAAAAAGACTTGGCTGGAAAGTTTGCCTCCACATAAGCTTATTCCTCGTGGGCATGGACAACCAGGCGTGTGCAGGGTGCCCTCATCCCTGGCACCTCCTCCACCGTGAAAGAGGAGCTACCGTCAAACCCTAACCCTAGGTTTCTAACCTCTAACCCTCAGGGCCAGCAACCTAGAAGAAGACACAAATATACACTGAGTGGCCAGATGATGATGATCTCTGAGCGCATAATAATCTGGCCACTCAGTGTATATCCTATATAATAAAAGGCTAATATGAAAATTGTCCCCTCGACCAGGAGTTTGACCAGCAGGCAGGCTGGCCAACTGCCATGTCCACTCCCCCTGGCCAGGCTGGCTGGACTCCACCCATGCATGAATTCATGCACCGGGCCTCTAATACACACACACACACACACACACACACACACACACACACACACACTGAGTGGCCAGATTATTATGCGTTCAGAGGTCATAATAATCTGGCCACTCAGTGTAATAGGAAGAACCCTTAAGAAGAAACACCCCCCAGGAGGTTAGTCTCACAGTAACTAAGGCTGGCTAAGGGTTGAGAAAGGTCTAGAAAGCAGGGAGTTGAACAATGTTTTCAAGGAACGGGGCAGGAGTAATAGAGTGAAGGTGGAAGGACGAGAGTTTCTAAAGAGGTAAGTGAGCTGTGGCTTCTCTTTGAAGTCCTATGGCGCCTCTGCCAGGTAAGACCTTGTCCAGGAAGTTCTCAAAAAGAGAAAAGAGTGAAAGATTAATGAGTCCTTCAGCCATGAGCGCTCTATTCTGCCTCAGGGCTATCGAAACCCCTCTCCTCTTCTCCATACCTTGAGGGTTTCTACCCCAAAGCAGAGATGCATTCTGGGTCCTCATCTCTAACCAGCAAGGAGATGTGGGGGGAGTGAATTCCATCAGCAAAGTTGGGAGAGAACAGAATCTGCCACCGATGGGGTCTAGCAACCGTGTGACTTCTCATGAAAATGATGCCCCAGGTCCTTTCCGGTTGTAACTCTTGGCGTGATCATTGGAAATGGAAGAACAGGCTTTCATTTATAACACAGATGTGAAATAAAGCAGGTACGGAAACACCAAAACACAAGATTTGCCTCAATTATCCCAGGGCCTGAAGAGCCCAAACCTCTTACTACAGTTGCCCAGAAGGGAGCAAATTTGCTTGATTTGATTATACCCAGACTTGTCCTTACGCTGAAGCCAAGGATATGACTGAGAAAGCAGAGAAAGGCCTTTAGGACTGGAGCCCAAGGAATTCACACACATGTTCCTCAACCCTCAAATAACTGGGAACTAAGGAGATGCTGTGCTGCACTGGGGTGAGCCCCTGTCCTTAAGAAGCTTGTTGTCAAAATACTTTCAGCTCAGCCAGTGTGGCTCAGTGGTTGAGCATCTGCCTATGAATGGGGTGGTGATGGTTTGGTTTCCAGCTTGATCCCCAATGTGGGGTGTACAGGAGGCCCATGATTCTCTCTCATTATTGATATTTCTGTCTTTCTCTCCCTTTCCCTTCCTCTCTGAAATCAATAAAAATATTAAAAAATATAAATAAAGTATGTTCAGTCTGGTGACATTGCATGGGGATTCACAGCATTCAAGTTAAGGGGCCCAATATGAATGAATTCTGCAATTCTACTGGCCCTTCCTGCTCTCCCAAGCCTCAGTGTCCACCCAGAGTACCATGAACATTAGGAGCACAGGGTGAGACCGCCTGCTTCAAAACTCTCCGTCAGTTACTGGCTGGCTGACATCAGTGATCCCTATTATTATATTATCTGCCAGCTCAGCACTACCCTGCCTGTAGACAGCAGCCAGCCTTTGAGAGGTGTAGGTCTCTCCCCAATTTCCTACAAATATCATGAAGCAGCCTTTCTTTCTTTCCAAGTTCCCATCCTGCTAACCCTATTTAAAGCACAGTTACCTCAGTAAGCTCTTCCACTTAGCCAGAAAGAAAAGGTTCCAGAACATTCTCCTCCAACGCCTCCCCCAACTCCACCCCACCAGTTCTTCCTCCTTTGTTACCAAGGCTAAACTCAGGATGAATAACTGACATTTGCATGGTATCGTGCAGTTTTCATGAATATATTCCGTTCCTAGCAAGCAGTACATTTCATCCTTAAAATAACCCTGTGAGCCAAGGGCATTATTTCCCCCCATTTTACAGATATACAAACTGAGGCATAGATAGGTTCACAAGTTTTCCATGCTCATACAGGTAGGAAGTAAGTGGCACCAGGACTCAAAGCCAGGCCTTCCTGACACGGAACCCACATTAGCACGTCCAAGTTCACATTCTGGGAGCCAGAGGAGCCTAAAGCTTATGGCCAGTTACCAACCCCCACAGGGAACAGGGATCCCTCATTTTTCTCCCTCCTGGTCTGAACAGAGCTTTCCAGACTGAAGGACCATAGACACGAGACACCTGCAAACCACCAGAACCATGGAGTGGGAACCAAAGGCACACAGGTGTGGGCGATCGGCTAGGGCACCCCTAGGTCATGGCAAAGACCATGGTCAGTCCAGGCCACGGCCTCCTCAAAGGCGCAACAGAGAAAAAAGTCTGAGCCTTCCTCACCCCAGCACACCCTGCAGGCCTCCCTCATCCGAAGCTTCCAGGAAGCGGGAAACGGACAAGCTCCCTCTGGCTGGAGCTGGAGCTCGATCAGAAGCCGGCACACACATACACATACACATACACACACACACACACACACACACACACACCCATGCACACTCAGCAGGAAACCCAGAGCCAGGGAAATAAAACCTGGGCTCACCCAGACCGAAGGAGCAGCAGCCACCACCACCTCCTCAGCTGCTGGCTGCCAGGCGGAGCTATAAAATGTGCCTCGACTTAATTTTTCCATGGACACCATCCCAGAGGGGACTGCCAGGCTCCGGAGGAGCTGCAATCCTGAAGCCTCAGAACCACTCGGTTCTGGGACCCACAGCTGGAGTTGGGGAGGGAGGTGTATGTGGGGGGTTGGAGTTGCCACACACCCCTTCCCTCTCTCCCATGTCTCTCCGATATCTTTCCAAGGTCCGGAGTGTGGTCAAAGAGCGAGTCTTCATTCAGGGACTGGGATGGGGTTGGAATTCAGTGCAAATTGCTTACATCTGCTTGGCCATGCCCCAGTCAGGTAGTTGAGAGAGAGAGGAGGCGCCCTGTGGGCCCACTTGGGGGAGCAGGGGGAGCTGTGTGCTCAAGAATCTGGTGCCATGCTGGGACCCGCCAGCCCGGGGGACAAAACCCTCCAATGGAACAGAGAAAAAAAACATCAGGGCAGCCGGAGACAATGGATTCCACCCCAAGCTGGTTGGACAGGGACAGGGACGGGGAAGCCACAAAGAGACCCCACATGGGTGTGGAGATGCCAGCAGGAGAGGAGGTTGGCGTGAAGGAGCCAGAGCGATGGCAGAGACACACCATCACACACACCCCACAGCCCTCAGCCAAGGAGGAGGGTGTGTGCACGCACTCCGCTCTTCCACGCAGGACCCTGGACCCTGCCAAGCCCCAGCGCTCCCCGCCCCACCCCACCTCACCCCAGCCCAGCTGGGCAGCCTCCCCCGGGGCTTCCCGCCGCTGCACGGCTGGCTCCCCGGCATCAAAGCCCCGCTGCTGGGAGCTGAGAATGATTGACAGGTCCAGGCCAGGAGAGGGCCCGGAACTGGGGCCTGGGGGACCCTCTCCCTCTCCCAGGATTTCTCCTTTGGCCGCAGGATCCTTATAAGGGAGAAGCCAAGTCTACCCTGCGTCTGGCTTTTTAAAAAAAGGGACATATTCCCCAGGCTAGAGGATGACTTTTCACTCACTGCCCGCGAAAGCGCCACCCCTTACCCTCCCCACCCCCCACTCCAGGGCAGCTTTGCTTTTTATTTCTCATCTTAAACAAACACATCGTTGGCCGGTTCAGATCGCCCCGCAGCTGGGCGCTGGGAGAGTGTTTCCCAGGGACCCGGTGGGGAAGGCCCGGGAGGGAGCTCCAGGCGCTCCGAACGGGCGGAGCGGGGTGGGTCGGCGACCTGCTCGGGCGGCCGGCTGGAGCGGTCGCCATCCCGCACCCCGGCTCAGCCCACGCGGCACCCTCGGCTCCTGCCATTGTGGCGCCTCCCTCGGCTGCAGCCCTGGACCTCCGCTCCCTCCACGCCGGGCACCGGCAGCCCCTGGGCGGGCGGGCGTCCTACCTGTGCTCCCCGCGGGCGCTCCTCGCCCCGCAGCTCCGGCCCGCAGCTCCGGCCGCGCACAGCTCCGCGCCCCGGCGCTCGGAGGCGGGAAGGGGCGCCCGGACCGGCTCCGGGGAAAGCGGGTCCTCGGCCCCGAGCGTGCGCAGCCCGCGGTCAGGCCGCCCCGCCGGGGACAATGGCGGGGGCGGAGGGCGCGAGCACAGAGGCCATCTCCCGGGGGCCCGGCGCACTGCACGGCGAGCGAGCGGCCAGCGGCCCGGCGGACAGGGCAGCACCGCGCCGCCCCGGCTCGCCGAATCCCAGCGGCAGGCGGGGCGGGCCCGCAGCTCCGACTGCCCTCCCCTCCCGTCCCTCCCCTCTTCTCTCCTCCCGCTCCTACTTCTCTCTCCACCCTTCCCCTCTCCTCCCCACCCTCCCCTCCCCTCCACCTTACCTTCTCCACCTCTACTTCCCTCCCAGCCCCCTCTACCTCTCCCCCTTGCCTCCCTCTCTCCCCTTCCCCTTCTTCCCTCCTCTCCTCTCCCTTCCCTCCAGCCAGTGCGCCTGCCGGAGGAACGCGCAGGGGGCGAGTTTTGCTTGGAAAACCCTAGAAGAGCCAAGAATTCCACTCCCCACCCGAGTGAGGGCTTCTGCAGATGGCCGTTCCTCTTCCCTTTGCACTGACAGTGAATGCCGGTCATTCTGCTGGAAATGACAGTGTCGAGGCCCCTTGTCGGTTTGAGGGATTCCCCCAATCCTTAGCAGAGCAATGCCTGAGAGAACCCCTACTTGAGGGCTGAAGGCCAGGCAGGGGCCTGGGGGAGCCGTGTCGGTCACACTCAGCCTCCTTGTTTTTTCTGGGAGCCCAAGGGGGTCCTGGGACCTAAGCCTCAGAGTGTGGCCTTCAACAACCGGAGGAGCGAGGGGAGGGGAGATGGTGGGTCCTCCACTCAACTGTGTGTGTGTGTGGGGGGGGGGGCACACCCTCTTTCATGCAGTATGTTATATTCAACAGTTTGACTCTTAAGCACCTTTCTTTTGAGCGGTGGTCTCTAGAAATTTCCAAAGGCTGCGCCCCAAAGACACCAGGAAATGACCAGCTCCTCATTTGCATTTGGTTTGCATAATAACTATGAACTGTGACCTCGACATACATGTTTTTTCAAACCCTGAATCTTTGTCGTCTGAGTCCTCCGCCCTCTCCCCCCACCCCCACTCTCCTTTCTTGCCAGACTATGAAGATCAACACCTGGTTCTCATCCCCCCTCTGCAATCCCCTCCAGGCATCCAGGGTCTAAAGACTCCTGACCTCCTTCAGATGCCCGAGACTCCCCAGCCAGGGTCCCCGGGAAACACCTGCCAACCTTCCTGTCCCTGGTCTCAAGGAAATATTTGCTAAAGTGCTCCCATTAGTCTGTTTGGAATTCACCAGCGTAGAAAAAAAAGACAGATGTCAGAGAGGCCTTTTAAAAATGTCCTCGCCAAAACCGGTTTGGCTCAGTTGGATAGAGTTTTGGCCTGGGGACTGAAAGGTCCAGTCAAGGGCATGTACCTTGGTTGCTGGCACATCCCCAGTAGGGGGCGTGCAAGAGGCAGCTGATGGATGTTTCTAACTATCCCTCTCTCTTCCTCTCTGTAAAAAAAATCAATAAAATACATTTAAATATATATATATATATTGTATAAACATAAAAATAAAAATGTACTCATTATTATGAAGCTGCAGCAAATTCAACCCAATCCTTAGGTTCATAGAGTACGAGAACTAAACGACTCCAGAGCTCAGTAAGAGGATAAGTGTTGGAAAGGGAGTTGAATGCCCAAAGGAAGTCCCACAGAGGGGAGAAAGCAATTAAAACGTGAGCTCACCATTCGGAGGATTTATTGGGAACCGCTTTGTTCTCGTGTAAGACAAAATCTGGGCAAATGCGCTTGAGTGAACCCAGGGGAGGAGCAGAAGTTCCTCTGGAGCCTGCTTCTAGCTCGAAACAACCTGCACACACAGAGGCACCGTGACTCCGGGTGACTGGTTCTGGGCCTCCACAGGAGTGCAGGCTGGGAGCTCAGCAAGGGGCCGTGACAATGTTCCAAGTGCAAGATCAAAGCTGTGCTGGGAGTGTGAGAGCCAGGCTGAAAAAGGAGAGGGCAGATACAACAGAGAGTTAGGAAGTCAGATCAGTAAGAGTTGATAAGGTCGTGGATGCAGGGAATCAGGGAGGGGAGGGAATCTAGTACCACTCCACACTTGACCCCTTAGGAATTGGTGGCAGGTGATGGCATTCACTAAGCGAGGGACTGTAGTAAATCAGAGACCAGGTGTTGGGGGAGCCATTGTGAGTTTAGTTTTGGACATGTGGGGTTTATGGCATCCACAGATTGTTTAGGTGAGGATGTCTAGTAGACAGTGGGTTTTTGAAACTAAACTCTAAGTAGAAGTGTGGACAGGGGATATCAGTTTTGGACTCTTCACATTATAGGTGATCAGCAAAGTTATGGGCATGGGTGAGGTCACCCAGGCGGGCATATAGAGGAAGGAAGAGGCCTGCAAAAGAAGTCAAGAAAGCTAAGAACTATATGACTTGGCTCATGTCTATAAATATAAATATAAATATAAAAAGCCTAAGGGATCATTCGGCCGGTAGCTATGATGCACACTGACCATCAGGGGGCAGATGCTCCAACCCATAGGTTAGCTTGCTGCTGGGGCCTGGCTGATTTGGGCTGGGTGAGATAGGCCAGACATGCCCTGGAGCCCTCCTGCGGTCCCTCCCCGGTTTCAGTCTGATCCCGCAGGTCAGGCCGAGGGACCCCATTGGTGCACAAATCCGTGCACTGGGCCTCTAGTATGGTATATAAAACTGAAACTTGTGAACACAAACAGCATCGTGGTGATTGCCAGAGGAAAGGGGGTGGAGAGTAAAAGGGGGTCCTAATATATGGTAACAGGAGATGAATTGACTCTGGGTGGTGGGCCCTCAGGGCAATATACAGATCTTGCAACATAGAAACCCACAGCTGAGACCTATATGTTCATGTTGACCAATGTTACCCAATCAACTTAATAAACACATATTTTTATTTTTATTTTTTTGAAGGTTTCAAATGTACTTTATTTCTCCAATCATGCCATATTTTAATGGGCTCACATTTCTTTCACTTGGCATCAATTATGAGTTGGTTTTGAAATAATTCATTATCACACCAACTGGGATGATTACTAATCTCTCCATTCCTTTGGGGTGACTCTGCCAACAGGGGACAGGTTCCGTTCTATTCCAATTTGTGTTGCTGTATAAGTACCTTTAGCAACACAAAAAGTGGCTCGGCTAGCTAAAATAGCATTGCCATCTTTGTCATGGAAATCAGGTGTCTTCTTCTGGTGAATCTGCCCTGACATTGTTTGCTGAATGCTTCAAACTGGGAGATGGCTTAGCACGTTTTTGGCCAACGGAAACACCGTGAAGCTGAAGACTACACTGCAGCAACTGCAGCTGCCGGTTGTTGGAACTTGGAGTTAAGAACCCTTGCCTATAAACACATATTTTTTTTAAAAAAATAATAAACCAAGGATAATCACTGAAGTTGATAGAAAAACAGAGACCACAGAATGTCAGAAAGGAGGGTGGGAGAAGGTCTCAGGAAAGAGATTGGAACAGAAGCACAGCAGGAACAGTCAGGAGGACAGGCTGAAAATGGCCCTTTGGATTGGCAAGAAAATCACCAGTACCATCCAGTGGTGGTGGGAGAACAGTCATGGTCAAACCAGGCTCCAGGGAGTTAAGGAGCAAGAGACACAGGAATATAAGCCTCTCTTCCCAGAAACTGGGCAATCCATGGGAAGGAGAAGTGTAAAGCAGTGGAGGGGAAAATGCAGAATCAAAGGGAAGATTTTTGTTGTTTGTTGTTGTTATTTTCCAGATGGGAAGGGTTTACACATGCTCCTAGGCGAAGGGGGAAACAAAGGAGATGGAGAGACGATTAATGAAAATGCCCCGGAGGAGATGGGATCTCGGCACGGGAGGGCGGGCGGCCTGGGCTGTCTTTGGGAGGAAGAATGCATAAGCAGGGCATTTGTGGTGGGCCTAGAGGTTAGAAGTTGAGAGAAGTGGTTGCCACCTGACAGCGGCTAAGTCATCTCCTGGGAGAGAAGGGGTCAAGATGGGACTGAGGCTTATTAAGGAGAGTGGTTAAGGTTAAAATAGCCACTGAAAGGAAGGAGTGGTAGCTTGTCATAGCAGTGGTTCTCAGCCTTCCTAAGGCCGTGACCCTTTAAATACAGCTCCTCGTGTGGTGGTGACCCCCAACCATAACATTATGTTTGTTGCTACTTTTTTCATAACTGTAATTTTGCTACTGTTAATGAATTATAATGTAAATATCTGTGTCTTTCGGTGGTCTGTGGGTCTCGACAGGTTGAGAGCTGCTAGCAGGGTCACTTAAGACCATTAGGAAAACACAGATATTTACATTACGATTCATAACAGTAGCAAAATTACAGTTATGAAGTAGCAACGAAAATAATTTCATGGTTGTGGGTCACCACAACATGAGGAGCTGTATTAAAGGGTCTCGGCATTGGGAAGGTTGAGAACCACTGTGTTAGAGGAATGGAATTGTGGGCAGAGCTGAGGAGATGGCTGGGGTCAGATACTCTAGCATGTAGTGGTTTCAATATGGATGCTTTTATCATTTTCTTCTGCAGATCTGGGAAGCCAAAGTGTGGAATGTTAAATCAGGGCTGGGGGTTGCAGAGCAGGCACAGTGGTAGGATAAAGGCGGGAAAGAGAGCTCTTGACAGAAGAGAAGGTGCCCCAGGAGGGACATGACGCTGAGGAAAAGCTGTTCAGCTCGAAGGGGGAGTTAGAAGCCCTGGGGCCACCACAAGTGTTGCTCCGGCCCACCTTTTCTCCGACACCCCAGCCAGAGCAATGTTCCTAAAGCAAACACCTGCTTCCTTGCTGAACACCTGCTGGTATATAGTTCCATAATGAAAGAGAATTTTGCCCTAATTGGTTTGGCTCAATGGATAGAGGGTCCCAGGTTTGATTCTGGTCAAGGGCATGTACCTTGGTTGCGGGCACATCCCCAGTGGGAGGTGTGCAGGAGGCAGCTGATCGATGTTTCTGACTCTCTATCCCTCTCCCTTCCTCTCTGTAAAAAATCAATAAAATATATCATATCTAAAAAAAGGGGGGGGGTGATTTTTACTTTGGTTTTTAAACTTCTGTATTCCTGGAGCCTTGCACTGTGCCTGGCACATAGCACGTGCTCAATAAACTGTGTCCGAGGGGAGGCTCCATAGAGCTCTTAGCTGAAATGCAAACCTCTTAAGAAAGGCAACAAGGCTTCTCACAATCTGTCCCTTGCTTCTCACTCTGGACTCAGAGGACGGGGACTTCTTCTTGTTTGTCCTTTGATCCTCAGAACAACACCTGCCATGTAGGTGAGTAAATAGCTCTCTCCTGCATCCCAATGCAAACTTCATGCTTGGTCCTGCTGATCTCCCTGCAGGTCTCATCTCACCAAGGGGCTTTCTACAGACTTTTCCCACAGCCTGGAAAGGGCCTCCCACCCCCAATCGCCACCGCCATCACCCTGCCTTGCTGCGTTTCTACACGGCGGGCAGAATAATGGCCTCCCAAAGGAGGAAATGTCTGAAACGTCTGCCTCCCACTCCCTGGAACCCTGAATGTTATCTTAGGGAGCGGAGAAAGGGTTGTGCAGATGTGATTAAGATAAGGACCTTCAGATGGGGAGATTGTCCAGGATTACCCAGGTGAGCCCCATCTAATCACATGGGCCCTTAAAAGCAGAATACTACTGTAGTACCTCTGCCAGTTGAGGTCAAAGGGAGATGTGATGCCCTGGCTGGGTGGCTCAGCTGGTTGGAGCATCTTCAAAGGGTGTACCAAAGGGTTGTGGGTTTGATTATCTGTCAGGGCACATACCTAGGTTGTGGGTTCGATCCCCAGTCAGAATGTGTGCAGGAAGCAACTGGTTGACATTTCTCTCTTTCTCTCTCTCCTCTCCCCATTTTTTTTTTTAAATCAATCAATAAAAACATATCCTTCAGTGAGGATTTAAAAAAAAAAGAGAGAGGACAGCCGAAACCGGTTTGGTTCAGTGGATAGAGCGTCGGCCTGCAGACTGAAAGGTCCCAGGTTCGATTCCAGTCAAGGGCATGTACCTTGATTGCAGGCACATCCTCAGTAGGGGGCGTGCAAGAGGCAGCTGCTCGATGACTCTCTCTCATCGATGTTTCTAACTCTCTACTCTGTATCTCTCTCCCTTCCTCTCTGTAAAAAATCAATAATATATATATATATATATATATATGAGGGACGCCCTAGCCAGTTTGGCTGAGTGGATAGAGTGTTGGCCTGCAGACTGAAAGGTCCTGGTTTGGTTCCAGTCAAAGACATGTACCTGGGTTGCAGGTTCCTCCCTGACCTGGGCCTTGGTGGTGGGGGCATACAGGAGGCAACCAATCGATGTTTCTCTCTGTCTTTCCCTCTCCCACTCTTTCTAAAAATCAATGGTAAAATATCCTCAGGTGAGAATAAAAAAAAAAGGTGTGGGGGGATGTGATGATGGAAGAATGGTAAGAGAGATGCAGCATTACTGCCTTTAAAGTTGGAGAATGGAGGTTCTGAGCCAAGGAAAGTAGCTGTTTCTAGAAAGTGGAAAAAGAGAAGGGGTTAGATTCTCCCCTAGAGTCTTCAGAAAGGATCACAGTGTGCTGGCTCTTGATTTTGGTCCGGGGGGCCCATGTTGGGCTTCTGAAGCTGTAAGGTAAGTTGTGTTGTTTTAATTTTTCAGTAAAATTCACTAAATTTTCAGTCATTTGTTACAACGGCAGCAGTGAACTAATACACCCTACAACTAGTTTTCCAGGAAGCTTCCCAAGGTGCCTTCTGAAGATGTCTACCCACACCCACTAGCTGCCTGGACTGTAACATTAATCACAGTGTCTTAATTGTTTGCATTTGTCCGAATTGAGGAGGGCATGGGAGAGCAGGGTAACTAGACTATAAGCTCCTTCAGGACTAGGCTACCTCTGTTGGGTTTACCATTTAATTGCCAGGTCTACTTTGTCTCCTGAGCCAAAGCTGGTGCTCAAGGACTCGGTGAATGAATGAAGATTTAACATTCTACACCCAAGACTGACTGACCGGCTATTAGGGGTGTCGAACTCAATCAGAGAAGGGGCCAAAATCTAAAATCCAGCCTAAATCGCGGGCCGAATGGTTTACTGAACAGTCATAAACTGTCATTGTGATGGAAACGCAGCGGAGTACAGTGATGACAGCGCGGTGCGGGCCACATTGCAAGGCCTGGCGGGATGGATTTGGCCCGCGGGCCTTGTGTTTGACACATGTGGGCTAGATAATGGGGCACTTGAGCATTTATGACTCCAGGGGTAATAACAAGCCGTAGGTTATTAGGGAGCAAGTGGTTAAAATGAGAGGGAGGGGAAGGTGATTGAAATCATTTACTGCTGCTATGTTCTCTCACAGCTCTGCTATGGGCTAGGGCTGTGGTCGGCAAGAGCCACACATGGCACTTGGGCCCCTTGAGTGTGGCTCTTCCACTAAATACCACGGCCTGGGTGATTCTATAATATTTTGAAGAAGTGGCATTAGAAGAAGTTTAAGTTTAAAATATTTGGCTCTCCCAAGAAATTTCAATCATTGTACCGTGGATATTTGGCTCTGTTGACTAATGAGTTTGCCGACCACTGTCCGAAGGCAAGGGAACAAAGGAAAAAGTAAACAAATGGTACTACATCAAACTGTAAAGCTTCTGCACAACAAAATGAAAAGGGAACCCCCTACCATGATGCATCACCTGCCAGAACGGCTACCATCAATAAGTCAACAGTGCTGGCTTTGGCAGCACACATGCTAAAAATTGGAACAATACAGAGAAGATTATCATGGCCCCTGTGCAAAGGATGACATGCAAATTCGTGAAGCGTTCCATAGTTTAAAAATAAAGAATTTAAATCAACAAATAACATGTGCTAATGCGGATATGGAGAAAAGGGAACCTAGTACACTGCAGGTGGGAATGCAGACTGGTGCAGCCACTGTGGAAAAGAGTATGGAGTTTCCTCAGAACTTAAAAATGGAACAGCCATTTGACCTAGGGATCCCACTTCTGGGAATGTATCCCTAGAATCCCAAAATACCAATCAGAAAGGATGTATGTACCCCTATGTTCATAGCAGCACAATTTACAATAGCTAAGACCTGGAAACAGCCCAAGTGCCCATCAGTAGGTGAGTGATAAAGGAAGCTGTGGTACATTTGCACAATGGAATACTATGGGGCTGTAAAAAAGAAGGATCTCTTACCCTGTGCACCAGCATGGATGGACCTGGAGCTTAATACGCTAAGCGAAATAAACCAGTTAGAGAAAGACAAATATCACATGATCTCATTTATACGTGGAATATAATGAACAAAATAGGTCCAGAGGCATGGGTACATAGAAAGACTGACAGATCTCAGAGGGGAGGAGGGAGGGAGGGCTGAAAGGGAGTAAACAAAGACATGTATGTGTGTATGTATAGGACATGAACACAGATAATGATGTGGTTTGGGCCTGGGGTGGGGCAGGGGCTGGGTGGAGGGTGGGGAGGGAGGTAAAAGGGGCACCTTTTTACCTTCCTATTGTTAATGATGTTAACAATAGGAAGGAAGGAAGGAGAGAAGGAAAGTGGGTGGGCCTCAAATATAGAATCTGTCAGCTTAGACTGACCTCTACTGGGAGAATTAAGTTCAACAGTCTATGTGAAGAGAGAAACTTGAGGGAAACACATGATTTCACTAGCGACCTGGTGCACGAAATTCATGCATGGGGCTGAGGGTGCACCCTCTCCTATCTGGGGCATCCGTCTTGCAATCCAGGACTGCTGACTCCTAACCCCCGCCTGCCTGCCTGATCACCTCTAACCTCTTCTGCCTACCAACCTAATGCCCCTAACTGCTCCCCTGCTGACCTGATCGCCCCTAACTGCCTCTGCCTCACCCCTGCCACTGTGGCTTTGTCCAGAAGGACATCCGAAAGATGTCCAGTCTAATCAGATATTACCATTTTATTAATATAGATGCTACATAAGGTACAGGATAGCACTCCTGGTGTGGTTTGTAATGCAGCATAGTAAAAGCTTATTTGGTTCATGTGACCCAGATAGGACTGCAACGTTAACAAACCGAACTTTCAAATTTAACTGTTGCCCATTCGATAAAATTATTCCCCAGCCAGCTGTCTCCAACCTAGCACCTTTTTCCTCCCTCCTTTCCAGGCAGATTGATTTATTCATCCGCCCCCCCAAAACAGAACTTGCATGCCTCACTTTTCTTCCAAACTTACCATTTCCCCTCCCACTGTGCCTAGCTCACTGCTATGGAAATGGTAGGTGCTCAATAAGTAACTTGATGGATTAATCTCATTCAGTCTATTTGATTTTAAGCAGCCATTTTATTATCTGTTCAGAATGGAATTAGGCAGGAAAAAACATGAAGGCTCCTTTAACTATCTGCCTTTAAAAAGGTAATATACAGCTAAGACTAATATAACATTGTATGTTAACTGTGATTAAAAAACAAAAAACAATTTAAATTTTTACAAAGTTAGCCCTAACCGGTTTGGCTCAGTGGATGGAGTGCCGGCCTGCAGACTCAAGGGTCCCAGGCATGTGCCTTGGTTGCAAGCACATCCCCAGTGGGAGGTGTGCAGGAGGTAGCTGATTGATGTTTCTCTCTCATCATTGTTTCTAACTCTCTATCCCTCTCCCTTCCTCTCTGTAAAAAATCAATAAAGTATATTTTTAAAAAGTTACCTAGGTATAATGCATCTTACTCATAAAAAGAGAGCAAAAAGTTTTCCTTATCTAATACAGTGGGTGCTTATGAAATGTCTGCATGAGTCAATGAATATCTGCCTGGCTCATTACAATGTGTTTTGCACACATCTCTGGTCATGTGTTTTCTTTGCTGAAAACTCAAGGACCTCCACCCTCCTTATATAACCCCTGCCTTTCCGTCCATTCTCATCTCCTGCCACTTTTGTACTTGAATTCTTATGACTGCATCTATTTCTTTATTAAAATTGTTTGCTTAAATGTCTGCCTTCTTTCCTAGACTGTGACTAGGACCTGTGCTACTAACCTCTGACTCTAGAACTAGCCTGGAGCCTAAGCAGTAATAGATGATCAAGAAGTGTTTGTTCAAGTAAATCATCCCTTTGCATTTCGAGTCTTTCTCTTCTACTCTTATCCACAGTGGGAAGAGCAACAGAGTGGTAAATTGTTAGATTTAGAAGGCTTCTTATAGATCACCTAATCAATTTCCCTTATTTTATAAATTCGGAAACCCAGGCCCATTCAGGATCACACAATCTGTTGGTCCTTATTCTAAAATAATCAGACAATTGTAGGAAAGAAATTCCTCCCACTGAGGCTGAGCTATTTTGTTCATTGTGTTTGGAAACCTCAAGTTCCCAGAAACAAAAATGAATTCCCTTATCAGTCTTTGAAATTTCACAATCTTGTGTTCCACACCCTATGCGTCAAGGCTGATAAGTCTGATTGTAGGAAAAACTGGGCTAATCTGGAAATTATTATTCTTAATACTGTATATTGCTTCTTCCACAGGTGTACACTTATACTGCTTTAGAAGGATTCAGGGTGTGAGTCTGACTTGAAAACTATAACTTGTCTGGAAAAGAGGGAAAGGCAAAAATTAATCAAACTCTGAATTAAAGGTCTAACGCTCCTTTTCACTCCATGTAAATCCAGAAGCACAATTCCTCTATTCCTGAATCAAATGTATCTTCGTTTGTGCTAAGGGGTGCTTACCTAACAGCTACATCATCTAGCAAAGGGGAATTGTATTTTTTTTTAAGGGAAAAATACTGTAATCTGGCTCAGCGGAATAAAATTAAGAGGTAAAAAAAAAAAAAGAGGTCCTATGGGGAAAGTGATGTTCAGCGTGGCTGCCCATTTTTCTGTAATTTCGTACCATTGAGTTTTAGAGAATCCAGTGGATATTGACAATTTATCAAATATGAAAGAGCTTGAAGAACATATGCCTTAAATGTAGAAAATTTTTTTTAAAAAATCTTCAAAAAGATAATTTAAAATGAATTAATATCTAAATTCAAAATTTTGGAAAAGCAATGCATTAGAATTATATCAAGTAAAGAGATGAACAGTGCCTTTTCAGGAGCGCCCGGATAGCTCAGTCGGTAGAGCATCAGACTTTTAATCTGAGGGTCCAGGGTTCAAGTCCCTGTTCGGGCGTGTTATTTTAATGCCAATGCTGAAGTGTATTTACATTTTAAGTTGAATTTACTTTGTTTTTCATTGATTTCAGACTACAATAAATATTCTCAGGAGAAAAATGACTATGCGCAATTGCATAATTTCTTGGTGAGTAAGAAGGTTTTGCGCAGTAGTTTCGCAGCGAAAAGGAATTTGTTTTTTCAGATTACTAGTAATCGAGAAAGCAAAAATAAAATCTAACAAAGACGTTCGTTAACGCAATGCGCCCGCTTAAAACAAGAAAGAGAAAAAGGGAGGAAAAAAAAAGCCAAAAACATAGCGCCCGAACAGGGACTTGAACCCTGGACCCTCAGATTAAAAGTCTGATGCTCTACCGACTGAGCTATCCGGGCTCTCACGTGAAACTAGAGCCGTAGCAAACCCTTACAAAAATTCAGGACTCTTGTGCAATCAAGTCCTTCCGCCTGCCTTTTGTGACACTTTGAAATCCGCGAAAGCTCGGGATTCGCGCGCCAAAGAAAAACACAAGACCTAAATAAACCATGTACCTTTCTCCAGCATTACCAGCTAATGCAGAATTGCGAGATAGTTATGTACACAATAACCAGGATCCGGTAAGGCAGGCTTCTTTGATTTGTGATCTCTCGAATAGGTCCAGGATTAAGAAAACGGCGAGGTATACTACTTTTGAAGTAAATTTGTTATAGTTAATTTGTATCGCAGATGGAATGAAGGAACAGCTAACAAAAACCCAGTGATGTCTGCTCTGTTATACGATTGATAGTAGGGTGGATATAAGTTCTGAAGCCTCCCGGATAAACAGAAAACAAACAAACAACACAATGAGCCGAGGAGAATACAAACACGCTGTTCTGAAGCTATTGGGTCGAACGGTGTAATATAAAGTGGGAGAAAGGACACTCATCGTGAGACTGGAAATTTTGTAAGTAATTTTACGCGAAGAAAACCTTGGGGTCAGAAGCCTTATTAAGCCTGGGGGACTGGAAAGGAGGCTGTTCTCGTCCTCAGCCACAATAACCTGAGCGCTGCCCTCTGCAAAACGGCTGACGTTGAGAATGACCCACCGAGGGGCTTAGAGTGGGTCAAGAAAGGGTTGTTATAGTTTGTGTGTGTGTGTGTGTGTGGGGGGGCATTTTTAATTTTTTAAATTAATTTTTTTTAATTATAAGAAAGGGTTTTGTTAGCTGTTCCTTGATTCCATCTGTGATACAAATTAACTACAGCCACCATTCTGTATATAAGGCTTAACTTATTTGACTGGAATGGAGGGAGATGTAGAGAATTTAGATTTTAGAAAGGGTTTAGAATTTAGATTTTAGATATCGGGTTAATTCTGGGCAAAAGGAAAAACGTCACCTTTAGATCTGTTCCATTCGTGTACATGAAAACAACAACAAGGACTACCATATTAAGTATTCTCTATAAGAATCACCTCACCAGAGCTAATCATCTACCAGGAGGTAATGGTAGAATGGGATTCTGAGGCATCGAATTAATAATATTAGACCCCCCCCTCAAAACCCTTTGATTCTTCCCTATTTTTTATTGAATAACAAGTGGAACATTTTATAGCAGCATTCAAAATCCTCTCCAGTCTGGTCCCAGCCTGCATTCCACACCAGTGTAATTTAACAGAAACAGGACGCAAACTACAGGTGTCATTTAAAATTTCCTAGTAGCTACATTAAAAAAAAAAAAAAGAAAGAAACAGGTGAAATTAAATATATTTTATTCAACCCAACAAACATATCCAAAATATCGTTTTGGTGTGTAATCAACATAAAACATCATTAATAATGAGATATTTCGCATTATTTTTTTTTCCTACCAAGACTCTCAATCTGATGTGTATTTTACACGTACCGCACGTCTCAATTTGGGCTACCACATTTCAGGCCTCACGTCGCTGGGTGGTTATTCTATGGGACAGTGTGATTCATCACTACGTCAATCTTCTGCACAATATCCAACACGATGTCTTTTTTTCATTTTTTTATTAAATTATTATCTGTGTACATATTTTAACATTGCCCCCCTCCCCCAACACAATGTCTTTTAATTCCACCTCCCGGGGAACGGAGGGAGAGCATTTTTCTGATAAGCTGGAGGCTGCCTCGGAGGCCGCCCTTACGTTTTTCTGCTCCAGGGTTTCTGATCTCCAAGGACGCGTCTGCAAGTGTCACAAGATCTCGCGATTTCCCGAGACCTCAGGCCTCGCCACTCTGTCTCCCGGAAGGGGGTCTACTCTATGGTTGGGAGCGAGAACTCGTCCTCTCTAGCTCTCCAGCCCTCCAGTGGACCATCTATGGTCTCGTCGGAAGCTCCTGCGGGAGGCGGCTGGGAAACCGGAAATTGCGCTCTCATTGGTCGCCACCCGGGTTTCAAATTGCGCCTGAGGCCTGCGGGCTTCTGACTGAAGTCCTCTGGGCTTCGCGCGGGAGCAACGCGTGAGTGGCCCCCAGGTATGGTTCTGGGGTTCCGGCGACGCGGCGCCGGGGAGGCCGGGGAGGCCGGGAGCGGGGGGAGGGCAGAAAAGGGAGGAGGAGCGGTAGCTGCGCGCGGGCGGGCTCCGCGGGTCCGGAGCGGGGAGACGGGCGGGAGGAGCTGGCGGCGTGGGCGGCCGGGGACGGGGCGCCGGGCGGCCTGGCTGTGGGGAAAGGGTTGTGAGAGGAGGACGGGGGAGACGAAAGCCGCGGTGCGGCTCCGCCATCAGTTACCACCCAGCCCGTGGTCAGGTTACGACGTGGAGCTGGACGCGGGGCGGGACGGATGCGGAGGCACTCGGAGCGCGGAGGTGGGGAGAGGGCGGCGGGAGAGTAACTGGACGGTGCGTCCGGAGTTTAGGTACCACCGGTTTGGCTCAGTGGATAGAGCGTCGGCCTGCGGACCGAAGGGTCCCAGGTTCGATTCCGGTCAAGGGCATGTACCCTGGTTCCGGGCACATCCCCTGTGGGACGGGTGCAGGAGGCATTCTTCTCCCTTTCTCTCTGTAAAAAAAACCAATGAAATATATTTTAAAAGAGTTTAGGGTAGCCATTTTCGGGGCTGCGGGTCCAGTGTCTCAGAGGCCTGGGTGCTTGTTTGAAGAATGTCACTTTAGTGCCACATCCAGACCTCCCAACTATGTCAGGAGATGAGGCTCAGGAATATGTATTTTAATCAGCGCAGCCCCCACCCCCTCCCACAACCTCACTCCCCGTTGATTCCTGGGCACCCTACAGTTTGAAAACCACTGTTTTAAAGCGACGCCGGGAGAAAATGCTGCTGCTTCTGTGTTTGTGTGTGTGTGTGTTGGGGTGGGGGGTGGGGACGCTAGGGGGAAGGGGGCCCCGGCTGTGAAAGAACTCTTCACGGAGAGAAGAGATCCAGAGAGGAAGCTTAATTTACTTTCCTGGAAGGGAAGGCAGGGAAGGGCCGGTGCTTTGCTAATCAACCCAGGGACCACAGTGATAAGGAAGGGAGGAGGATTTGGGGGCTGAAATTGAGCAGACCTGAGGGGTGGTAGTTTGTTAGTGCTTCTGGAGACAATAGGCAGATGTCCTATTCTAGGGAGGTGCCTTATCAGTCTTTTTCCAAAGCCTGTAAAACATGCTTAGAGCAGAAGTTAGGAAGAGTTCAAGAGGCTTGTTTGAAGGGGAGGAGGTAGGGAACTGTCTATTAACTAGAGACTTCTGGGCGCAGATTATCCCTGGGTGTAAAAATAGCTAGGAGGAGGGGAATGCAGGAATGTAACCTTGAAAGTAGTTTATCTTGTCTTGCTGTTTGAATTCAGAGGCTGTTTGAATCTGAGAAACTTAACCATTTTGGGATTAATTACCAGATTATCCGAGTTTTAAAAAAATAGCAGGGAGGAGGGGTATTCAAGAATGTAAACTTGAAAGTAGCTTATCTTGTCTTGCTGTTTGAATTGAGAGGCTGTTTGAATCAGAAGAACTAACCTTTTGGGGATTAATTACCAGGTACTTCTCTTAAATTGTGGAAGGCCACAGCGTGGAAGAAAGAGGCCTTTTTATTGCTCACACACTCATCCTTTCCCCCTCCACTGCACTGGGCAGGATCACAGCTTTTTAGAGTCCCTAAGCGGCAGTGTGGGCCAGTTTAAAAAAAACAAGTGTGTGAAGTTTACCTCTCATCCCTAACCGGTTTCCTCCTCAGGCTGGCTACTGTTAACTGCCTGATGTTACAGCCTTCCTGACTCTTCTGCACATATTTAAACAATTGTGCGATCATTTTGTTTGTATCGTCTGCACCTTAAGTTTTCCAAACACTATAAGGGACAGCTTTACATAACATATACATAGAATACTTTCTTTTAAAGATTTCGTGGGGTTGTATTACAGGCTTGTACAGCTTCTTTCAACAGTTTGCCATTGATGGATTTTTAGGTTATTTCCTGGCATGTTGGTTTTGTAAACTATTGTACACTATCTTTGTATATGTGTAACAGACCTAGTAAGAACTAAAAGGTCAGAATAGTCGTGTGTGTTTTTTCCCTTATAAGAAATAAAGTTTTATTAATTTATTAAAAAGACAAAATTATCCAAGTAAATTTGAAGAGCCAATTGGCATTAAATATGGGCAACATCCCATTTAGCAATTAGAAGGGCGCTCGTGGGGTTGTACAAAATGGAAGATTTTTATGGGAAGAAGGATGGAGTAAGGGAAAGGAAGGATCACTTTTTTTTAGTCCTTACAGGAGTATATTTAGAGAGCAGGAGAGAGAAACACTGATGTGAGAGACACATGGATTGGTTGCTTCCTACATATGCCCTGACCCAGGCCCAGGCTGGGGATTGAGCCTGCAACAGAGGTCAAGTACCCTTGACTGGGAATCGAACATGCAACCCTTCGGTGCAGAAGGTCAGTGTGCTAACCATTTAGCATACTGACCAGGGCAAGACTTTTTTACTAGTCTTAAAACACAGTTGTCTTCAAGGGTAGATATTTAAAAGAAATTTTATTGAATTTATTGTGGTAATGTTGCTTAACAAAGGTAGGGATTTGAAGGTGAGGTGTAGAGTCTTTTGAACTAAATATAGGATAAAAACCACTCCTTTTTCATCATCATGATGAATAGAACTGTTCTTGCTCTATGATTTCAGTGTAGGAGGAGATAGACATAAAAACATAAATATAAGGTGGTAAGTGTTAGTAGATTTGCTCTGGTGTCATCAGCCTCCCTTGGGGAGTCAGAAAAGCCTTGACCAAGGAAATGACTTTTGACCTAGGTAGAAGAATGAGTGGGAATTTTGAGAACAGAACATGGAAGATAGAAGAGGAGAAAGGACGAGTGCTAAGGCCTGCCCTCCCCCCGTTGAAAAATCTGATACTTTAAAAAAAATATTTATTTTATTGATTTTTTTACAGAGAGGGAGAGGGATAGAGAGCTAGAAACATCGATGAGAGAGAAACATCGACCAGCTGCCTTCTGCACACTCCCTACCGGGGATGTGCCGCTGGGACCCTTTAGTCTGCAGGCTGATGCTCTATCCACTGAGCCAAACTGGCCAGAGTGGAAGTTAAAACTTTTAATTTAACAGTTGCGTCCTATTGATTAGTTTATGTCACAGAGCCAGTTGGGAGATGTGCTTCATTGGGGGCCATTTTTGGAAATCATCCACACCATTATTAATATTTGTGTCCATTATGTTGCTGTGTCATGTATATAATAGTTATCTTAGGCACCTGGAATGTGTTAATGAATAAGTAAATACAAATCCTTCCTTACTTGTAGCTTATATTTTACATGATAAATAATTAAGATGTGTAGTGTGTTGGTTGATAACATGTCCTGTGAAGAAAATTTAAGCAAGAAGAGATAGGGAACTCTGGGGGTTGGGAGTTGCAGTTTGAAAACTGAGAACTGATATTTGAGCAAAGACAGAAGGAAGGAGGCTGGGAGCTAAGGAGAAAGGTGGAATAGAAGAGGAGCATGAGCCGAAACCGGTTTGGCTCAATGGATAGAGCGTCGGCTTGGGGACTGAAGGGTCCTGGGTTCGATTCCGGTCAAGGGCATGTACCTTGGTTGCGGGCATATTCCCAGTAGAGGGTGTGCAAGAGGCAGCTGATCGATGACTCTCTCTCTCTCATCGATGTTTCTAACTCTATTTCTCTCCCTTCCTCTCTGTAAAAAATCAGTAAATTATATTTAAAAAAAAAGAAGAAGAAGAAGAAGAGGGGCATGAGAATTATATAAGTTAAGTCAAAGTAAGTTAACCCTAGCCAGTTTGGCTAAGTGGATGAGTGTCAGCCTGCAGGTCCCAGGTTTGATTCTAGCCAAAGGCACAGGCCCAGTTGTGGGCTCGGTCCCCAGTAGGGGGCGTGCAGGAGGCATCTGATTAATGATTCTCATCATTGCTGTTTCTGTCTCTCCCTCTCTGAAATCAATAAAAAAATTAAAAATATTTTTTTAAAAAGCTTAAAGTTAACCCCATTGTTCTTGCCCGCTATCTATTTCCCCATACCATATATACTAGTTTCCATAGAAACAATAAACAGCTACAAGCTCACCTTTTAGAGACAGTTGGGATGTTTTCCTCCTCTTGTGAGGAGATAGCATTACTCTTTGAAGCAGCTTTTCTTGCTTATCCTCTCTGCTCAATAAATTTGCTCTGGTTTTAGCCTCTTGTCTGGCTTGTGCCTTGAAATCTTTTCTTCATGAAGCCAGAAACCTTCTTGGTTTGGGCTTAAGTCTCCCCTAGGGACTTACCCCTCCAGCATCAGAAGCAAGAAAACTTTAAAAAGGCTAATGCAGTTTGGAGATGGGTAGTTGGATTAGTATAGGGAGAAGTGCTTAGATTTTGAAGACAGCATCAGAATTTATTTATGGACTGGGTGTGGAGTCAGAGAAAAAGGAAGTTAAGGATGATTTAAAGTCATTAACCTGAACTACTGAAGGATGGAATTGCCATTCACTGAAATGAGCAGGACTACAGAGCTAGCACGTGTGGGGAGATCAGGATTGGTTTTGAAGGGGACCAAAATTTTGCCTACCTGTTCTTGCTCTATTCATCATAGTTTTAGGTAGACTATTGGCTTTTCTAGGCTCTTTTCACCCTTTTCCTGATGTGGCTTGTTCGTAGATCTCACTGAGTGTCACCTTTTTAATAGATAAAGGCTTGAAGTAAACTGAAGCAAGTTTATTTAAAATTGTCATTTTCCTTCCCTACAGTTTTTCTTTAAGGAGAAAAGGTAGAGGTGAGAATATGAAATTAAATCTTACTCTCTATTTCAATTCATGCTGTATCTTTCCTTGATGATACATGTCCACCTTGATTTAACCCAATTTGTAAGAATTTAGTTGCCTTTGACCAGAGAACATTTTAGATGGTCTAAATATAGCTGTTTGAGAGTGAGAAGAAACAGGAATAATTAACGGTGAATAGCTGTGGGCTAATTAACAGAAGAGTGCTTACATTCGGGAATATGTATTGGAGCTTTCAATCAACCCTCAGGCATCCGAATCCTGCATATGCATGAACTTTGTGGACTGTTGCTTTAACCAATCAAAAGTAGTGAATCTTTCTTTCTTACACGCCATGCTCAGGTCAAAGAACTGCCCATACTTGACCTTATTTTCTCCCCACTTATCTCAAGAGAAAGAGCAAACATGTGATAAACAAATTCTTACTGGGCCCCCACAAACAGTGGGACTAAAGGACACCAGCTTTGCTAGATTTCTCCCTGACACATTTCGTTTATATTATGATATTAATGTCCCTTCTTTTTTTAAAAAGATATTTTGTTGATTTTTTTTTTTTTTTTTTTACAAAGAGGGATAGAGAGTCAGAAACATCAATGAGAGAGAATCATCGATCAGCTGCCTCTTGCACACCCCCCACTGGAATGTGCCCGCAACCAAGGTCCATAGGCTGACGCTCTATCCAGGGATCCTCAAACTTTTTAAAGTGGAGGCCAGATCACGGTCCCTCAGAGAGCTGGAGGGCCGGACTATATGAACTACTAATTCCTACTGTAACACCTCGGCTGCGCTCACTGCCCAAAAAACCTGGCGGGCCGGATCAGACTCCTCTGCGGGCCGCATGTGGCCCGTGGGCCGTAGTTTGAAGATGCCTGCCGGAGTCTATCCACTGAGCCAAACCGGTTTCGGTTAATGTCCCTTCTTTTAAGCAGGTTTTTCTATCTGAATTCTTTTAGGCAAGTAAAAGGGGAGATGTCAAAGTTCTTTGTGAGTCTTCGTTTCCTAATAACCAGCTTAACTCAATATCCCAAAAGGCATATTTTGAGGTGGCAAAACTTTGCTCTCCTTAGTCCTATCTTTGGAACTTTAAAAAGTTTCATGCTCCAGAAGCAAAGTTGGTAGTTTGCATAGATGGTTCTTACTCTTGATTAAACTCTTCAGGTTTTTTTTTTTGTTTGTTTTGTTTTTGTTTGTTTTTTTGCAGTATCTGAACTAGAAAGTGATCAGAAAGGGTATCAAGCATACATTTGTGTAGGGCATTCTGACGTGTCGTTTCTACTGGCTGCTTTTTTAATTTTTTTTATTTTTTGGTCAATCCTAGAGAGAATTTTCTACTTTAGAAGATATTTTGTAATTTTTTTTTCCTTTTGGATTTATCAACAGACTAATTTCTTCACTGCCAAAATGGCATCACTTTCTACCTCTGCCCAGTGTTCAGCCTCTGACGGTGCTTGCAGGAGCTCTCCAAGACAGATCAAGCAGGTAAATGTTTCAGGCATTCTTCTTCCTCTTTAAGTTCAAGAAAAGTGGATAAATTGAATTGTGGATGTAGCTGGCTTCACTGACTGTAGGATTTTATGGAGAGCAGTAGTAATATTTTAAAATGTCATATTAGTCAACAGGATTAATGCTCATAAATTTGAATGGATCATTGATTCCATAAATGTATGGAAGTTACTGATCGCTCAGTGGTACATTTTGAAAACTAGAGTGTTTTAGGGTACAGATGGCTAATGGGGAATTTGGGACCAAGTTATATAAGTTAGTTTTTGTCTCTTACTTCATTCTAATTTGTTTTCTTTAAATAAAAATTTAAATTATAAATATAGCAAATGTAATCTTAGAAAAGATTCAAACTTCATAATGTACTTATCTTTAAAATATTTATAGTGGCTTTTAAAAATGTATTTTTATTGATTTCAGAGAGGAAGGGGGAGGGAAGGAGGGAGGGGGGGAGAGAGAGAGAGAGAGAGAGAAAAACATCAGTGATGAGAGTGAAACCTTGATTGGCTGCCTCCTGCACATCCCCTATTGGGGATTGAGCCTGCAACCTAGGCATGTGCCCTGATTGGAATTGAACCATGGTCCGATGCTCAACCACTGAGCCACACTGGTTGGGCAGTATAGAGACTTTTTTGACCCATGCCTTTCTCCAAAGTCCTTTTCCCCTAACACAGTAGTCGGCAAACTGCTGCTTGTGAGCCACATGCGGCTCTTTGGCCCCTTGAGTGTGGCTCTTCCACAAAATACCATGTGCGGGCGCCACATGTACAGTGCGATTGAAACTTTGTGGCCCATGCTCAGAAGTTGGTTTTCAGCTCTCAAAAGAAATTTCAATCGTTATACTGTTGATATTTGGCTCTGTTGACTTATGAGTTTGCTGACCACTGGTTGATACCTATGAGTGGAACTGCTGGTAATGTCCAGATTCTATGTTTAACTTTTTGAAGAACTGTCAAACTGTTTCCACTGGAGCTGCACCATTTCATGTTCCCACCAGAGGTGCAGCAGGGTTCTAATTACTCCACATTCTCACCAACACATATTTTCTTTTTTCCTCTTATAGCCATTTAGTAGAGTGAATGTGCTATCTTTGAAAAGTATGATTTTTCAGTAATTAGTCTGTTCATCTGTAGTTACTCTATGCTTTGAAAGATTATATATTAATAGAGGCCCTGTGTACGAAGTTTGTGCACTGGGCGGGTTCCTCAGCCAACCTGTGCCCTCTCCCAGTCCGGGAGCCCTCGGGGAATGTCTGACTGACAGCTTAGGCCTGATTCCAGTGGGGAGCGGGCCTGAGCTGGCAGGTGGACATCCTTAGCACTGCTGTGGAGATGGGAGAGACTCCCACCACTGCTGCTGCCCTAGCCAGCCTTGAGCCCAGCCAGGGGGCAGCTCCTGCATTGAGCGTCTATCCCTTGGTGGTCAGTGTGTATCATAGTGACCGGTCTTACCACAGTTTGTCTGATTTGCATATTAGCCTTTTATTATATAGGATTAGATAAGTATCAGTGTTTAAAGAGTTGAAGGAAGTTCTCGTTCCCTAGGGTATCAGAAATCAATCTAATTGAAATGTAAATGTCAGGTTTATTTTATGTTTTTATTAGGTACGACCAAAACTGCCACTTCTGAAGATTTTGCAGGCAGCAGGTGCCCAAGGTGAAATCTTCACTGTTACCCAGGTAAGCTAGCAAAGAAAATTGTTTTAAGAACAGCTCAGAAGTACAAGCTGATGAACTTGTAGTTCTGAACTCAGCTGTAAGGAGGCGAGTCCTCCTGAGGTACTGGGAAGGCAACTTTTGCTCTGTTTCAAAGACCATGGAGCTAAGTTGAATTTCATATTTCCCTTTTGAAATTTGTTGTCAGCTAAACAAAACTAACCATGAATTTATTGATCTCAGAATTAAAATGCAAAGCATGTATAAGATTTAAAAAAATGAGGTTGTCTGTGATTTATAGAATATACTACCAGGCAGGAACTAAATGCTGTAGCTGTCAGATAATTTTTTTGAACACTATGAGTTATTTTAAACACTATATAACTTATTTAGCTTCTAAAGTTTTTTGTGTTTTTTTTTAAAGCAAAAACAAGCTGAATTCTCTATGTGGAAAAGGGTATTAAAATGTTTATCTCTTTGTACTGTGCTTGCTTTTAGTAAGGTAAATGCTTCCTAAACAGAAGAAACAAAGTTATCAGTCTTTCTTTGAGTTTTTTAGAAAGCTTAACACCTGTCTGTAATACCCCACTCCTGAGCCTTTAAAAACCCTCAAGGAAACAAATCTGGAGGCATTTCAGATTTTTAGAATGCTCACATTTCCTCTATCATTTTAAATTATGTATAGTCCATAATTTTGATATCTCTAAAATTCTGCTAAATAATTACTTTTTTCAAACTTATTAAAGTGTGGATTGTTATTATTTTTTTATTTTTAAAAAATATTGAGTTTTTACAGAAAGGAAGAGAGTTATAGAGAGTAAGAAACATCAATGAGAGAAACATCGATCAGCTGCCTCTTGCACATCCCCTATTGGGGATACGCCCCACAACCAAGGTACATGGCCTTGACTAGAATTGAACCTGGGACCTTTCAGTCCGCAGGCCAACACTCATCCACTGAGCCAAACCGGTTTTGGCAATTTATTTTTAAAATATATTTTTATTGCTTTCAGAGAGGACGGAAGAGGGAGAGAGACACAGAAACATCCAGGATGAGAGAGAATCATTGAGTGAGCCCACAATGGGGCATGTTCCCTGATTGGAAATCAAACTGTGACCTCCTGTTTCCTAGGTTGACAATCACTGAGCCACGCCAGAATGTGGATTTTTATATCAAAATGATTAGTTATGCTAGCTTCAATAGCATGGCATAGTTTACTGGGGGAAAAGTTGGATAGAGACAGTTTATATGATAAGCTCTGTTATGAATTGACCCTACCAGGTACATAAAGAGGAATTCCTTAAATATTTTTAAATATTAGTTGTTAGTATGGTATTAAGTCAGTATGGTATAATGAGAATAGAGCAAAATTCTTACTGTCATTAAGTGAACTTAATTATTAAGCAATTAAAAAAAAATCTGTTACCTAAAGAAAACATTAGGATAAAATTAGGTCATTTCTAAGTTTTGAATCATGGACTTGTCTGTTTCCTTCCATGTTGTGAACTTGTGAGAAAAGCCAGATAAATTAAATTTTTAATAAACACTTAAAGGGTGTTTTATGCACTTCCAGTTTATTAACCATTGTACTTCATTTGTCAAAAATAATTATGTGAACATAGTACACTTCAGTCTATCGTAGTTATGTACCCCTGGACTTGCAAAATGTTATGACCCAGGCAAATTTAATGTTTATTCCTTTGAGTAATAGGAGAGACCCCTTTATTTGGATTGGTGAGAAAATTTTAAAGGTGATACTAGGTAAATTCACCATTTTTTCTCATTGTCAGACCAATACATTTCTTTTTTTTTTTTTTTAATTAAAATATATTTTATTGATATTTTACAGAGAGGAAGAGAGAGGAATAGAGAGTCAGAAACATCAATGAGAGAGAATCATTGATCAGCTGCCTCTTGCACACCCCCTACCGGGGATGTGCCCACAACTAAGGTACATATCCTTGACCAGAATCGAACCCGGGATCTTTCAGTCTGCAGGCCGTCGCTCTATCCATTGAGCCAAACTGATTTCGGCCAGACCAATACATTTCTATTATAAAACATAAGGCTCTGTTAATGTCCAGAATGATAATAAGTGGATGAACCTAGTATTTGGGTTTAGTTATCCTGTTGTAGGACTCCAGACCGTTATATGTTACCTCTTCCTCTAATAAACCTAACTTATCTCCTTATAATTAACCAAAGGCCTTGATTGGGCCTGGGAGTGTCGCAGGAGGTTGGTCAGCCTGGGCGAGACTGTGGGAGGGCTCCGGGGCGTGTCTGGCCCATCTTGCTCAGTCTTGATCAGCCTGACCTCAGCAGCAAGCTAAGCTACTGGTTGGAGGATCTGTCCCCTGGTGGTCAGTGCACGTCATAGTGAGTGGTGGAAGGGCCTTAGCATGTCATTAGCATATTATGCTCTGATTGGTTGAATGGCTAACTGGTCCACTGGACACTTGGCATATTAGGCTTTTATTATATAGGATTTGTGTGTTTTTAAAAATATTTTATTGACTTCAGAGAAGAGAGAGGGATAGAGAGAGAAACGTAAGTGATAGATAATCATTGATTGGCTGCCTCCTGCACACCCCACACTGGGGATTGAGCCCATAGCCTGGGCATGTGCCTGAATGGGAATCAAACTATGACTTCCTGGCACATAGGTTGATGCTCAACCATGAACCATGCCAGCTGGGCAATTTGTATGTTTTTGACGGCAGCTGGACAGAACGCTTAATGATAATTTATTTCTGTGCAGGTCATGCACTTTCTAGGCCAATATATAACAATGAAGCAGCTTTATGATCCTCGGGAGCAGCATATGGTATATTGTAGTGGAGATCTTTTGGGAGAACTCCTAGGATGTCAGAGCTTCTCTGTGAAAGATCCCAGGTAAAAAGAGTGCTTATACCTAACTACTTCATCTCCATAAGTTATTAGTGGTTATCTATTCCTCTAGTCAACAAATATTTAAGGACCTACGTATGTCAGGTGGCCTATGATACACTGAGAACATAGTAAGGAGCTACAGTCTCTGATTTTATGGGGCTTAATTAAAGTGTAGTGAGACTGGTGCTCTTCCCCTTACTAGTGGCCCGGTGCACCAAATTCGTGCATGGTGGTGGTGAGGGGTGTCCCTCAGCCTGGCCTGTACCCTCTCCAATCTGGGACCCCTCAGGGGATGTCCAACTGCTGGTTTAGGCCCAATTCCACAGGGGATATCCCTCTCACAGTCCAGGACTGCTCGCTTGTCTGCCTGCCTGATTGCCCCTAACAACTTCTGCCTGCCAGCCTAATTACACCCTAACCATTCTTCTGCCAGCCTGCTCTGATTGGTTGAATGGCCAACTGGTCCACCAGACACTTGGCATATTAGGCTTCTATTATATATGCCTACAAATGGTGCCTAATTGTTCCCCTGCTGGCCTGATCACCCCCAACTAGTTTCCACCTGCTAGTCTGCTCGCCCCCAACTGCTCCTCCCACCCCCAATCGGCCTGTTTGCCCCTATCTGCCCCCCTCCCACACCAGTCTGCTCGCCCTCAACTGCCCCCCCTTTCTGGCTTGATCTCGCCCCAACTGGCCCCTCCCTCCCCCCCTCTTCCCTTCCCCTCACCGTCCTGATCACTCCCAACTGCCCTCTCCTTCTGGCCTCATTGCTCCTAAACGCCTCTGCCTCTGCCCTGCCACCATGGCTTTGTCCAGAAGGATATCCGGGGTTCTCCCGGTCTAATTAGCATATTACCCTTTTATTAGTATAGATAAGGTAAAATTATACTATGGGTGGGGTTTACGGTCATAGGGATCACGGAAAGGTTCCTAGAGAAATTGACATTTGAGCTGAGAGCTGAAGGATAATATAGGAGTCAGGATTCAAGTAGAAGAGGCCAGTTGAAAGAGGGCTTAGTGCCAGTTGAGCATCATGCATGAAGGATCGGATATTAGGGAGCTTGATGTGACTAGGTTAGAATTTTGTGAAACAGTTGGAGAGAGAGGAAGAGTGAGATAATGAGCAATGTAGAATTGCGGGGCAGTTTGAGATTGATGAGGGACTCCTGTGATTTTTATGACTTGTGGTTATTTATACAATCAAAGGCTAATTAGCAATCGAGAAGCAGCGTTGACTTTCTATAGCTTCATTTTGTCTTTCTTTGGTAAGACTCCCACCAGCACTCCCTAACTAACTCCTAGAAGAAAAGAGTAGTTGCAAAGGAAACTCCCCACTTCGGTTACTCTTAGCTAAATTAATAAAATGTAAATTAATTAGTTTTTTAAAATAATATAGTTTTTTTATTGATTTCAGAGAGGAAGGGAGAGGGAGAGAGATAGAAACCTCAATGATGAGAGAGAATCACTGATTGACTGCCTCTACTGGGGATCAAGCCTGCAGCCTGGGCATGTGCCCAGACTGGGAATTGAACTGTGATCTCCGGGTTCATAGGTCAATGCTCAGCCACTGAGAACATCTTGATATTTTAATAATTAAAAGATCTGCCTGGCTAGTGTGGCTCAGTTGGTTGGAGCCCCCTCCCATCCCATCCACCCAGTCAGGACACATGCCCAGGGTGAGGGTTTGAGCCTCAGTTGGGACATGTGCAGGAGGCAACCTATTGATGTTTCTCTTTCTCCCTTCCTCTCTCAAATCAATTTTAGAAAACAAAAGATTTATTCTGGGGAAAATACTCTCCACATGTTAAGAAGTTCAGCGATAGTGTTTGAGAAACACACTTAACATTTTAATTGGAAACTTCATTATTAATTTTTTATTTTATCTTTTTTATTTTTTATTTTTATTTTCAATTATTTTTTGTTTTTTATTTTTATTTATTTTTTATTTTTTACTTTTTTATTTTATCTTCTTGACAGCCCTCTCTATGCTATGCTAAGAAAGAATCTTGTCGCTTTAACCACTGCTACTGCAGGTATGTCTCATCATATTTTTTCAGTCTATATCATAGTTTTAAGTTCAAGGGGGCAAATGATGGGAGGGAAAACAAGATCAAGGTGGAGATGGAATGCTTTCTTGGAATGACTGGGAGGGATACCATCGCACAGAATGATTACTATGTCACTTAACTTTCACTTGTGAAAACTTTCCAATATACTAAAGTTAGGTTGGTATAATGTGTGCGCCTCTTAGACTTAGCAATTGTTAACATTTGATCATATTTGCTTTATGTGGGCATACTTTTAAAATTGCTAACAGATCACGTCTTTTTTCCTTTAAACATAACTATAGTGTCATTATTACACCAAACAAACTGATAAACTAAATAACTTCATAATAGTATCCATTAGCCAGTTTATGTAGTTACCTTCAGTTATCACAGAAATATCTTTCACACTTGGCTTGTTCAAAGTCCACATTTGGTTCAGAGCCCCCACACTACATTTGGTTGCTAACATTCCTTGTGTTTTTATTTCATTAATTTGGTGAAGAAATGAGTCATTTGTCCAATAGCATGACATTCTAGTAGAGTTTGTAGATTGTGATGTTGTCTAACGTGTTTTTCTGTTCGATCTTTGATAAATTAGTGGTGCTTGAATAGATTCAAGTTTAAGTTTTTTTCTGGGAAGATTTCATAGGGGGTGCATTACATCAGAGTCATGTAAGGTCTTTGTGTCCTTCTTTCAGTGATAAGAGTCTGTGGGCTTACATGGGGTCAACCTGATCCATCTATTATAAAGGTCCCCCAAGAACCTTTCACCTAATAGTTTTAGCTTTCTGTTATTTATTTAAAAAAAAAAAACCTTAATATGTCGTGAATATTCACCCATTTCATTCTTAGAAAATATTGTTTTTTTTTAACGCTTTTGTCTTTTTTTAATTTTTTTAAATATATTTTATTGAATTTTTACAGAGAGGAAGGAAGAGAAATAGAGAGCTAGAAACGTCGATGAGAGAGAAACATCGACCAACTGCCTCTTGCACACCCCCTACCGGGGATGTGCCCACAACCAACGTACATGCCTTTGACCGGAATCGAACCTGGGACCTTTTAGTCCACAGACCGACGCTCTACCACTGAGCCAAACCGGTTTCGGCCGCTTTTGTCTTTTTCTTTAAAATATATTTTTATTGATTTCAGAGAGGAAGGAGAGGGAGAGAAACATCAATGATGAGAGAGAATCATTGATTGGCTACCTCCTGCACACCCTTAATTGGGGATCAAGCCTGCAACCCAGGCATGTGCCCTTGACTGGAATCGAGCCCGGAACCCCTCAATCCCCAGGCTGACGTTCTGTTCACAGACCCAAACCAACTAGGGCGCTTTCTGTTATTTGAAGGCCAGTTGTCTAAACCCGTGGTTGGCAAACTGCGGCTCGAGAGCCATGTGTGGCTCTCCCACAAAATACCGCAGCCTGGGCGAGTCTATTGTATTGTTGACTAACGAGTTTGCCAACCACTGGTCTAACCCTTTGCTTGATTGCGTACCTCTTAATCCTGCACTTTGAGTTTAATTTATTAGGCGTGTGCAGGAAACTGGCCGCTTTGGATCTGAAGTGTGGTGTGCTAGAGATAAGTGAATTAATAAACTGGAGACAACGGAAATGCAACCCTGTCTCATTTCCAAATAATGAAACTTTTCCACTTAAGACAGCACTTTTGATTGACAAACTTTCAGTAAGTTATTGAAACAAGGTTGAAAAAAATGTATTCCTAATAAAGATTTACACTTTAAATGAGAAGTTGCTCTCATTGAAATGTCATTTTGAACTTACATTGAATTTTGAAGCCTTGTTGGTTTCATTGAGACTTTGCCCACTTCACCCAGCTGTAAATTTCTATTTGATAGGGAAGGCTTTGGGAATGGTATGGCGCTTTATTGAAATTCAGTCACTTGAAAAATAGTATGGCTGTTCTGGGATACTCACTATAGGCTTGAAATAGAGGATTCTATATTTGCTCCTTTACAGTAAAATTTTTCTCATCTTTCTCTGAATATCTAGAGAAGGTATAATTCTCACCTTCTCATTTCCTTTCTCTCATTTCCTTTCTTGCACTTTGCAGAATTTAACATGCCATGTGTGAAAATGAACATTTCTATAGCAAACATTTCAGTTGATCCTCACAACAACCCTGTGGGGAAGGTTTGGAGATGAAGAAACTAAGATTTTAAAAACTAGAATGAGTGACTAGTCCAGTTTCAGATGCCACTGATTAAGTGGTACAGGAGATGTTTCTGATTAGCCAGCAAACCCACCTCCCTTTTTCCCCGTTGTGCCACACATTGTTGCCTCCTTAATCCTTGCTTATAATAAAATTTGCTCCAATCAATTTTTTTAAACACATTATTTTCTCTGAACATTAAATCTGTAAAATGTCTTATTTTTTATTTTGTCACTTTGGAATAATTTCACCTGCAAAAATATTGTTTGCTATAATCTTTATCCAGACCTTATATAACCATAGTACAAGTAACTTTGTCTTTCTGATTTGCACTTGGATTAGTACCTGTGGTTGATCTTTGTAAAATGGGTCACCTGTGCTGTTTTATATGAAAGGACGAATGAGACAAGTACTTTCCGTATACCTATTTTACACCCTTGCTAATGAGCTAAAGACTTAATTTTGATGGCTGAGGAAAATATTATTTAAAATGATGGTGGTTCTTAATAAACCATTTCTCCAATTTTCTACATGCCTCCTAATAAAATGAATTTTATATGATAAACTTTGTATTTAAGAATTCCTTTGTACATTGTAGTTTTCTCAGATAACTTGTTTTTCACTACTTATTTGTTATAACAGAATAAGGCTTTAGAATATAAATGATAGTAATCGAATGGCAGTAAAGAAGTGCTTTATCTGTGTTGTATGCTAACTGTACTTTGAGGACCACTGTGGTCAAAAAATGCTGTCTTTTAAACTTCTCAGTATCTCTGTTTATAACAGTACTTCTAGAAATAATGTTCTTTATAATTACAATTTTGAAAATGTTTTGTGCAAAACAACTGGATTGTGAGACGAGTTGTAGGATCTGTATTCTCTGCCAGTCTATTTAGAGAAAGATTATTTTCCGTAAGATCTCTGAACATGATAGTAGCCGATGAACCCAATCCATGGTAGGCCTACATATAAGCAAGGCAGTTATGCATAGCCTCTGCGTGGTCCAGATTATTAAATGGTCTGAAGCTAAGCTTTCACCTTTTGTTCTGTTTAAAATGTCCAAGTCCTTGAAATACATTTCTTTCAGAATAAGAATTTCTCTTAGGTTATTGTTTCCTTTGTTTCTTTTTATTGGTCTTGAGAAAAACTTTCTCTGCTTCCTTGTCCTTCTTAGGAAATGTTTATAGTAACTGGGAAAAATGAGACTTGTTGATTTAAAAAACCTAATCTATGTTCAGTTGTTGGGAATTTAAACTAAAATCATTGACACTTAGAATGTATGTTTACATGAAGATGCTATTGTGTTATAAAGCAAGTGAGAAATTCCAGATTTTCAGATTTTATTTCCCTTTATAACTTTTTAACATTTGAAAATAAAAATTAAATGAAAAAGCCAGTCCTTTTCTTTTTCTAATATATTTTATTGATTTTATTTATTTATTATTTTTTTTTTACGGAGAAGGGAAAGGGATAGAGAGTTAGAACATTGATGAGAGAGAAACATCTATCAGCTGCTTCCTGCACACCCCCTTCTGGGGATGTGCCTGCAACCAAGGTACATACCCTTGACCGGAATTGAACCTGGGACCCTTCAGTCCTCAGGCCGGCACTCTATCCACTGAGCCAAACCGGTTAGAGCCAGACCTTTTCTTTTTGTTGTTTACAAGTAGGAGGCAGATTTGGTAATAAAATACCTATAGGAAGAGATGATAAAAACGTGCACCATTATTTCCTCTTGAAATCACTTTTTATATTGAAATTTGAAAGCTTGCGATGGAAGAACATTTTTTTGTTGTTGTTATTTTTCATTTCCCCCAGATTACATTTTGGTAACATATTTTGAATATAGTCTGTTTTGGCTTTTGTGATTTTTACCAGTTTTGATTTTTCCATTTCTTTTGGACGAGAGCCTTGTTAAACCAACATGGAGAGGTACATCTGTAGGGACCAACCTGGCTCCAGGGCTGTTTGCTGAGGTCCTTTCTGTGTGGAAAGAATGGCTATTACCAGGGAAGGTTTTCCTTTTGTTTTACTTGCTATCCAGATGCTGCTCAGACTCTCGCTATCGCACAGGATCAAAATCTGGATATTCCAAGTCAAGACCACCTGAAGGTAAAATCACCACATGGTGACTTCTTTTGTTGTACAGAGTGGCCCCTTCTCTGTACCTATGGATCTTGGACTCCCAAGGCCTCTTGATGAATGTGGTAAGAATTTCATAAGAAAGGTTCTTGGGAGTTCACAGACCAGGGACAGAGTGAACATTCTCTGTTCTGTCCATAACAGAGTTCCAGTCTCTGAATTTTTCTTTGGGATGTAGCACTTCTGATCTTCAGTTCTTCCAGTTGCATCCTCTTTGTGTGCGCGCTTGTGTGTGTGTGACAATGTATAATCATAGGTGTTGGAGGCAACTGCTTTTATTAGATTTTAACAGGCTTGTTGCAATTCAGTTCATGTCAGGCCAATTCTTAAAGCTTCCCCAAACCTGGGAAAACCTTACGATCATCTTGGTATATGGTGAGGATTTCACATGTTTTCTGAATTATGCCTAAGTGTGTAATAGGCTAAAGGGTTTATATTGATAGCTTATTTTTAACAGTACATTTTGGTTGTTTGTGCAGAGATTTTTTCTCCCCCCAGGTTTGTGATTCTCTTAGCTCTGCTCACAAAGGGTTGAGATGTTGCCTCTATTTGATGACTGGGGTGAATGCGAGCTCTCTCTCTTGTGTGTAACCCATTGTGTGGCACACTAACTGGTGAGCCAGAAAGGAACTGCTGCATCCCTGGTCTCAGTCACTTCCACTGCACTGACAGGCGCCTTTCCCTTCTTTCCAGCAAAGCGCAGAGGAAAGTCCCAGTTCCAGGAAAAGTACCGAAGAAGGCAATATGCCCACACTGCCTACCTCACAGGATAAGTGCACACCTTCCAGAGAAGGTGGGTTTTGCATTAAAGCTATGTGGACTTTTCCTTTGATAACTTCTAGGAATGACATCTATCCAAATTAAGCACTAGCTATAATTAATATCGTTATATAGAAAAATAAGAAATATAATGCTGTCTCTTCCAGGTGAAGTAGAAGGTGCATATGTCATACTTCTTCCTCATTCTTTTCTGAAAATCTTTTTTTTTTTTAAATCCTGTCACTGCTGTTAACTTTGAAGATGATGGCAGTGCTCTTTTAGCAACCCAGGTCACTGGAGTGGAGCAGACCCTTCCTTTAGCTGGTAAGCTAGGAGAAGATGGCTACCCACTTACCAGTTTGCCACCTGGTCACTTAGCTGCCTTGGTCTTTTAAATATTGGTGCCCCTGTACATATTTGATTTGGTTAGAATTTTTATTTTGATTTGTTTGCTTGATATAGATTTTTTGAAGTTTACAAAAATGATAAAATATACTATCTCAGAGCAAAGAATGAGACATAGAAGCCTGGTAATTCCTTTGCCCTTAGGTGGTGGTAATCAGATCTTTGCCATACATGCAGATGTGGTACGGTTAAGTTAAATTAATGATATATTTATTGGAAGTTTTCCCAAGCCCTATTTATGAAATATCCCCTAAATTATTTTCTGCAAAAATGTATAAAATAGAAATTTCCTCAAAGGCACTTTGTCATTATGGTTTCTAGTCTAGGCTCACATTTGGAGCAGTGGCAGGAATGTTATACTGTTGAAATTGTTTTAAATGTTTACATTAAAACTGAATCAATTTCTGTATTTATTTTCCTCAAATTTCATTTGAGTGTAAATGGAATATTGAGCTACCTAATTGCCTTGGAGCTTATTTCAGTCTGTGGCATTAATGTAGGATTTTGTTTCTTTAAATGCAAGTCTTGGCTTATTTTCTACTTAGAAGGCTGTTTAAAACATAAGAACAGCCAATTCAAGAGACTATATATAGTTTGTGATGTAAGTTTTGAGAATAAATAGCTTAGTATTTTTAGGGAGAGGTATAGGTAGAGAGGACAAAATTTTTATATGTGGAAAGAATGGCCTGTTTCCATTTCCTGCATAAGAAGTTACAGAGCTTGACTAGGTGAAGATAATTAATATTCGTCTTAGGAGTTTGGTTTCTGGTAACTTCAGCAAGGAGTAAGTAAAAAGATAGTTGAAGTTTCCCTGAGACAGATATACCTTTTGATAGACAGGATCAACATACTTTGTAAGTAGATAGGATAAACTTATTCTAGCAAGGACCCATTATTGCAGAAATCTTTTAAACCATATGTATGTACCTCAGCACATTTAAACACCTGTGGTTGCCACTGGTATGTCTAGTCCATTGGAAGAAGAGAGAGGAAGAAAGTAGGAAACAAGTAAAGCACAAAAAAAGATTGCTTGACTGCAAAGAAAGAAAAAAATTTCATGTGCTAACAACAAACTATGTTATAACTGCCTTGAGTGTCATTTAGATGTAGGACATGGGATCTTTTACTTGAAATATATGGGGCCTTATTGTATTTTGGATTTGCAGTATTTGTAAATTTTAGATATCTTAACTCTGAAATAGCTAATGAAGTCTAAACAGGAGAGTAGATGTGAGCTTGGCAACTGAGCAGGTATTTGGTTTCTGATTCTTTCTTACTGGGAGCAGGAGTGACTTTTTACTTATAAAGAGATTGTAATTATTGTAGAGAGTCTTGCTTCTTAAGGCTTGCATACATAGTTATGCTTTTCATTTGACTTCTGTAGATGAGACCTCTAGGCTGGACCTCGGGCTGGAGGAGTGGGATGTAGCTGGCTTGCCATGGTGGTTTTTAGGAAATTTGGGAAACAGTTACACACCTAGAAGTAATGGCTCAACTGATTTACAGACAAATCAGGTAAATTTCATGTTTGAAGAGAAACTTCTTTTTTTCTTTTGGAAAGAGTAGCGTTTGGTGGATTTCTTTCTCTGTCATATGTCACATTCACGTTATCCAAAACCTAGCCAACCACTTAATACTTTCACTGCCATGCCATAACTTAAGCCACTGTCATTCTGCTCCTTTATCTTACATTCTCCATTGCACTTCTCACTTTGTCAGATGATTATTTTATTGTGTTTATGTGAATATTGACTGTTTATCCCCACTGAAATGTAAGACCGGGCTTTAATAATACTAACCACTCTCTTCTACTGCCCACGCTGACAAATCATAGTCGTTCAGTATTTCTTCAGTAAATGAATGGATAAATGATGGCAAAATAATAAGTTGTTTCATAGGAATATTATAGAAAAGCATGTCATAAATGACCATAGTTGAATGCAGAAAATTATATTTAAAGTTGTTTAAGAAAGCGGAGAGAAGGTTTGAGTCACTGTCAGTATTTCTCACTTTTTGTTCAGTAAACATTGACTATTAAAGGAGGGCTATCTTACAGTTAATAGAATGTTTTCTAGGCTCTCAGAGTGCCACTTGAGGGAAGGAGTGCAGAGGATGGGTTCTATTTACTTGAGCATCTATGAGTCTTTAGCTTTTAGGCTCTTCAGTACTGTTTCTCAGATGTTGTACGTGATCTACTGTTAAAATACAAAATTCTGACTGTCCTGAGCTTTAATAAACATACTCTCAAAATTAAAAAGAAAAACAGAATTCCTTACCAGGCATCTGGACATCCAATAGCTTTTACATAGTAAGTATTTGTTGAATGAATAGATGTCCATTGGAGAAAGACTGGGTGTTTGGAGATATATGAGGACATTGAGTTTTGGGTTAATTTATGTTGGTTCAATGTCTCTGATAAGCCTCTGACTACTGTTTGTTTTTTCTGTTAGGATGTAGGTACTGTCATTGCTTCAGATACGACAGATGACGTGTGGTTTTTGAATGAGTCGGTATCAGAGCAGTTTGGTGCTGGAATAAAAGTTGAAGCTGCTGATATTGAACAAACAAGTGAGGAAGTAGGAAAAGTAAGCGACAAAATGATATGTTGAAATTTTTCACATTGGTTGTATTTATGTGTGTGTAGTATAATCTATTCATATCTGGTGACATGACCTATACTATTTCGCTTTTTACAACAAATGACTCCATAATCACCCCACCCCCTTTCTTACTTAGTATTTTTCTATGTCTAATTTTAGGATTCACATTCAGTTAACCAACACTACCTTAACACATTAAGCGCCAGCCTATTTTGTCTTCTGGATGGAAAGATAGTGTCAGTCACTGGTGACTGACTGGGCACTTAATATGTTAAAAATAGACTAGGACTCCATGGGTAAAGCTCCTCCTCTGTTAGAAGCAATATTCTATCCTTTTCCTGCTTGCCTAGTTTCT
Source organism: Pipistrellus kuhlii (assembly GCF_014108245.1). NCBI lineage: Eukaryota > Metazoa > Chordata > Mammalia > Chiroptera > Vespertilionidae > Pipistrellus > Pipistrellus kuhlii. Next base: position 5,983,617 of record NW_023425493.1, read on the forward strand.
CATTGTATAGTTTTCTTCTTCTGGAGACTTTTGTTGCTAACAATGCACAGTTCTAAATGGCCACAACAGCCTGTAGAGAGAGAAAAAAATCCGTATTTCCTGGACATGTCAATAGATTCCATAATCATTTTATACCCAAAAGAAAATAGATGAGTTTTTTTATTATAGATTTTAAATAGGGGGGAAAAGGGAGCTAGAATTCTGAGTACATAGTGGGAATATATCAAGATGAAGAGTCATACAAACGTGTTCAAGTCTCAAAATAAATTGGGAAGCAGGTTCCAGTGCCTGACATAGTCAAGAATCTCAGTAAATATCCACCGACTAAATAGAGCAGAAAACAGAACTGTAGTGGATCATTCTTTTAATTGAAGAGATTTTCATAGTGATTTGGGTTCCTGAAAGGGGTGTCCTGTGTGTGTGGTGGGCAGATAGATGGTTGGGTTCTCTTAGTCTAGTTATGTGGGTAGAATTAAAGGGAATGCAGGTGGCTAGAATGAAGACAAAGCTGACATTTGGAAACTTCTATAGAGAGCTGGGACTTAAAATACTTAAACTATTGTGACAAAGTTGCTATACAGAGGGTCATAATTGTATATAATTGGTTTTGTTCCACATACTGTGTCATAAAACTAAGGTTTTCATTTTTAGAATTTTAAATTCTAAATTACAGAATTTAGAAGACACTTTCCACATTTCTTGTTTCCTGGTCTGTAGGCATGTTTTTATAGGACAGCCAGAGTATTACATAACTAGTTGTACTTTTGAATATGACGAATAACATTTTAAAATACTTTGTTTTCATTTTTCACATCTAAATTTCTTATTTTATACACTGCTTTTACAATGCCTGCCTAGATTCCCAAGATAAATTTCTACATTTAATAATTTATGATTTTTCTACTCTAATACTTTGTTGTTTAAGATTTTAAAATTTTTTTTGTGGGGGGAGAGAGAGAGGGAGAGATGATTGATTGACTTGATAGTTTGATTAGCTGCCTCCTGCATGCCTCCTGCCGGGGATGGACTCCACAACCCCAGCCTGTGCCTTGACCTGGAGTCAAATCAGCAACCTTTCAGTGCACAGGATGACCCAAGTAGCTGAGGCATCCCAGTGAGGGCTTTTTTTTTTTTTTGTCATTATTTAGGGCACCCTTTCTCTTCTGGGTGCTAGGTGTGTACAGAATCATTTTTGGTCTCATATGTAAGCTATCTCCTTTTAAAGTGTTAATGATGGAGGCAGGATATGAGCTTTAAATTGAAGCCCTTTCATCTTTTTTTTTGGGTAATAAACTCATGTGAAATAGGTAATCCTTACTAATGAGATATCTTTGCTGTCACAGGTGCCTGAAGTGGGAAAAAGTGATGACCTTGAGGACTCTAAGTCCATATGTGATGACACTGATGTAGAGGTTGCCTCTGAGGTACGCTTCTCTAGTCTGAGATGGTAACGTTCCGACAGTTCACTGTGAAGAATGCTATTCCCCCCAACCCCACTTTTGTTTAATTTTTCTGAGGTGTTGGCTTCTTTACATTTGTTAAAGGTTTTCATTAGAATTTGAGAAGAGATGAGTAGAAAGCATTGACTTTAAAGCCTCTTTGTGCCTTTCTCCTCCTATAAAAACTGTTTGGACACGGTGCAGTGAGTACAGTTATTCAGAATAGTACTGCACTGCTTTTCCCACCAGCACCTCTGCAGTGCCACAGATAGACTTACAAGCTATCTAAAATTTTTTGTTGGTATAAAAATTATATTTTAATGTTTTCTTAAAAGAAATGGAAAGGCTGTTTCCACACAGGTTTATATTAATTGAGGGTTAATTTATTATTAAGCTTTTAGTTAAAAGTTATGGATTTGTCACCAATTGACAACTAATGTTTAGACTCAAATGTGTTCCTTACTTTTCTGTTTTCATTCTAGGTCCGCATTTCCTTTTAGTGTTCCTCTCAGCTAACTCACTAGAAAAAAAAGGGAGGATAAGGGGAGGATAAGGAGGTTGATTTTACTTTTTGCTGCTTGGGGATAGGAAAAATTTTAGGTTGTCTCTGGTGATGATTCCTCCCCCACCCCACCACTGTTGACCATTATAGTAATTCATTGGAAATTATCTGTGCATAGCTAGGTAATAAAGTGGAATATATTGATCCATTAAGTGTTCTTGACCGTAATACAGGTAGCTGGGTTAAGTATTTCTATCTTCATCAGACTTCTATGGCTATTTGGACCAAGAAAACCTATTAAGCAAATAGACTGTATTTTATCAAATCAAAGATGACATTGACTTTAACAAACCCTATTATTTTATGTACTACTAGAAAAGAAAAGTCGATGCCAATTAGGCTATGACACACCATCATTTATGAATGCCATGTCTTTATGAAGGTCCTTTGAGTATTTGTGTAGGACTCCTTTGAGAGCTGAGGATCTTCAGCTGGCATGAGAATGTTTTGAGACTCTCTAGGGAACATCCCAGTTTAACAAATGGTTGTGTCTCTGCTTTTTGGTCTAGAGGCAATTGAGTCATAACTTCTAAACTTGAAGTGCTTGATTGATCTTTATTCTGAAAGTCATGTCAGTCAAAGCATTGATCCTGTGAAAGCCAGGCTATGATCACATTAAATACTCTGGACTTGTTCCAGGTAGCTACCTTTGAATTAGCAAGCCATGTAAAATTTATTGAGCTCTAGTATCTCTTAATTTTAATATGGAGATCTAGGAAAAACTTACTTGGCATTCAAGGATAAGAACATTATTTTTTTTTAGAACATTCATTTTTGGATGGTGTGATTTAGGCATACAGTTAGTTAGCTACCTAAGATCCTGAGAGCAGTGAGAAAGCATGAATAAATAAGTTAGTAGTTTCTAAATCTCATAATTGTAGCTCTTTTGTTAGATTTTATAACATTTCTTAGTAGAAAAGAATGACAGTAGTATCTCTTCATTCTTTAGTCTCTCAACGTGTTAGTTGTAAAAAGAAAGCAGAAAAGCAAACAATGTAAATTCCATTTATATTAGAAAGCCAAAATAATTAATGTAACTTTTAAAGAAGATTGCTATATTAAATTTTGGCTTGAATTGGCAGTTGTGTCACTATCCAAGTGGGTATAGAGCATTTTAATTCTAGACTAGACTTGTGGTGTGGACTCTCTGGGCTCTCGGTAGCTCAGGGAGATGATGAGAGTTTGGTCCACCTTCCCTTTTTCTCAGCGTCATGTCCCCACTGAGTACTAATTGGCTGCACTTCCCTTTGTAGGATGAGTGGCAGTGTACTGAGTGCAAGAAATTTAACTCTCCAAGCAAGAGATACTGTTTTCGGTGCTGGGCCCTGAGGAAAGATTGGTATTCAGATTGTCCTAAGTTAACCCATTCTCTCTCCACGTCTGATATCACTGCCATACCGGAAGAGAAGGAAAATGAAGGAATTGATATCCCTGATTGCCGCAGAACCATATCAGCTCCAGTTGTTATACCTAAAGATTCATGTAAAAAAGAAGAAAACCCCAAACTCTTTGATCCCTGCAACTCTGTGGAGTTCTTGGATTTGGCACACAGTTCTGAAAGCCAAGAGACTGTGTCAAGCATGGGAGAACAATCGGCTGACCTTTGCAAGCAGAGAGCAGAGACGGGCAGCACGGAGGATTGCCGGAATCTTCTGAAGCCATGTAGTGTATGTGAGAAGAGACCGCGCGACGGGAACATTATTCATGGAAAGACGAGCCATCTTGTCACTTGTTTTCAGTGTGCCAGGAGATTAAAGAAGACCGGGGCTTCATGCCCTGCGTGCAAGAAAGAGATTCATTTGGTTATTAGGGTTTTTATAGCATAGCTGTGAATCTGAACTTAAAAAATACTAACAGGGTCAGGCCAAGTATTCAAAACGTAGGTCTTGAGCATCTTCGTCCAGTCTGATCCATTGTTTGTTTATTCATGTAAATGTTGTATTAAGACCACTTTTGTTTGTAAATGTGTGAAAATTGAGAATGAGTTCTTTCATCCTCCCTTCAGAGCTGAGGATCTGGGCCCTGGTTAGTGTGGCTCAGTTGATTGGATGCCATCCTATGCACTGAACGATCATGGGTTCAATTCCTGATCAGGGCACATACCCAGGTGGCGAGTTCAATTTCTAGTTGGGGTGCTTATAGGAGGAAACCGATCCTTGTTTCTCTCCCCCTTCCTTTCTCTATAATCACTAATTTAAAAAAAAAACAAAAAAAAAAAACAAGTCCTCACCCAGCCGGTGTTGCTCAGTAGTTGAGCATCAACCCATGTACCAGGAGGTCACAAATTGATTCCTGGTCATGACACATGCCTGGATTGTGGGCTCAATCCTTCTCATTATTGATATTTCTTTTTCTCCCTCTTCCTTCTCTCTGAAATTGATTAAAAAATAAAAAAAAACATTAAAAAAAATTCTTGGGTGAGGATAAAAAAAAATTAGGATCCAACTATCAGTAAAAACAAAAATATGTTCATTTACTAAATTACTTGAAGATTAACATTTCTTTAGTTAGTTTTATTTTCTGTTTGGGAATGTTCATTTTTCAATTACAGTTGACATTCAATATTAGCTTCAGGTGTATGGCATAGAGGTTACATAAATAATTTACGAAGTGATCCATCCTCCTGTAAGTCTAGTACCCTCACCTGACGTCATGTATACGTAATACAATATTATTGACTCTGTTCCTTATGCTGTTAAGGAATGTTCTTAGGCCTCTAAACCCAGGTAGCTATTAGAAACATAGCAAAGCTTACAATGGGAAAAAAGAATCTAATTAGTCAAGTTATATAGTGCTGTATCACTATATGTTGGCAATCAGGCTGCATGGTTCAGAGAAGCCAAAAGAGAAGTTTTAGAAAACAAATTTCTTCCATGTGTGCTGAGAATAATGCTAACATTTTTTTTTTGCTAACAGACTCCTGAAATAATTTTGAAAGTATATGAATCTTTTGCACATTTTGAAAATTGAGGTACAGTTAGCAAACAATGTGCTTCCTTCTGTAGACATGTAAGTGCCCAAACCAAGCTCTAGAAGAACATCTATCACCTTACAATCTCCCTGTGCCCCTCTCCAGGCAGCCCTACCATTTCACGGCTCTCACCCTACTTAGTCTTTCTTTTTTGGCACATGCTTAACCTGACATCTGAATTTTAAGAATAAATTTTTGCCCTAGCTGATTAGGCTCTGGATAGAGAATCGGCCTCGGACTGAAAGGTTCCAGGTTCGATTCTAGTCAAGGGCCAAATGCCTGGGTTGTGGGCTCAATCTCCGCAAGGGTTAACCTTGCAGGAGGCAGCCAGTCAATGATTGATTAATCTTTGATAGCTTCAATCTCCTCCTCCTCCTCCTCTGAAATCAAAAGTATATTTAAAAAATGATTAATTACATTCAGAGGATATACTATCCAGTACGTTGTGTATGTGCTTTAAAGATATTTTTATCAAAGACTTGGAGCTGCAGATTGAGCTGATGGAATTTGTAGAAAATGTTCTGTCATGTAAATGGGCAAAGCCTGTTCTCAAAGTTAATGAGCCAAATCAGACTTAACTTTCAGTCAAAAAAATGTTGACCTTTTTAATTAAATGTATTAACCTACACTTCTGGCACAACCATCTCAATTACAGTTCCGAGATAGAAAGATAAGGTTAGAATTCTTAATAGCTCTCTCTACTACACTCAGAGTTTTGAGTTTTTTGGTATGTGTTTTGAGTTTTTTGGTATGTGTTTTGTCCTTTTGAATGAGGCAGTGCCCCATAGGAAAATCCTAGTTGTGTGAGAGGCAGTCTTGAAAATAGGGAGTGGTGACTGTGCAAAGGAAAGTATTAAAGAGAAGTGTTAGATCTGAACAGTCTTATCTGAGCATATAAATCTTTGGGCTATACATATGGTACCGTAATTAAAAATCTTTAACTTTATTTCTTTATAGATAACAGAGCCAGAACTTGAACCCAAATCTAAACTAGCTTAAACCAACTTGCAGTAAATCTTTAAGCCATCTGCTTCTCATTATTTATTAAATGTTTAAGTGGTGGTGCTTTGTTGAATTTGGAACGCCCAATAACGTTAAAGTACTAGAGGATATGACTTGGCAGCCAAAATTGGACTTACAGAGAATCGTGATTTCAACGCTTTTTCCCAGAAGAGAAGGCCCAGGAAACGCCAAGCTTTCTTATATAATCAGATAAATTATTCCTCCCATTGGGAGGACAAGCAAAGGTGTCAGGGGAACCTAAAGCATTTTCTCCAGAATTGTTCCTTCTGGGTGAATGCTGCTTGCTCAAAAGCCTGCCTCTAGGCGTTAGGGACAAGGGGTCGTCCCCCTCCCCCCCTAGTAAATGGAACCAATCCTCTGAGTTTAATATTTTGTTAGACTATGGTAAATGTTCTAAAACTTGAGATAAATTATTTTTCTCCCTATTTTCCCCCCAATACTCCTCTCTGCATTTTAGTTTAACAGCCCTCGGTTCCAGTCAAGTGTTTTTGCAAGTGATAACTTAAGAGGCAGGGAGGGTTGGGGATCCACACTAGTATCCTGTTGTTCTCCTTATGTTAAGTTGTATTTTAGAAAACTTAAAAAAGTTTTAAAAATATTATTTGTGTTTGTAGGTAGTCAGATGCTAATTTCGGTTCACCCTTGTACAGAATCCCCCAGTGAGACTCAGTTTTCCTCCCCTTCCCCTTTGTTCACCTGGGTTTTTCACTGTTCCCGTTAGTGCTGAGCACTTTGCTTAGACGATCCTTGAGCTGAAAATGGAATAAACCTACCCTTGGGCTTACTGTGCCATTTATGGAGCCTCTTAAGTGACTGAAGGTGCTACAGAGAAGTGTATCTGCAGTATTTCTTGGTACTACCTTATCTGAAATCCAAGATGCCGCTTCTGCAAATGGATGTTTTTTTGTTTGTTTGTTTTTGTTTTAAGTTTATTAATTTGAGAGGGGGTGAGGAAAGAGAGGGGAGAGAGAAAGAGAAACATCAATGTGAGAGAGAAACATCGATCAGTTGTTTTCCACATACACCCCGACTGGGGATTGATCCTTACTCATGGGAGTATAGCACAAGAAGCAGAATTCCGTATTTCTTGAGGGTAGAATGAGCCAGGAATCTTAAAAGGGCCAAATAGTGCCATCAACAATTCCTCACGTGCCCGAAACTAGATCAGCTTCCTCTGTTTCCGATATGTTCTTTTTCAGTGCCACTGTGTTAAGGTACATTTTACTCCACTGCGAGCATTTGTAGGTGAAGTCTTTGCTGTTTACTACTGTGAGATAAATTCTTGACTTCCAAACACTACCATTTGTACTTAGAGGGATCATATGCTTTGATTTGTTGGAAACAGTGCCAGTTTACTCCCATTTTTGAGCATGCTATCTTCATCTCTTCCCTTTCACTCAGATGTCTTCACTGGGATGTTAAATTATGTGGTCTCCGTATAAGCCATGCTTGAGTTGAAATCCGGATTGAGAGGAAAGAGCCTGTGAAAGTAGGTGTCAGTGGAGTTTATGGTGTCTGTTGTTTTGCAGCTTAGACTTGTGATTAATGAAATCAACCCACATTAGTAGCACATTTCTTGTTTTTGTTATTTAAATTAATATTTATGATCATGTTGTCCTGGACATGATAAATCCTTACAAAAGCCACGCAAATTTCTAGATTATAGTTAAAAATGTCTCCCATCCTTTCATATTAACTCATTATACTCGAACTGTACTTATATTTGATATGCTCCTGTACTTGATACTCAAGACAGTCTTTATTAAAAGATCAGACCAAGCCTTTAACATAACATAACCATTTCTCCACAGTCTGTCTCTGGAATAGCATGGGTTCCCAATCCAAACTTGAATAATGGGTTGGCGTCCAGCCACGCAAGCCTGCAACCCACCATGAACTCTGCTAATGTAAAACGGAATCACTGCCAACCATTTGAAATATGTAGTTGGGTTAATAATGTATATGTATTTAGATGTGTATAATGCTTTATGGGACATTATTTTGTTTGAAAGAATTTATTTTTAAAGACAATGATCATTTGTAGCTTTTAAAATGCCAGTTCAATGCACTATTGGCTCCTTTGAAAAGTCATTAATGAGAGTTGGTGACTGGTAGAGCTTGGGTTCTACAATGTTATAGTGTTACCTCTTGGTTCTCTTTGGAAAGGAGGAGTCTTGTTAACCAGCTCTCTGGTTTTTATTATGCAGATTTATGTAAACTGAAAGTCTCTGTGGCTTTAGATACTGTGAATCTTGTTTCTGTTTAATCGGTATCAGCTTCAGTTGTTCAGACCCATGTTCTTAAGAATGGTTCTCCCATTCATGGGTGTCCATGCGTGCACAAACAATGTCAAGATTGTTGATACTTCTGCTAAAAATGGGACTATATTAGAACTAGCTGTGATTAAAATCTGCAGGTCAGAAGGTAAGGGACCCTGCATGCTCTTTCCTGTGCCCAGAGTGAAGCGTACACTGTTTGCAAATGTCCAGGATTTTGCACTGCCATAGGCGTGTGGAGGTTACATTGCTGGAATTGCCCGGATTTGTGATTAGCGGAGTTGTGGTTTCGCATGGGAGGAGAAATATTGAGGACCCTAAGCTGAAAATGGGTGTCTGAGGTAGTTGTTTTCCAGATTGCTTTGATGTGTCAGTCCTCTGACAGCTTAACTTGTTTGCCATTGCTATAGCCTACCAGATCTCTTTCCTTCTGTGGGAGGATGTCCCATGAGCATTTTAGGATCTTTTGATGGAATGAGCACGCAGTCCTAACTAATGTTATTGGTGAATGTAGCATTGTTAAAATATTATAAACCTGTACTTTGATTTACTGTCTCTCTATCAAGAGCTTTTCGAATGGCTAAAAAGGTTACAGAGAAAGAGTTGTATCTGCAGAAAAGCCAGTCGGTATTTCCTGGTAGCTTATCTGAAATTCAAGGTGCTCCTTCTGCAGATGGTTCTCCTTATCCCGGAGCAGAGTACAGGGAGTAGAATTCCTCGTTTCCTGGAGGCAGAACCTAAAAAAGCCAAATAGTGCTATCAGCAATTCCTTCCTCAGAACAGTTGCTGGAATTTGGCAAATGCTTTATTGAAAATTGATATGATAGCACCAAGAGTTTGTCGGGGCATCTAATTTCTTGTTGCAGGCGTTTTTTAGTTTTCTGTTGACTTCGTGGTTAGCGTGGTGTCAGACAGTTCCCCTTCCTTCGTCCCTACTACTTTCCCCTTGGAGCTCAGAGTTACTCTCTTCTCCCGGGTATTACTTTTACACCAAAGGCCTTCTGTGTACCACGTCTTTAGCTAAGATTCTCCTTTCCCAGTCAGTCCCCGGGATGTGTGTGCCATGGGGGAACAGGGCAACCAGCTCCCCCGTGTCTCAGCGCTGAGACATTGAGGTCAGCCTTCCCTCTTCCAGGGGACTGTTGTGTTTTTCTCCTCTAGGTGGCATTGTTTTTTCATTTTCTCTTAGGAATCAAACTGTCGCCTTTGGTTTTCCTTCCCCTTATAAAGTGGAGGATTGTTCAAAGGGGAATGAAACGTTTCTGGCCCCTGGCACTTGGCAGGTAGGGGTCTTAGCAGCCTGCGAATGGGACTCCCCTGAGTTATAGCCGGACACTGAAGTGCCCCTCAGAGAGGAGGAGTAAGATTATCCCCCACCGTGAGTCCCCTCTCCATCTTTCTACACCACTTTTTCTCTGTACCTCATAGTTTGTTGGGATTAACCGTGGGGAGCAACGTAATCTAGTGTAACTGCCTTGAGTAAGATACTAGAAGTTGTTATGCCCTTGCAGACCAAGCTCTGTGTCCGCCTGGTCTTTGTATTGTAAGTCCACTGAGTTAATAGCCCTATTCGCTTGTATTTGCACTATGTAATCCTTTTAATACCTGCTCTGTTGTGCTTTGTGTAATAAATACTTCTCATTTTGCAATTTTGTGCTGTCATTATTGGGGAAATAGGGAGTTTTGTTTGTATACGGCAAAATCTCATTTTCTGTTTTGACATACCATCTTTGGTCTGGTTTGGGGACGAAGAGAAGAGCTTTTACCATAGAAGTTAAAGTCTAACAATTTTTGATATTTCCCCCCCAGTTAGCTATAGTCATTGTATTTCATTTTTAGGTTCCCCATTCTGAAGGAAACTTCAAACGTTTGCAGAGTATTTTTTAACTGAATTGTGGAGGTTCCCCTCCCTAGAGACCTTGAGAGCTAGAGAATGTAGAGTGCCTGCGTGTCCGGGGTGGTGTGAGCAGGCCCCAGGCACACGTGTGTGCAGAACTCCGGAGCCCATGATTCTAGCAGCTGTCCACGTGCTTTGCTATACAAGAGGTTTCACGTGGTGAGGATGGATTTGTCTCGAGTTTACAAAGAGGTGCCAGGTGAGTTGTGTCAAGTGCAAAGGAACTGAGGGTTTTCACAAAGTACTCAGTCACTTGCTTAGCATCTGCTAGGGACCATAGCAGTGGTCCTTAAACTTTCGGGATTATAGCCCCCTTTGGAAAGGGGATGAAATTAAAGAAATCTCATAAAACAAACATTTTGTGTTCCCTTTCAGGAGCTACATAGTCTGGAGGGATTGCAGGAAGGTGAGTCCGCCCGCAGAGAGCCTGCTGGCCCAGTGCTTTCCAAGGCCTGTTCCCTCGGCACAGGCCATTGTGATGAGTGAGGTCTGGCCAGCTGTCCTTCGCTTATGGCCAGCACAGTGGTTGCAGGTTGGTGCCCGCTGCCCGCGGTAGGAGGCCCCCTTTCCAGGCTGCAATGGGAATGGCACCACCTGGGCTCCTGGTGCTGCTGGTGAGCTCATTCCGTGCAGACCTGGTGCCTCTGGTGAAGCCGCAGCTGAGGAGGTGCCGGCGCCCGGAAAGCCCAGGGAAGGAGCCAAGACTGAGCACAAGGATCATATTAATTTGAAGGTTGGGGGGACAGGATGGGTCGATAGTGCAGTTTAAGAGGCACAGCCTTAGCCGGTTTGCTCAGTGGATAGAGAATTGGGCCATGGACTGAAGAGTCCTGGGTTCAGTTTCAGTCAAGGGCACATGTCTTAGTTGCAGGCTTGATCCCTGGCCCCCACTGGGATGTCTGGGGGAGGCAACCAATCCATGTGTCGCTCTCATATCAATGTTTCTCTGTCTCTCCTCCCTTCCACACACACACACACAAAAAAAGCCTGGCCAGTATGGCTCAGTGGTTGAGCATTGACCCAGGAACCAAGAGGTCACCGGTTCAATTCCTGGTCAGGGCACACATCTGGGTTGTGGGTTGCAGACTCAATCCCCAGTAGGAGGTTTGTAGGAGGCAACCAATCAATGTTTCTATCCCTCTCCCTTTCTCTAAAAAATCAATAAAAATGTAAAAAAGATTAAGAGGCACACATCACATAGTATTGTAGTTAGCTAATGAAAGCCTATTGTGGATGAGGCAGGTGGGATTCTGACCTGATAGGCAATCAGTGAAGCAGACAGTGCACGGCTGACGTGGAGGGTGAAGGTCCATGTGCTCCAGCAGCAGATGAGGTGTCTTCTGAGAACAGGGAACTGCTTCTTACTCAGAGCTCCGTTCCTCCAGACAAGAAGATGCCAATTAGAAAACTGCCGTCTGTTCCGCCACTTCCCGACCAGGACCGCATAGTGTGCTTTCATCCTCCTCTTGCCCTTCCCTTTATTGCTCATGAAGTGGCTGATGTGTGCACCTTTTAAACTAAATGGCCAGCCGAAACCACTTTGACTCAGTGGATAGAGTGTCAGCCTATGGACTGAAAGGTCCCAGGTTCGGTTCCAGTCAAGGGCATGTACCTTGGTTGCAGGCACATCCCCAGTTGGGGGTGTGCAAGAGGCAGCTGATTAATGATTCTCTCTCATCGATGTTTCTAACTCTATCCCTCTCTCTTCCTCTCTGTAAAAACTCAATAAAATATATTTAAAAAAATAAATGGCCAATTAAAAAATTTAGTTTCTAAACTAAATGGCCAATGGCATGTTTTGATCACCATGAAATGGAGATGGGATGGGGCAAAATACTGAAATACTGGTTCTGTGAAAATATTCCTCCCCCTCCCCCCATCTAGTGACATGCTTGTTCAGCTCTTTATATCCCCTAAGTTGTTTTGCTAAAAAAAGGAGCAATAGCAGAAACCAGTTTGGCTCACTGGATAGAGCTTCGGCCTGTGGACTGAAGGGTCCCAGTTTCCATTCTGGTAAAGGGCATGTACCTTGGTTGTGAGCACATCTCCAGTAGGGGGTGTGCAGGAGGCAGCTGATGGATGTTTCTCATTGATGTTTCTAACTCTCTATCCCTCTCAATTCCTCTCTATAAAAAATCAATAATAATAATAATAATAATAATAATATATATATATATGGATGTGTGCATATATATATATATATATATATATATATATATGGATCAACATAAAAATCCTTGCATACCCGTTCAATTGGAGAATTTCAATTTTTGTGTGTGTGTGTGTTGGTCCCACATTACCAACCCCCACCCCCCTGCAAGAGCACTGGACAATGAGAGAATACAGGGGACCTGCAAGATGTCGGCAGTGATTTAAGGCGAGCCCTCTCTAAGCCAAGTCTCCCTAACTTATCATTGTAGACCCAAGGACAGTTTTGTAACAAACTGTACAAAGCTGCTACATGTAGGGCAGTCTATCTTCAGGGATAAATTACCCTAAAAGAAATAGATCCTAGATAGTTTTCCCTTCAAGTCGAGCTTCTTGAGTAGATACATGGCTTGTTTAAAATGAAAACAGAAAGAAATATGTAGTCTATTCCTGTGTGAGAGGCCCTGGGGGGTGGTGGGGATGTGATACTGGAAATAGCAGGGGTAGAATTTTAAAACGAAGAGCAGGAGGCGCATTAGAGACAAGGATGAGGCCAGCTTCCTTGTCACAGCTCTGCCCACATGTCTGACCTCTGTAAGGCACTTTTTAACGATTCCAACTGCATAACATGTTTCCACATTCTCCTCCGCTTGGGGCTGCGGATTTAGCATCTTTGTTGAAGGTAGTCCTCAGGCCAGAAAGGCGAGCTAAAACTAGTGACAGCAGACAAATTGCCTAGTAAGTATTTGCTAGAACTTGCATAAATCCAACCTCTAAAGGTGTAAAAAGAATTAGTGCTACTGGAAAGATTTCAGGTCATTACAGGCCTGGGGATCCAGGGGAGTGTCTTGCTACATACATCCCCGACCTTGAACTTTTCTAAGTTTTCCTTTTGCTTTCCTCAAAATAACGGACAGGAAAGAAATAAACTAGGAGCTAGAGCTTGCTGGGTACTGGCAGGGAGTATGGAAGCTCTTCAGGTTGCCTATGGTCAGCAGTGGAGCTAGGGCCAGAGACTTTCCACGTGGACGGAGGACACAGCAGGGGGGACCGGCTGCAGGAGAGAGGCTTGATTGGAGAAGGTAAGTTGGAGTCATGGAGGTAAGGACGAGGTTGGAGAAGTGACCAGAGGTGGGGCTGGCGGTGAAGGTGTGGCTTGCCAAGCTAATTAAATCCAATCTTCTCCTGAAGGCAGTGGAGAGCCACAGAAACCACGGAAGGATTTTAAGCAGGGGTGAGACGTGGCCTCCTTTGCATTTTGAAAGATCATTCTGGTTGTTCTGAGAATAGACTGGAGTGCTGGCCAGGACTATGAGGCTGTAAATGATAGTCCTAAGGCCATGTCCATGGGCCTGGAAAGCATAGTAATAGATACCATTTACTGAATACGTAGGTGCTGATCGAACACTTAGTAGGTGCTGACTTGCCATCTATTATTCCCTGAGGTATTGAAGGCTTAGAGAAATGAATAACTTGTCCAAGGTCACTAAGAAGCAATCAGCCCATGGTTCAAACCATTGTGTCTAAGTCAGAGATCCCAAAGAAAGGGGGTGTTGACCATGAAACAATCAGCAGAGCAGTGGTTCATTACTTGTGTGGGGTCCAGAGGTGGCTGCTCTGCTTCGTTTCTCCAAGGTAAGGAAGGGTATGCACATGTACCTGTACCATGTCATATGTAAACCCCAAAAGCCTCTCTACCCCTGAGACCCTCTGAGGACCCAGGTGAAGCCGCCTGGTACAGAACCGCAGCTCTCAACCCTCAGCAAGCATCAGAATCCCTGCAGGGCTTTGCCTGCAGGGGCCCCATTTCCACCGGCCGCAGCCAGTAGGTCTGGGAGGGCCTGAGCATCGGCATTCCTGCTGGGTCCTCAGGTGACTCAGGCTGGTGTTGCTGGCAGAGGAGCCACACTCAGCACCACCTGTAGCCACACGGTGATGGGAAGCTTGGGGAGGGCGAGGAGCAGTAGGACATTTCTAGAGACAAGGTCTTGGGGTTAGGGCTGGGCAGTTTGGATCTGCTGGACTCCGAGGTGTCAGCTAGGCAAAGACTCACATGGTTCTGGCCCCCACAGAAAACCTTTCAGTGTGGAGAAAGGGAAGAGAGGGGTGAGCACCCATTCCAGGTTTAGGGCAAAGCATACAAAAAATACCGTTATGTTCAATTGTCCTTACAGATCTTCTTCAGCACCCTCACCTGACAAAGAGGGAAGCGATAAGCATTGCTGGGCTTCGGCCTGTGGACTGAAGGGTCCCAGGTCCCATTCTGGTAAAGGGCATGTACCTTGGTTGTGAGCACATCTTCAGTAGAGGGTGTGCAGGAGGCAGCTGATGGATGTTTCTCATTGATGTTTCTAACTCTCTATCCCTCTCAATGCCTCTTCTCACACCACGGCTCTTCCCCTCCATCAGGAACCTTTTAAGGAATCACTAGCAAGCTGGCCAGTGTGGCTCAGTAGTTAAGCATCGACCCATGAGCCAGGAGGTTAGGGTTCGATTCCTGGTCCGGGCACATGCCCAGGTTGCAAGCTTAATCCCCAGTGACGATTCTCTCTCATCATTGATGTTTCTTTCCCTCCCTCTCTTTTCCTCTCTGGGGGGAAAAAAAATCACTAGCAGGAAGTAAGCCTGCATTTGAATCAAATTAAAAACATGGGACACTTCTGACCCACTCAATCTTAACTCAAACTCCAGCAAAGTACACTGCTCAAAACTGGGTAAAGCTGTTACCTGAGTATGGGGCACATTTGGAGATACCGTATTTTTCGGACCATAAGATGCACCGGACCATAAGACGCACCAGTTTTTAGAGAAGGGAAATGAAGAAAAAAAGATTCTGAAACAAATAGTGTCCTAAAATATTTTATGTGCATTAAAACCCAACATCACAGTCATAAACACATGTAATTAACCCTGTAAAGTAAACAGCAGCATTTAGAACCATTTTAGAGCCGGGCAAGCACACAGAGACCACACAGAGCCGGGCAAGTAAAAAAACTTTTTTTTTAAAGTATATGTGTAGGCTATATTTGGACCATAAGACGCAGGGACTTTTCCCCCCCACTTCTGGGGGGAAAAAAAGTGCGTCTTATGGTCCGAAAAATACGGTAATTGAATTTCTTCCTCCTCTCCCTCCCCCTCCTCCTCCCCCTTCTCCTCCTCCTTCTCCTCCTTCCCCCCTCCTCCTCCTCCTGTTCCTCCTCCTCCTCTTTCTCCTTTTCCTTCCTCCCTCCCACTCCCTCCATCCCTTTCTCTCTCTAATGCTTGTAACCAGGACTTTTGGAATCTTGGCACTGAATTGCGGTTGCTAGTTAGCTACTTGCTGGGTGACCCTAATGTCACTTAATGTCTCAGCTTCAGCTCCCTGACCTGGAAAACAGAGCGTGGTGGACAAATGAGCCTGTACGAGGGATCAATCACATTTCCAGCCTCTGACCAGCAGGTGTACCCTTTACCTTCCACCAGAGGGCGCCAGGAACCCTGGACAATCTTAGAGGAAGGTCTCTCTGCTTCTAAAACAGCAGTTGAATCTGCCTGAGGATAACTTCCCAGGTCAGCTTCTGCCAACATTGTTTTTTTTTGTTTGTTTGTTTTTTTGCCAACATTGTTTTATCGCACAGCACACACAAACTAATTGTCAAAATTCTGCGGCACACATCAAAGTATATTTCACTTTTTGCCCATCTGACAAAAAGAAAAAGGTGTGCTTTTGATTCATTCACACCGGACAGCTGTTGTATTGGCTGCTGTCATTGCTTTATGTGACAATCCGAGGGAAAAGAGGTCAGTGCCTCTGACTAAAAGCTAGGGATTGCATGTTTTAAAAACTCGTGTGGCACACCGGCTGACAATCGCTGCCCTACGTTCAAGTATTTAATTTAAACATTCTTCCCGCGGCACGTGGATGAATCATTTGTAAGATTCCTCTAAAACCCAGGAGGGAAATCTGAAGGAAGAAGGTTAGCGTCAACAGCACTGCAACTCCACACCAGCCGCCAAGGCCATGGCATTAGGGGTTTGGATACTGGCCGTTTCTGCCACCCGTGCTCCGTCTCTTCGGTCGACCTGTACCCTGGTTTCCAGTGATCCCCTCTATAATAAGCGAGTGCAGTCCCTTTCTTCCTGGCTTATTCAAATGAGCAGAACTGCTGGTGTTTCCTTGGATGCACAGCCTCCTTTTCTGGGGCCCAGATGGGGTGTCCAACTTGTTGACACCCAAAGCTGTGGAGCATGTGCCCTTCCACTCGCTGGGCAGGCAGCACTGTGCCTTTAAAAGCTGTGCCTCTGTTGGTTTCTAACTCTCATTAGAGGGATGGTCAGATAGGAGAGGCAGCGGGCCTTTGCCAACCCCACTCTTTTAAAATATATATATATATTATTGATACAGAGAGGAAGGGAGAAAGAGAGTTAGAAACATTGATGAGAGAGAGACATTGATCAGCTGCCTCCTGCACACCTTCTACTGGGGATGGGCCCGCAACCAAGGGACATGCCCTTGACCGGAATCGAACCTGGGACCTTCCAGTCTGCAGGCTGACGCTCTATCCACTGAGCCAAACCGGTTTCGGCTGCCAACCCAACTCTTGGTGTGGAAGCCATAGCAAACTGCAATGAAAATAATGTCAGAAACAGGTTCATCGGAGCCGGGAGCAGGTTTTGACGCCAGGGTTAGGGCGCAGCCAGAGAGGAGTGGGAGGAGGTGGGAGGCGGGGCTCTGAGCTCAGCGGACAGACGGACGGAGGGGTGAGGGGAGATTTGACAGGAGCAGGAAGAAGCTGGGAGGGCAGATGAGTAAATGCAGGGAGAGAGGTGAGCCCCTAAGGCCTCTATCCTTGGACCCCGAATAACCAGGGAAGGTGCAGGGCACAGAGAGGAGTTTGCAGGCCTCACAGAATAAAGTCCACCAGCCAAAGCCACGCCCTCCTCTGCACCATCTGGGCGGAGGAGACGCCTGGCTGCGGCCAGTGAGACAGGCCTGTGGATGCTGGGATGGCCTGGAGGTCAGGACAACGAGCCAGGCCGGTACAGCATCTCTGCGAGCCGGAGTTCAGGGGGTGCGGGCACATGGAGGTTGGGTAAGGGGGTGTCTTGGTGATGGATGGGAGTTTCCCGGCAAGCGTGACATTCCCTCCATTGAGTCGGCTGGATAGATCCAGTGGCTCAGGGCCTCTTGTCATCCATCGGTTGCGTGTGATGAATACACAAGCCACCCATTCCCACCCCCGTCCCTGCTCCCTGTGTTCCCTTCTGCACTCAGGTGATTTACTCAGAAACCACCGTCCCTGGAATCTCTCGGCTGCAGGTAGTGACGAGGGTCTGCGTGTGGCTCCCCTGCAGAAATCCAACCACGGACAGACGGATGAGTCTCGCATTAGGGAGAGAGTAAACATGGGGAGTGGGTTACAGGGTCTGTCCAGCAGAGGCCAGGGTCTGTCCTGCGGGAGTCTCCCCCTCTTTCCTGCACAAACAGCATGGTCCCTCGTCAGAGTTCCACGCAGGACAGGCCGCCTAACCCTGCTTTGTCGAACCAGGAACTGCTTTTGGAGAAAGGTGTGGCCACTCGCCAGTCCCCAGCATGAGGCCAGATAGCCCTGCCCCTCCCCAATACAGAAAACAAGTGGTTTAAAAAAAAAAAATATATATAAAAAAAAAAATATATATATATATATATATATATATATATATATATATATATATATATATATATATTTTAGAGAGTAAGAGAGAAGGATAGAGAGTTAGAAACATCGATGAGAGAGCATCATCCGTCAGCTGCCTCCTGCACACCCCCCCACTGGGGATGCGCCAGCAACCAAGGTACATGCCCTTGACTGGAATTGAACCTGGGACCCTTCAGTCCACAGGCCAATGCTCTATCTACTGAGCCAAACCGGTCTTGGCCGCCCCCCCCCCCTGCTTTTTTTTTTTTTTTTAACAAATAATTTTTCTCACCTGGGCCTGAGATTCCAAACAAAGACTGTATACCAGTATGATCTAGACTTCATCTGATTTGGCCGCATGGACTTTATGCCTTTTCGGAGCAGGAAAGACAGAATTGCATGCTGTTAACACTCATTCGTCCTACAAATATTTACTGAGAGCCAGACGGCAGAGAGGGTTGTTTGTGTTCATTCATTGGGAAGAGCATCACATTAATAATGCTTTATGCTCTTCCTTCTTTCACACTGAAACAGAATCTACTTCTCCCCACCTCACCTCACCCCCTGCCTTCCTCTCCAGGGCAGATGAAATGGTTTTCCTCCATCTGAGGGAGGCTTGTACCGTGAAGGATGAGGGACAAATGTTCTATTTGCGATGTAAGGCCGGGATTCTGAGTCCTTGGGAGACAATGTTGTGATGTTGGAGGAATGCGAATTTCTCCCGAAGACCAAATGGGGGCTTCCAGTAGAAATGACTCTTCCAGTGGCAGAAGGTGCACTTGAAGAAGTACCCCTGCTGTGCGGGAGGAAGCCAGCCCCTGTGAGGACGGGAAGCCTGTATCCGGAGGCCGGAGGCCCCTCCTGCAGACAGCAGGGGACCAGAGCCCAGCCCCGCCCCCTGCAGAGGCAGCAGGGGTCCCTTCCCTGGGGTCCTAGGATGTCCTAGGTGCCTGCTCCCTCACCCCCCAACACTCCGCTCTCTCCTCCTCACTCCTCCCCCACGCCGCCCCTCCCCCGTTCACGGTCCAGTCATCCCAGAGGACCACGCACAGGGGGTGCTCCCAGGATGCAGAACCTGGGGGGCTGCCTCGCTGCAGGGGGATTCCCACCACTACTGTGGGCAGGAGGCCTGGCCGGCTGGCGGGTGGACCGTGGTCCCAGCGGAGGCAACGGCCTGCCCTTATACAGCGCAGTCTTCTCATCACAAATTTGCAGATATCGGTTCATTAATAGCCCTGGGATCTAGGCATTGTCATGGCCCCGATTTTTTTATTTTTATTTTATCTTTATCTGAGGATATTTTCCCACTGTTTCTTAGGGAGAATGAAAGAGAGAGGGAAAGACAGAGAAACATCCATGTGAGAGAAACACATCGATTGGTTGCCTCCTGCAGGAGGAGGGAGGATCCTGCAACGAAGACAGTGCCCTTGACTAGAATCGAACCTGGGACCCTTCAGTTCTACAGGCTGACGGTCTATCCACGGAGCCAAACCAGCTAGGGTGGAATTCAAATCCTTTCATTAAAGGTCCAATGGAAAGGGGTGCTGGGCCAGGCACTGGGGGGCTGGATCCCAGCCTCCTTCAGGGGGTGTGGTCTCTGGTTTATCTTTTCCCCCCTGGCCACTCCTCACTCCCACCCCTGCCGGGTTTGAAGTCTGAGTTCTCCCTGAATGCACACAGTGAATGGGCTTAGAAGACAGACCCCTGTCCCCCACATTTACCCGATCACTGTCCTGGGTGTGGCTGGGGGCAAGGGCGGCCTGGTGACCTGGCCAAGCACCTGTCAGGCACGGGCGAGTGGCTTTCCCCTCCTGCTCCTGGTGTGAACTTGAGCAAGCCATTGAGGCTTGCTGGGTGTCTGCATCTTCCTTTTTTTTTTTTTTTTTTTTAAATATATTTTATTGATTTTTTACAGAGTGGAAGGGAGAGAGATAGAGAGCCAGAAACGTCGATGAGAGAGAAACATCCACCAGTTGCCTCTTGCACACCCCCTATGGGGATGTGCCCACAACCAAGGTACATGCCCTTGACCGGAATTGAACCTGGGACATTTCAGTCCGCAGGCTGACGCTCTACCACTGAGCCAAACCGGTTTCGGCCAGACTAATTCTTGACCCAGCCTCATGGAAGAGATTCTTAAATGTACTGTAAATTTCAGGGGCCGGCAATTCACTGAGACACATTTTTTTTCCTCTCTGGGGTCCCAGGAAAGACCTGATGGCCAGAGGGCGGGACAGGGCCTTTGAGATGTCTGAAGGACACACCCATGGGGCCTAGCATACCCACACCTCCTGCAGCTTGATGAATCTTAGGGGTAAAAAGAGTTTACTTTGCCGACACAGGTTTGGCTCGGTGGATAGAGTGTTGGCCTGCGGACTGAAAGGTCCCAGGTTCGATTTTGGTCAAGGGCATGTACCTTGTTGCGGGCACATTCCCGGTAGTGTGCAGAAGGCAGCTGATTGATGTTTCTATCCCTCTCCCTCTCTGTAAAAAAAAACAATGAAAAAAAAATATATATAATGAATGAATAAACCTACATTGTCCTCAATTCTGATTCGAGGACTACTTTTTAGTATGAATTCTTCCTAGTTATAAGAGCAGTACATGTTTTATTGTAGAAAAATTGGAAAATACTTTTAAAAACAAGGAAAAACAAAACTAGCTGCGATCCTACTCCCTGGAGACAGCCCCCGTTAAAGGTTTGATGTATTTCCTGCAGACTTTTTTTTTTCTGTGTTTGTACATATTTCAAAAAATTTAGACGCCGGTCTTTCAGTTAACAAAACGAGCATTTCCCTGTGTGATTAAATAATCTTCAGAAACATAATTTTAAGTGCTACATATATTATCCTATGATATGAATATCATACTTTATGTAACCGCTTGACGATGAGTGGTTGGATATTTAAGTTGTTTCCATTTTTCACCATTACAAATAAAGCTGCGATGAACAATGTGCATATCTCTGAATTAAGATGTTCTACCAGGAATAAATTGTACAAAGCCAATTACTGGATCTAAGAGAGGGCATCTTAAGGCCCCGGTTATTGTTAAACGGCTCTTCGGAGAGGCTGGATTAATCGCCTCTCCTCCCACTACCGAAGTATAAGAATTCTCACCACCAGAATAATCACTTACTGTAAAAGTCATCTTTGCTGGGTGAGGCCACAGAACCGGCTGCTCTGTGATGGTGTTCCTACTGTGGACACAGACATGGTACACTCAGTTACACTGGGGTTTGTCTCAGGGGGGTCAGTTTCTTTCTTTAAAAAAAAAAAAAAATTTCATTGATTTTTACAGAGAGGAAGGGAGAGGGACAGATAGCCAGAATCATGGATGAGAGAGAAACATCGACCAACTGCCTCCTGCAACCAATGTACATGCCCTTGACCGGAATCGTACCTGGGACCCTTCAGTCCGCAGACCAATGCTCTATCCACTGAGCCAAACCTGTTTCGGCAGGGGGTCAGTTTCTTTACCAGAAATAAGAATGATACTTGCCCTAAAAAGGTATTTGCTAGAAAAGTGCTTTCAAACGTTTATGTAAAAGCAGTGCAAGTCCCATGGTAATAAAAGCATTTATGATCCTTATTTCACCTGGGCAGCGGGGGTGGGGCAGGGCCGGGGAGTGGGACTCTACTTCCTTTGACGGCCCTATTGCTCAGCAGAGCAGGGCCAGGGGCAGGGATTCTTCGGAGTCGTCCCTCCCAGACCTGGCCAGCTCTCCGGGGCTACGTGAATGTGTCAGGGATGTTTCATCCTCAGAGAAACCCAGGAGCCTGAAAACAAGTCGAATCTCTCACCGGCATGACGGCGGCAGGTTGATGCTCCGCTCTGGGCTGCAGGCTCAGCGCCTGTGCGATGGGAGCACTTGTGGCATTGGCCTCTTAGGCTGTTAATACACAGAAGGCACTGTGCCTGGCAGAGAGCAAGTGTTCCCTCAGGGACTGACTGCTCTGCTCATCCCCACCACTGCGTGCCAGGTGCCATGCCAGGTGCTGGGTGGAGAGAGGCAATGAGAACTGGACCCAGCCCTTAGGAGACTTGGGAGTGACCAGGGGCAGGGGCGGTTCCAAGGCAGGTTAGAAGCAATGTGGCAAATCCAATGACAGTAACCCATCTGCCCTGGCATTGGGACCCCCTCCCCCATGCTTTCCTGAGGCTGTAGGGAGATGGAGCAGGTAAGCCAGGACCCTGATAAACATCATGGTCCTAGAGCTTCTGCAGAGCAGGCAGTTCAGCACTTACCTGCCCAAGGATCTGGAGGCATGCCCTCCTCAGGCTCATAGGGAACACTTCCGGTGTGTGTGGAGGAGATCCCCTTATACTTTATTTATTTACTGGTGGCCCGGTGCACAAAATTAGTGCAGGGGGGATGTCCCTCAGCCTGACCTGCACCCTCTCCAATCTGGGACCCCTCAGGGGATGTCTGACTGCTGATTTAGCCCCAATCCCACAGGGACATCCTTCTCAAAATCCAGGACCACTGATTCCTAACTGCTCACTTGCCTGCCTGCCTGATTGCTCCTACACTCTGCCTGCCGGCCTGATCAATCCCAACTGCCCCTCTCCCCCGCCCTTTCTGGTCTGATTACCCTTAACTGCCTGCCTCTGCCGAATTGATTGCCCCCAACTGCCCCCCCTCCCACTGGCCTGCTCACCCCCAACTGCCTCCTCCACCGGCCTGCGTGCCCCCAACTGCCCCCCACTTGCCAGCCTGCTCATCCCCAATTGCCCTCCCCTGCCAGCCTGAACACCCCTAACCACCTCTGCCTCGCCCCGCCACCAAGGCTTTGTCCAGAGGTCTCCTGGAAGGACTCCCAGTCTAATTAGCATATTACCCTTTTATTAGTATAGATGCTTTAAATAATATTTTATTTGTGTTGTTGACATTGTTACAGATGTTCCCCATTTCACCCCAAAAGCACTCGCCTTTTTAAAGTAATTGCCCAACAGTTTCAACCCTGGCGATGGTTAGGCAGAGGGCACCTTGTAGACGGCATACGATGTAGTGAGTCACACTGATCCCACACAGACCTGGAAGGCACTATGGGGTACACGCCCCACTCTCCCAGCCCCTCAGATCGGGGTACAGGAGGCAGTGCCCAGGAACTGTTAACTGTGTGAAGACCTTATAATTTCTTATTTCTTTACCAGAAATAAGAATGATACTTGCCCTAAACAGGTATTTGCTAGGGAAGTGCTTTCAAACGTTTATGTAAAAGCAGTGCAAGTCCCATGGTAATAAAGGCAATTATGATCCTTATTTCACCTGGGCGGGGGTGGGGGTCGGGGAATGGGATTCTACAGCCTTTCACGGCCCTATTGCTCAGCAGAGCAGGACCAGGGGCAGGGATTCCTCAGAGTCGCCCCTCCCGGACCTGGCCAGCTCCCTGGGGCTACGTGAACATGTTAGGGATGTTCACCTCGGACCCAGTGACTGGGAGGAGCCACTTCTCAGAGAAAGCGGGGATGCCATGGTCCTGGGAAGAGGCTGTGCCCAGAACCAGACCAGAGAGGGACAGTGAGGTCCTTGGAGGAACAGGATGGGGAAACATGTTTTACCCCCCCTGCCCCTCCCCTAACCCTAATCTTACCACCCCACCCCCCACTACCCTTGGCAACCACTGATACTTTTCCCGTGTCCACAGCGTGACCTTTCCCAGAATGTCATGCAGTGGGTAGCCTTTTCAGATTGGCTTCTTTCACTTAGCAATATGCACTTAATATTCCTCCATGCCTTTCTTTCTTTTTCTTTTTTAAAAAAAAATATATTTTATTAATTTTTTTTACAGAGAGAAAGGGAGAGAGATAGAGAGCTAGAAACATCGATGAGAGAGAAACATCGACCAGCTGCCTCCTGCACACCCCCCACCCGGGATGTGCCCGCAACCAATGTACATGCCCTTGACCGGAATAGAACCTGGGACCGTTCAGTCTGCAGACCGACGCTCTACCACTGCTTTTACATAAACGTTTGAAAGCACTTTCCTAGCAAATACCTGTTTAGGGCAAGTATCATTCTTATTTCTGGTAAAGAAATAAGAAATTATAAGGTCTTCACACAGTTAACAGTTCCTGGGCACTGCCTCCTGTACCCCGATCTGAGGGGCTGGGAGAGTGGGGCGTGTACCCCATAGTGCCTTCCAGGTCTGTGTGGGATCAGTGTGACTCACTACATCGTATGCCGTCTACAAGGTGCCTTCTGCCTAACCATCGCCAAACTGGTTTTGGCTCCTCCATGCCTTTCGATGAGTTGACAGCTCATTTCTTTTTAGCGCCGAACATACTATTCTGCTGTCCGGACACCCTACACGTTACTTATTTACCGACTGAAGGGCATCTTGTGTGTTTCCAAGTTTTGGCAAATCTGAGTAAAGCTGCTGTAAACATGCACGTGCAGGTTTTTGTGTAAATGTAGGTTTTTAGCTCCCTCGAGTTCCTATCAGGTGGCGGGACTGATCGCATGGTGGAGTATGCTTATTTTTGCAAAGGGCCACCGACTGTCTTCCAAAGTGGCATTTCGCATTCCCACCAGCGATGAATGCGCGTTCCGATGGGTTCACATCCTTGCCTGCACTTGGTGTTGTCGGGGTCTGCACTTCGGCCTTCCTGAGAGGTGGCTAGCGGTAGCTTTTGTTTTAATTTACATTTCCCTGACAGCAGATAGCGTGGAATAACTCTTCGTATGCTTGTCTGCCATCTGTATTTCTTCTTTGGTGAGCTGTTTGTTCCAATCATTTTTAAATCGGGTCGCTTGCTTTCTTATTGTGAATTATAAGGGTTCTTTGTATGTTCTCGATATCGGTGCTCTATCAGATGTGTCTTTTGCAAAGATTTCCTCCCAGCCGTAGCTTGTCTTCTCATTCTCTTGACATTGTCTCTCCCAGAGCAGGCGTTTCTGTGAAGTCCAGCTTATCAGTTCTTTATTTCCTGTTGTGCCTTTGGTGTTGTTCTAGTGGCTTCTTTAAAACAAAAAAATTTTTTTTTTTTTTAAATTTCAGAGAGGATGGGAGAGGGAGAGAGAGTCATCGATCAGCTGCCTCCTGCACGCCCCACACTGGGGACTGAGTGTGGGCATGTGTCCTTGGCTGGAATCGAACCCGGGATCCTTCAGTCCGCAGGCCAACACTCTATCCACTGAGCCAAGCCAGCCAGGGCACAACTACTATTTTGATAGCAAATACACCATCTACAGTGCCGTGTGCCAGAAACCCTCCAAAGCTGGTGACATGTTTAACTCTTCTGCTTTCCGCAATAATGCCACGAGCGCTTGGTTATGTGCGGTTCACAGCTGAGGGGTCCAGGGAGAAGTCTGCCGAGATCACGGAGCTGGTCAGTGGGAGAGCTGGGATTCAAACCCTGCAAACCGGGCTCCCGAGTCTGTTCCTTGTCAAACCGAATTGCCTCTCAAGCTCCTTACATCCTCGTGGAAAGAGTGACTGCCTTAGAGAGGCAGACAGAGATGGAGACAATTAGGAAATAGCCTGGGAGAGCAGGTGGTTAAAGATCAGGGTAAATCAAATAGGCATTAATGGTTGTTGAGTGACTGATGGACGGGTTCTGGGACAGGGATGCCGTCCTGTGCCAGCCCCTCCTTCCCTCTGGGAGGAGCAGCCTGGGTAGATAATTGGTGGGACAGAGCCCAAGTTCATTTTGAGGGGCATGTTGGAAGGATGCCCAGGGCACATTAGTACTGAGCCGCCTAGGGTAGAGACAGCCTGAGCCGTGGATAATTACTGCTGAGATGTCCTGGACATCAATTTAGAAGATTCAGCCAGTCATCCCCTGCAGCTCTGGCTCAGCCACAGCCCTCTTTAGAGCGGGACTTGGAATATCCAGAGCATCCCAAGGTCATGGCTCCATTCCTGCAGTTGACCCCGTCCCAGGCCACATCAGGGGTCTCGGTTGCTGCGGATTCAGGACATTTTGCCTCCCAGGTTTCGTGTATAAAAGTGCTTTTCCCAGAGGGGGAAACTCACTGAGCAGCATCGGGAATGTGCTGCTCTCCTGGGAAACGCTGGAGGCCACAGCCTCCACCGCAGGCCTGGTGCCTGAGCCAGTCTGTTGATTCTGGGGGTCCAGCCCTTTCTGTGGTGCCTGCTCCTTACCAGAGCAGAGAGGCACTCTGCACGCGGAGGGGCTGGAGGGCCTCCGGGAAGGGAGATGGCTTTGACAGAGACAAGGGGCGTGCAGCAGGTGCTGACTCACAGAGAACCGACATGAAGCCAGGAAAGAATGCAGCCAGAAAGGAAGCTTCTGGAAAACCAGAACCAAGACTGCGGCCCAGGATCTTCAGGGGGGTAGGGACGGGCGGGGCGGGGGGGGGGAGCCTCCTTGAGCAGTCTTCCTGCTTCCTGGAGACACGAGAGAGGTGTGCCAGGCAATACAGCATGGCCGGGGGCATCCCGAGGCCAGGTAGGAGTGAGGCTTCCTCACCCAGGAGGCTGGGGTGACTTCTGGGTGACTTCACAGCCCAAGTCCACCCCGGGTGCTCACACTGTGGGAAGAGGTGAGGAGGGGACAGGCTCAGGAGGGCCAAAGGCTCCCCAGTCCCAGAATGTTGGGGGGCTGACCCCTGTGGTTGACACCCACCCCCTAGCAGGCGTCTTCAAACTACGGCCCGCGGGCCACATGCGGCCCGCAGAGGAGTCTGATCCGGCCCGCCAGGTTTTTTGGGCAGTGAGCGCAGCCGAGGTGTTACAGTAGGAATTAGTAGTTCATATAGTCCGGCCCTCCAGCTCTCTGAGGGACCGTGATCTGGCCCCCACTTTAAAAAGTTTGAGGACGCCTGCCCTAGAGGTTTGCGACAAGCAGTGCAACTTAGAGACGTGGGTGCCCTGGGCAGTGCCAGCCCATCTACTCTTGTCTGTGGTTCAGGCAGAACTTGTGATACGTCACTTCGTTATGTTAGGGATTTCTGAAGGACTGCCCTTAGCATCCTTCTTAAACCTGCTCTTACCACTTTAAGGGGAAGAAGCCATTTATACGTGTAAGTCCAATTACATGAAGTTCACAAATCGGCACCACCAACTACGGTGATAGGAATTCAAACAGTGGCGGCCTCTGGGGAGCCTGTCTGGGGGATGGGATTTTCTATATCTTGATTTGGATGTTGGCTGCACGGGTGCATACATTTGTCTAAACTTAACGGACTGTACACCCAAGAGCTGTGCATTTTACTGAATGTAAATTATATCCCACATAAACCAGATGACCTTGTCTTGCTGTTCTTGGGGGGAGAGGGTTTCCTGCTCTTCACTGTGTAGAGGCAGCTGGCTGGGCCCCCAGGAAGCAGCGAGCGGCGTTGGAGTCAGCCTTTGGTTCTAATCCTGTTCTGCCGGTATCATCTGGACAAGCTGATCTCTGATTTTCTAATCTTTAAAGTGGGCCTGGCAAATGAGCTATACAGCAAATTGCCCGGTAAGTAGATGGTGCTCAGACATCACCTCCTACAGGAAGCCTTCCCTGCTTTCTCCAGACAGTGTCCAATCCCCTCTACATTCCCACACACCAGCAGGTGAAATTCAAATCTGTGTCTCGCCGAAACCGGTTTGGCTCAGTGGATAGAGCGTCAGTCTGCAGACTGAAGGGTCCCAGGTTCGATTCTGGTCAAGGGCATGTACATTGGTTGCGGGCACATCCCCAGTAAGGGGTGTGCAGGAGGCAGCTGATTGATGATTCTCCCTCATCGATGTTTCTAACTCTCTATCCCTCTCTCTTCCTCTCTGTGAAAAATCAATAAAATACATTAAAAAAAACCCGAAAGGCATCAAGTAGGAATGTGGGTGGGGAGAGAATAGAATGGAGGAAGGAGGGCTGGCTTCCTGCCTTCCCAAAGCCCGTGTGGTGGTGGCAACCCCAAGTCCCAGTCACGGAGCCCTGGGAAGAGTCAGGGGTGGGCAGCTTGAGGAACAGCCCCGAGGGAGACTTCAACTGCCAGAGCCTCCAAATACAGCCATTCTGGAGCCTTCTCTCTCCTGCCTTCTGGCACATTCCCCACCTCTTTGTAGAGCGGCTGAGGGAGTGTGAGGCAGGGCAGCCCCAGGAGGCAGACAGCGAAGCCCACGGAGGTCCTGGGCCCTGGCTTCCCTGCCACAGGCCACGGGGCCGCTCCCTCCCCCGCTGCCATGTCCCGGGCAGATGTCTCCCTGTCTTGTCAACAGCAGAGCGGCTGTCAGGATTTGCATTATTTATCTGCTCTGTAACATTTACTGGGATTTAGTGTTTAATAACTGTCATGCCAATATATCTTTTCTTAATCCCTTCAGATCTGCTGCTGAAGCAATTTTAAATATTTATCAACAGTGTTCGTGTGTTTGCTGGTCGGGTTGCAATTCTTTTGTAATTAAAGATTTACAAGACACCGCCTGAGATTTAGGGAGGGCCCGGCAGAGATCAAAGTGGGAGGAGAGGGAGGAGCTGGGCCTGGACAGCCTTGCTGGGAATCCAAAGCTGGAGTAGACCTGCCCCCGGGGAGGGCAGACACCACTGGCCCCCAGGCTCTCCCCTTCCCCAGTCACACAGCTCCCCATGTGTGAGGGGGACACGGGAGACGCCGGCCTGCCTCCTGCTGGAGCCTGCCGCCTGCAGGCCTTGGCCTGGGCGCTGGGGGCCGCCCGGACGGGGAGCGAGACAGAAAGTCCCTGCTGACACGAAGTTCACATTGTAGCGGTGGAGATGGACAGTAGACATGCTAACGCATTTCAAAAAATCAATTTGAATTTTGAAAAATGCTATCAAGGGAGTAAACAGACAATGACTAAAGCTGGGATGTTAGCATCAGAGCCTTTATTATGTATTTATTTACATATTTAAATATATTTTATTGATTTCAGAGAGGAAGGGAGAGGGAGAGAGGTACAGAAACATCAATGATGAGAATCATTGATTGGCTGCCTCTTGCACGCCCCCTACTGGGAATCAAGCCCACAACCCAGGCACGTGCCCTTGGCAGGAATCGAACCTGGGACCTTTCAGTCCCGCACACAGATGCTCTATCCATTGAGCCAAACTAGCTAGGGCTATTATTTTTTTATTTTTAAATTCTTTATTGTTTAAGATATTACCTATGTCTCCTTTCCCCCTCATTGACCGCTCCCTGCCCGCTCCTACCCTCCAGCACAGGCCCTCACCCCCCTGCTATCAGTGTCCATTGGTCATGCTGATATGCATGCATACAAGTCCTTCGGTTGACCTCTAACCCATGAGGGTCTTGCATCCGGTTCTTTATCGCAAGCAATAGAAACCAACTCAGGAAAACTTAACCAAAAAGAAATTTCTGGAAGGTTAAGGGAAGTTCATAGATCAAAGAAAAGAATAAAAGAGAAAAAGAGTAAGAAGGCACAGAGGAGGGTTGTTTTGTGGCCGGCACCAACATTCTCCTCAGAGGGGGTGGCCTTGGTGACCCATGTCTCACGACAGTCGTCTGTACTGGGGACACTCTGCCCAGGAGTCACAATCCGGGGACAGATGGTTCTCACTCTTTGGCCGGGGGAGGCAGGGCACCTGGACTGACAGTTTTACCAGAAGGGAATCCACTGGGGGAGGGGAAGTTCTCCAAAGCAAACACCGAGTGAGGAGCCCAGGAGATGGGCTCTGGGCCAGGGGCAGGCTGAGCCAGTGGGGGAGCATTACCCAGAAGGCCTTTCTGAGGATGTCTGACCTGAAACCAGCCGCTGAGAAGGAGCAGGACGCGTGAAGAGCTGTGTGAGGAGGGAACGGCGGTGCAAACGCTAAGGGGCTGGTTCCGGATGCTCTCACAGATTGGACTTGGGAGTGGGTCCAGCTCCAGTCCCCAGTGTCTCCAGGGGCCATGCGATGAGCCCAGGTTTTTGTTGATTCCAAACGGAATAAAATAGAAGGCCAGGCCCAGAGGGCATTCTCCTAGCTCCTGGGACAGGGAAGCCAGAGAGGGCGGAATTTGGGTCAGAGAAGTCATGTTTCTGGAGGCCTGTTGTGTTTGGTAAATAGAAGCTGGGAGGGTGGTGCATGCACTGCTTAGCTGCTCTCCCGTGGGGAGATGTGAACAGAGCATCACCTCAGGGCAGTGACAGAGTGAGCTCTCTGACCGATGACTTGAACCTTTCTCCTCTACTAGGTGTTGAGTGTTACCCATTCCCCCCAAGTACAGTTTTAGCAGCACCCCGATGACCTCGATTGGTTGTGTTTCAATTTGCATTCATTCCAAAATGCTCCCCAATTTCTCTTTTCTTTGGCCCATGGGTTATTTAGAAGTGACATTTAGTTTTAAAATATTTGGGGATTGTCTAGTTATCTTTTTATATTGATTTCTAATTCCCCCCCCCCCCCATTGTGCTCAGAGAAGAGACTTGGTATAATTTAAATCATTTAAAATTTATTGAGCTGTATTTGTGCTCAGGAGATGATCTCTCTTGATAAAAGTTTCATGTTTACTTGAAAAAAACGTGTCCCCTGCTGTCATTGTGTAGAGTATTCTGTGAATGTTGATGAGATCAAGTTGGTTGATAGTATGGTTCAAATATCTTGTGTCAAAATATCCTGACAACTTGTTCTATCCATTATTTAGAGGAGGGTATTAAAATCTCTGACCATGACTGTGGATTTGTGCATGTCTCTTTGCAATTTTATCCACTCTTACTTCATGTGCTCAACATCCCACAAATGATTGGGTTTTCCAGGCTGGCCAGTAGGAATGGGCCCTATTCCCAGGTCGTGTGTGCTGAGCAATGTTTCCTTAATTCTTAGTTTATTCTTTGCCCCACCTCCCAGATTCCTTGTGGATATGTGCTGATCAGTGCTCAGCTGAATACTTGAGGGGGACTCAAGTTAGATCTCCAGACTTCTCCCACTGTGGGACTCTCTTCTCTCCAGTTTTTTTCTTTTTTTAAATATATATATTTCATTGATTCTTCACAGAGAGGAAGGGAGAAGGATAGAGAGTTAGAAACATCGATGAGAGAGAAACATCAATCAAACATGCCCTTGTCTGGAATCCAACCCGGGACCATTTAGTCCGTAGGTCGACGCTCTATCTACTGAGCCAAACCGGTTTCGGCTCTTTTCTCTCCAGTTTTATTTGCTATGAGATCCACCTGCCTTGTACTCTCAGCCTTGTCTCCTTAACTCAGGAAGTCCAGCAGGCTCCACCTGGGATCCCCGTCCTACCTGAGACCTGGAAATTCTCCGAAGGTAGTAGGCTGGGGCAATCAGAGGGTTGACCTTATTTATTTCCCATTTCGAAGAGATCGCTGCCCGTCATTGCCTGGTCTTGTAAATGTCTTATAAATGGTCATTGTCTTAAAAATAGTTGTTTAACATTTTGTCTGTTTTGTTGTTGTTGTTGTTTTAGGTGGGACACAGTAAATCCTGTCTCTCTTACTTTGTTTTGGCTGAATACCAGTCTCTCTGAATTTGGGAGACCAATCTTGAGATACCACGTGGAGCCTGTGGCAAACTCAATAGGAAAATCCCAGGAGGGTCTAAGACTTTGGGAGCGAACAGATGCTCTTTTTGCCATGTCACTATTCTCTTGAGAAACAGTTTGGCTTGTTGCTGGCCTGAGAGACTAAACCACTGACTGCGGGACACATGAGCATTCAACCAAAGCTGCTCATCATGGCTGACTAACACATACACTCAGGCTGTGCAAGCAGCACTCTATAACCAAGAGCAAGTGACATCTGTGGGACTGGGCCAAGCGGATGCCAATGGCTCGTGTAAGGTGTAGAGCCAGTCACTCAAGCTCTCGGTGTGCTCATTCCTGTTGCTCTCCTCTTCCTCAGTCTACACGTATGGCCTCAGGGAGAGTTGACTGAGGAGGAGGAAAACCAAGACTGCATTGCAAAACTCTTTAAAAAACATATATATTTTATTGGTTTTTTACAGAGAGGAAGGGAGAGGGATAGTGAGCTAGAAACATCGATGGGAGAGAAACATTGATCAGCTGCCTCCTGCACACCACCTACTGGGGATGTGCCTGCAACCAATATATATGCCCTTGACCGGAATCGAACCTGGGACCTTTCAGTCCGCAGACCGACACTCTTATCCACTGAGCCAAACTGGTCTCGGCTGCTTTGCAAAACTCTTGATGACATGTTGGTATCCACCCAACGTAAACAACTTTAGCATGATAGCTTCATCCAGGAGCCCACAGAAATCCTGCCAGCAAGAGGATGTGGAACAGTACCACCGATGACTTTGCTTGAGAGGAGAGAGGGCATAGGTAAGGCTCTCACCAATTCACGTGCTTTGCCAATGACTTGGCCAGATGGTCAAGAACTTGGAGGGGGTAAGATTCAAGAACTGGTGACAAGGAAGTTTAGGGGAAAAAGAATGTAGATGGGCCTTTTGGAATGGGTGCAGAACATGAGGATATTTGTCTTCCATGTGGATGTCTACCAAGCTCTTGTTAGTAATCGGGTAGACAAGATGGCCCATTTTCCCTCAGGAGCCACAGGGTTTGCTCAGTGGGTTTATGAACAGAATGGTGGCCAAGTTGAAGGCTTGGCATAGGCTCCGTTACATAAGCTCAGCAAGGTAACCTGATGGCCACCATTGTTAAATGTCCAACACCCCCCAAACAGAACCCTACCCTGAGCTCCTGACGTGGTACCATAGCCTAGGGGGACAGGCAGCTGCTTGAGGCCAGGCTGGTTATTTCAGACCCCAGCCATGGAGGGGCTGCGATTCATTCTCCTGGAACAGACACCTAGTCCAGTAGAACAAGGGTTCTTGCCAACAGGGCCACTGTTGTGAAGATGTAGGTTTGTTTGTTTGCCCAAAGAATAGAGATTAGAATAGAACGTGGCCATGGCAGACAGACCTTGCTGCCATGGATGGATCATTAAGAGGGTCTGGAGACAGCCTGTGAGGTGGCACATGAGCCAGAGATGGCTGCAGGAATGAACAAATAGCCACGTCTTGAACCATCCATGCTGAGCTCAGGGCTCAGTAATTGTCATGTTGGTGAGGGCATGATGGCCTGGCAGTGTGTAGACGTATGTGTTGCATGCCAACATTCCTGCCTTCTAATCAGCGGGGAGGACTTTTTTTTTTTTTTTTTTTTTTTTTTTAACGCTTTATTTTTATTTCAGAGAGGAAGGGAGAAGGAGAGAGAGATAGAAACATCAATGATGAGAGAGAATTACCAATTAGCTGTCTCCTGCAGGCCCCCTACTGGGGATTGAGCCCGAAACCCGGGCATGTGCCCCTGAGTGTAATCAAACCCGGGACTCTTCAGTCTGCAGGCTGACATTCTATCCATGGAGCCAAACATTCTACGGCAGTGGGGAGGGCTTTAAGGCAATGACTAAGAGGTCTCAGACGAAAGGCAAGAGCGTGAGGCAGTCTGATCCCTTGTTTATTCGGGGTCTAGCATAGTTTCATCACAGAGTAGTTTCATTTGCTGAATGAGAAAAAGAAAAAGAAAAAAAAATGCACGAGCGGGTTTGCATGTCCTTGGAGGTGTAAGAGATCTCAGAGGCAATCTGGTCCCACTCCAGCCGCTCTGAGACTGTTGGTTGGCATCCCACACTGCTTGTCCCTCTGTAGGACAATGGGTCAGCTAAGATGCATCAGCGCTTTCCACTCTACTTTATCTGCATTAACCTCTTTTAAGCCTCCTAACTCAAGGCTTGGGAAAAAATAGTTCCAAGTAACCTCCTCAAAGCCATGCAGTTAGTAGAGGACAGAGTAAGAGTTGCAGTCAGATGTGCTGACTCGGTAGCCTGAGCGGGGAATGCAGTGATAGACTGTCGGGATACGTATTGTGACCGGGTTCTCACCGCCTCACCAGATGATTTGCACCCTCGGCAGCCAGTGTCTGAGTGTCCTGCCTGCGACTTCTGAGAGCCACGCTCTTCCCACTCCCACTGCCCGCCCCACAGCTGTCTGCCATGGCTCTCCCTGTGAGTGTGGAAGGTGGCGCCTCCCTCCCCACCCTCCTGCCGGTGCCCTGGCCGACCGGCCCTCGTTCCCGGAGGCTCTTAGCATCGGCTCTCAGGCAGAGCCACGCGAGTCTGAGCCACGTGAGTCTGAGCAGGGCAGAGTTCCGGGCCCAGTGCCTCCTGTCTGGACACGAAGTGTTATTAATGCCGGCTCCCCTCACATGAGCTTTTTAGGCCAGAGAAATTCTTCCCCTGCTCCGGCTGCTTGGTTGAATCGTGAAGGACTCAGCTCAAAGCTGGGAGTCCCAGGAGGGCAAGAGCAGCACGCTCCCGGGGCCTGGCCTGCTTCATGTGTGATTCTGGTTTCTGGGTCTCAGTGCTGAGCAGAGAGGGAGGCACGAGGCTGCACAGGAGCTGGGATGCTGCTGGTGTGTGGGGTGATGCTTGGCAGCCGTCCCAGCTGGGGTGGAGCTGTGAGGTGTGTGTGTGTGTGTGTGTGTGTGTGTGTGTGTATGTGTGTTCGCATGTGTGCACATTCACGTGTGTGGGTGATATAGCAGGGAATCTTCTAGAACAGCTGTTGGGCGTCTGTCTCAGCCTCATCTATCTGAGACTTTCCATTCTCCCTAATCTTGTTTCATTGGAAAAAGCATCTTCCAGACTGAGCTGAATTCCACCCACGAGTGGCCTCTGGACCTTCCCTTGTCCCTCCAGCCCGGTGCAGGGAGATAACTAAGGAGGCTGCCCTTGCCGGTAGCCCAGGAGGCCCAAAGCCCCACTCTGGTGACCTGGGCCAAGGCCACAAGGGGTCAGCACTGTGCCTCACCTGCGCCTGCACAGGCCTCAGCCTCTGCCGGGGTGGGTGGCCGTGTCTCTCCTCCCATGTGACCCCTAGTTAATCGCCTTGCGCTTCCTCTCAATGAAGAAGTAACATGGCTCCTGACGCACAGAAGAGGACAAGGGTGAGGGGTCTCCGAGGCTGTGTGTGACCTTTCCGAGTCCCCAGATGGGTGAGGGGTGGAGGAGCCAACCGAGCGAGGGGAGAGGAGGGTAGGATGGGGGCAGGGCGGGGTGTCGGGGGGACTCTGCTCTGCTTCCCACCACAGCATGGCTTCCATCATGACATTGCCCTGTGCTAGCTGGGCCACATTGCACTGCCTGGCACCTTGGGTAGGCAGGCACCAGATGAGGATGGCACTGGAGAGCAGAAAGGGTGTGGGCTCTGGGATTCCACGGACTCTGGTTTGAATTCTGGGCCTGCTGTTGGTAAGTCACACAGACTTTATAGTTTCTTTATCTTTTGAATGAGGTTAACACTTCCCACCTCCTGGGACGGCTGAGACATTGAAGATCGTGTGCGTAAAAGCCCTGTCTCACAGGGGACACGAACAAAGCAGAGGAGTGACCCTGCCTGCCCCGCCCACTCTCTCCAGACTGCGTGGGGGGCGGGCTCTATTCTTCCGGGCTCTGCCGGCTGTCGTTGGCTGGAGTGGTGATGGCAGCAGCATTTACACAAAATTCCCTGATACTCTGTGTTTTCAGAATGTGCAGCTCCGAAGGCTCCGGGGAGCCATTGGCAGTTGGGGTGCATCCCTTTCTGTGTGCCCCCTCCCCCCCGGAAACGGCTCTCCTGGATGTCCCCAGCCCGGGGACTGGCTGTTTAGCAGCGTGTGCTGTCGGGGAGATTTTTGTCTCGCTAGGTCTCCATGCTCCACGGGGAACGGCCATTAGAGTCCCGCTCCCAGAGATCCATCACTGTCGCACCTGGCTCCCGGCCCATCAGCCCGGATGGCTCCCTGGGAAAGGCCTTAGATCACAGCGTCTCTCAGCAAGGCTGGGGAGGCAGGTGGGTCACTGGACAGACACTGGGAAGCCAGGAAGGGCTGGGAGAGACCATATCCTTGTCACCACTCAGGGCCACAGGGCAGAGGACAGCCAGGTAAATTCAAAGATGGCGTTAATGCAGAGCTTTGGGACAATTTCCGAAAGAACACCCGGGACTGGCTCATTGGCATGGCCTCCCTGTCCTCATTGCCCCTGAACTTGGAGGAGACACTGAAGGTCAGAGGATAGGAGATAAGCCAACTTCTCTGGCTCAGAGGAGGCCTAGTTAAGGTGACCAGACGTCCCGCTTTTGGCAGGACAGTCCCGATCTTTAACAATTTGTCCCGTGTACCGCAGCGTTTTAAAAAAAGTCCCGATTTTAGGAAAGATTCTTTTAAATCTTTTGGACTTTTTAAAAACGCCATGGGACGCAGGAAAAATAGTTAAAAATCGGGACTGTCCTGCCAAAGGTGGGACATCTGGTCACCTTATATTTGGAAGGTTAGCTGTGCCAGAATTCCAAACTCCTTTGAAGAGAGCATTTGGAACTGGGTCTGAAAGTGGCTCCGTCTGATCCTTTCTTTGGTCACTGCCGCTGCCCTCTCGTGATGCGCTTGGTAGCAACTCAGCCTCAGCAGAGGGTGCTTCTGTCAGCCTTATGCCGAGTTTCTTGAGGCCACATCGGGCTGAACAAGTAAACAAAAGGACTCAACTTCCTGTTTTTCGGGAAGAACTTTTAACAAGTAGAATTGTTCAACTAGGTGGGCTGCCTTCTAGGTAAAGAGCTCTCTGTCACTCAAAGTAGGAAAGCTGGGCCTGGCTACAGTGGCTCCGTTGGTTGAGCACTCTCCTGTGCCTCTAAGCGTTGCTGGTTCGAGTCCCCGTCAGGACACATACCTGGGCTGCGGTATGATGGGGCTGTGCTACAGAACTTCTATGGTGGGTGTGAGGTGGGGCTAGAGGACGCTTCCACATCAGAACGTCTATTATTCTACACGTTTTGTGCTTATGGTACAAACTTTTGAGGACAGGACTGGATTTTACTCATCCCTCAAGCACCCCATAAACCCAGGGATAGCAGCTTGGCTGATGATTGAGTGAATGATGCCTTAATGGGCAGATGAGCCACTGAATGGGTGAACTAGCTCTCATCTTCCACATGGTCCTCAGCCCCTGGCCACTCTGGAAGCCAAAGCCAAAGTTACACTTTCCTGCGGTCCTTCCCAAGGGAAACAGAGTGGGAGATGGGACCCAGGAGAAAGAAAGGAGACCAAGATCTGAAAGGAAGGGCAGCTGGGTAGCTCATAAAGTGTTTCAGATGTATTGAGCTTCTCCTACAGTGGCTTTCCTGTCTGTGCATTTAAAAAAATGTCCTCATGTCTGTATCTCACCCCTGGAGACTCTGATTTAATTGGCCTGAAGTGCTGGGCATCAACTGTTCAGGCTCCCAGGTGATTCTCATGCCCAGCGCCGGCGGAGAGCCTCCTTCTCACCAAGTGCTAGCTGCTTCACGTATATTTGCTCACTTAATGTTCACAGGCACTCATGTGTCAGGTCATGGCTTCTCAGAGCGTGGTCCCCAGCCAGAAGCATCCCTTCGAAGACTTGTGTGAGAAAATGCAAAATTTCAATCCCCACTCCAGACTCTCGGAGTCGGAACCTCTGGGGTTGAGCCAGGAGTCTGGGTCCCTCCTCCTGCCCAGGTGATTCTGGTGCTTGCTCCGGTTTGAGGACCAGGGGGTTAAGTCCTAGCAGCCCTCATTCATTCACGGGCGAGGCAGACAGGTGGGTAAGGATCCCAGCAGGGACTCAAATCCAGGTACAGGCCTCTGTCCAGATGGAATGTCTCCCTCTTACTTAGGGCGCTCCCCCGCCCCCATGGCTTATGGGAGGTGACTGGGTTTGCTAGCCCCGAGCTCATCCTTCCTCCTTCTCTTCACGTGGTGCCAACATGCCGTGCCATCTGGAGCCAAATGCTCTTGTCCTGGGGAAACAAAGGGCAGAACCCCCCAGGGTTCCTTCTAAGCAGCTTTATTAGATGCTTAAAATAGCTCTTGGCAGATGGCGTGTAGAACGGGGCCCGGAGCAGAGCTGCAAATGACATTCACAACGTGTGTTTGTACAAGCACATGTGCACACAGCACGTGTGTATGTGTGCGGGGGGTGTCCGAGAAGTTGAGGAATTGGGAAAGGGGTGTAAAGGAGAACTAGAGAAGGATGGGTGGTTCTAACCGACCCAAAATGACAAAGGAGAAGGGCTTGAGACTGGGTTTCCCAAGTGTGGGGACGCTAATCAGTCAGAGTAGGCTGGATGACCAAGGCCCATTTGCCAAATCCATGTGTGCAGGCGAGGACACAGCAGTATCACTAGGTGACAGGCCCTTTGGCCCTACGCATGTGGGAGGGCAATGACTCAGTAGAAGCGATATACGAACCGTGCAAGCGCACCCTATGCAACCTGTTTATCTTTATGTAGCACAAGAGTCCTCTGAGTGTGTATCACTGACTGGCACGTGGCCTCCTCTGTCTGCGTGTATCACTGATGGGCACGTGGCCTCCTCTGTCTGCGTGTATCACTGATGGGCACGTGGCCTCCTCTGTCCCCGTGTATCACTGATGGGCACGTGGCCTTCTCTGTCCACGTGTCTCACTGATGGGCACGTGACCTCCTCTGTCTGTGTGTATCACTGATGGGCACGTGGCCTCTGCGTGTATCACTGATGGGCACGTGGCCTCCTCTGTCTGCGTGTATCACTGATGGGCACGTGGCCTCTGTCCGCGTGTATCACTGATTGGCACGAGGCCTCTTCTGTTTTCGAGTATAGCTGATTGGCACGTGGCTTCCTGTTTACGTGTATCACTGATGGGCACGTGGCCTCCTCTGTCTGCGTGAATCACTGATTATCATAAGGCTTTGTCTGTTTGAGCGTGTATATAAGTTGCCATGGAGCCGAAATCGGTTTGGCTCAATGGATAGAGTGTTGGCTTGGGGACTGAAGGGTCCCAAGTTCAATTCCGGTCAAGGGCATGTACCTTGGTTGCAGACATATCCCCAGTAGGGGGTGTGCAAGAGGTAGCTGATCGATGACTCTCTCTCATCGATGTTTCTGACTATCTCTCTCCCTTCCTCTCTGTACAAAATCAATAAAATATATTAAAAAAAAAAAAAAGTTGCCATGGACCAGCTGGTGCTCAGAAGGGACTGGCTGAGTGAGCTCTACTGTGGCTCTCAGGGTTGGGGGACCCACAGGGCTGGCAAGGGAGTGGGAGGCAGGGGTGCAATCAGAGTCAGAAAGCTTGTATGTTTATGGGCTGGAAGCTTGAGCTTTGATTTGAAGGTTAAGGGCAGACACAGGAGCCCGTGCTTGGCAGAGGAAGACACTGGGGACTCACTTTCCTTATTTTAAGGGCAATGTCCTTCATACACAAACCTGATTCCCATTTAGGTGCGGAGGTGGTGGCTGCTCATAACCTAATCCCCCTGACAGAGCCCCAGGTGTGGGTGGCAACTCCCAGCTGCAGTCTGGAACCGTGGCTGTGACTCTCAGACCCTCTGATGCAGCAAGTTTTGGTTTTTCTGGGTTTCAGATCCAGAAATTTCAATCCAAGGTGGCTTCTCCCAGAAAATTCCACACATGCCTACAAGCAGGAAAACTTGTCAGCAACTCACAGCAGCGCATGGCCCCTCCATGTCCACTTTGAACCCCTGAGGAGGATGGCCAGTGAATCAGTCCAGCCCTGCCCTGAGCCAAGAGACCAGGGTCTAACTTCTCTCCACCCTCAATGTGAAATGAATGGAGATGATGATGATGGTGAGGCCGTTCGCAAGCAGGGGCCTGAGCTAGGTGGTTCTGCAAGGCAGGCTGCGGCCGTGGGGGTTTCACCAAGCAGTGGCCTTGTCTCCCCAGGGCTCCTTGGCCTCAGTCAGCTCCACCCTGAGGGGTCCTGGGACCTGCCAGCCACGTGCCCAGCTCCTACAATCCTTGTTGGTGCAGGTGGTACCGTCTCCTCCTCCTCCTCTGTGGTTAGTACAGAGGCTGGCATCCCACACCCCACAGAGGAGGGCACTGCCCGCACGTCCTTGTGTTTAGGTAGAAGGTGGTTAGTGTGGGCAGGTGATGAGAGCATGGCAATTCGGAATTAGAAGACCTGGGTTCGAACTCCAGCTCTACCCTTATTGGTGGTGTGACCGTGGGTAACTTCTGTCAAATTTCCAAACTGCAGTCCCCTTGCCTGCAAAATGGGGATTACAAAGTAGGTATCCATGAGCTCAGCCACAGGCCAAACGTAACCCATGTTATTTTAAAAAATATTTTTATTTATTTCAGAGAGGAAGGGAGAGTGAGAGATTGATAGAAACATCAATGATGAGAGAGAATCACTGATTGGCTGCCTCCTGCATGCCCACCACTGGGGATTGAGCCTGCAACCCAGGCATGTGTCCTTGACCAGAATCGAACCGAGAATCCTTCAGTCCACAGGCTGATGCTCTATCCTAGGGGTGTCGAACTCAATCAGAGAAGGGGCCAAAATCTAAAATCCAGCCTAAATCGCGGGCTGAATGGTTTACTGAACAGTCATAAACTGTCATTGTGATGGAAACGCAGTGGAGTGCAGTGATGACAGCGAGGTGCGGGCCATATTGCAAGGCCTGGCGGGACGGATTTGGCCCGCAGACCTTGTGTTTGACACATGTGCTCTATCCACTGAGCTAAACCAGCTAGGGCCCGCACGTTATTCTTTTCACGTGGGTTGAGCCTGGGTTCCTTCTTCCCTCCTCACAGGCTGACAGCCTGGCTTTTTTTTTGACTCCTGAGGTGGCGATGAGCGGACGGGGAACAGCTCTTTAGTACTCCTTCATCCTGCTGTGTTCTCTTGTTGCCAAGGGAGCTACCATTTTCCAACAGTGGCTTTTCAGGGCTCCCAGACACCCAGGCTCAGGCCATTAGGCCCCTTTGCACACAGCGGTGCTGCAGAGGTGGGTGAGGGACTGCAGTGATTGGAAATCTCTACCAATAGGGGGGTGGGGGGAGAGCTCCTTGCTGGGGACTAGAGAAAAGAGAACCCGAAGGGGCACGAAGCTTCGGGGGGTATGGCGGAGTCAGGGGTGGGATGCCGATTCCTGAGTCCCGCTGGGCAAAGGAAGGTCAAGCAGTGGCACCAGCTTTTGGGAAGACAAAGAGAGATGGCTCAGGAGGGCACTGGGGCATGAGAATGCCTCGGCCATGTGGCCTGAAGGGGCCCTAGGGACTGTGTTTTCTAACCGATGCTAAGAAATGGGTGCCAGGGCCAGGGGAAGCAGTGGTGGGCACTCCTGTCACCTGGACCCCGGCTTGGGCACTGCTCAGCTCAGGGTTGAGCTGCTGATCAGCTCCTGGCTTGCCAGCTATGTCTGAGCTCAGAGGCTGGACACCAGAATGGACCCCCTCTCCCCAGGGGCTCCCCCTGCTCTCCCAAGGCTTCCTGTCTGCAGCTGAGGTGTCCGAGGGAAAGGAAGGTAGCAAAGAGGCCTTCCGCCTTCCAACCCAGGCATGGCTGGGCTGCTCTGAGCGCAAAGGAAAGGCGCAGGCAAAGGCTGCTCTGGACATAATTCCAGCAAAGAAGAACTGATTGGGGAGGGGAGAGAGCAGAGCCCCCAGAAGAAGCCACTAGGGGACTTTAGATTTCATCGTATCTAAAGAAAGGAAGGAAGGATGAGGGGGGCAAAACGAAACACACCCAGACTTCTAAAGCGCACGTTTCAAGAATTCAGATGCTGTGATTCTCAAGACAATATAGTTCAGAGGTTTTAAAACCGAAGTCCCGACAATGAAGTCATAAATTATCCTGACTCAAAAAAGAGGGCAGCATCTAAAAATAGAAGTGGCTGCATGGGGAGATCTCTAGAACCTGCACGTGGCTTTCAGGAGTTCTCATGTTCTTGAAAAGCTCTCGACATACTTTGAAAGTAGATGAATCGAAATCTGTCTTCGGAGCAGGGCGGGGAAGACAGAGCCTTTGAACCCGACCCTGCCACCTACTTACCAGCTGTGAGACCTTGGACAAGCCAGTTAGCCTTTCTGAGCTCTGCCCTCTACATCGGTAACATGGGGACAAGAGTATTTACTTGGTAAGGTGGCTGCGAATGAAATACAGTGGCGTGTGTGAAATCGGTCCTAGAATGGCTAGCACACAGCAGGTGACAGTGTCAGCCATCATCACGATTCTATGAAAATACAGGGAGATGGTGTTGATCAAAGGGCAGCTGCGGAAGGAAAGCACAAGTGGGTAAGGACCGTACTGGGGAGGTGAAAGCACGTGACCTGACACATGGGAAACCCATGAGGAGCACACAAGGGTTTTTCTTTTCTTTCTTTTTTTCTTTTCAAAATCATCAATAAGGAAGGTAGACCTGAGGCCTGGAACAGCCAAAGGGTTGTCAGCGGTGACAGAGCAGGGCAGGACAGGGACTCCTCTAGTCGCCGCTGCCTCCCCCTTGGGATGACATGCGTGAATGACAAGCACCGCTGAGGCGGGACGGGAGGCCAGTGGAGCTCGTTCCTCGCTCCCTGGCATGATGAGTTCCGTGTTCTGTGTCACCAGGCGGGGCACTGACAGACGTGCAACGTGATCTTGGAGCCTTAATCTGTGTGAGCTGCTTTTGGCGATTCAGGGGAAAGGCAGAGGGGTCAGGAGCCTGCGAAGGAATAAATGTGGCTTTGATTTTCAAAAATGGAGGGAAAGATAGATTTAGAAGATATGGGAGGTATACTCGGTGGCAAAGTCCTAGAAACGGTGCTTAAACTGAGATGATTATCGCAGTGGGCTGACTCCTAACTGGCCTCTCTGCTTCGGCACTCAACACCCCACACCCTGGGACCCCAGTGCTGCTCTCAGTCTAGCAATCAGAAGGGTCCCTTAAGTCAAGTCAGCTCAGGCCCCTCCCATGGCTCCCCCTCTCGCTGGGAAGGAAGGCTCAGTGCAATTGCCTGGCTGTTCTCTGACCTGGGGCTCACTGTTACTCTCCCCCCTCCCTCTCTCGCTCCTGCCACACTCGCCTCCTTGCTCTGGGCCTTCACCCATACTACCGTATTCTCTTTGCCTGGATCAAGCTTCCCGCAGATAACTGCTCGGTCTTCTCCCAAAGGTCACCTTCTCCTCAAGGCCTGTGCTGAGCCCCTAGGTGAGCCCTCACCTCCCCTCTTATCACATCCCCTCTCACCTTCTTCCCTCCCTGACATTTCCCCCCATCGCCATCGCCATCACCATCCGGCATTCTGTATACTGACGTATCGGGCCTGCTTGCCAAATTCCTCCCCTCTCTAAAATGCAAAGCCGGGCTCAGAATTTCATCTGCACCCCCAGTTTCCAGAACTGCGCCTACCACACAGTCAAGTTCATGAACTATCTGTGATCACGAGGGAGCGAAGAGAGAGGGAGCGAAGAGAAAGGGAGCAAAGGAAATGGCTTGGCACACTTAGGAAGAGTTCACTAGCCCCACCAATGTGGCTCCGTGGTTGAGCGTCGACCTATGAACTAGGAGGTCGCGGTTCGATTCCCGGTCAGGGCACATGCTCGGGTTGCAGGCTCCATTCCCAGTGTGTGGAGTACAGGAGGCAGCCGATCAATGATTCTCATCATGGATGTTTCTAACTCTCTCTGCCTTTCCCTTCCTCTCTGAAATCAATAAAGATACATATATAAAAAAAGACAAGAGCCCTTACTGATTTGGCTCAGTGGATAGATTGTCAGCCTTCAGACTAAAGGGTCCCAGGTTCGATTCTGGTTAAGGGAATGTACCTTGGTTTTGGGTATATCCCCAGTAGGGGGTGTGCAG
Organism: Pipistrellus kuhlii; assembly: GCF_014108245.1. NCBI lineage: Eukaryota > Metazoa > Chordata > Mammalia > Chiroptera > Vespertilionidae > Pipistrellus > Pipistrellus kuhlii. The sequence goes on from NW_023425493.1 coordinate 6,027,102, forward strand.
GAGGCAGCTGATCTGTTTCTCTCTTATCAATGTTTCTAACTCTCTATCTCTCTCCCCTCCTCTCTGTAAAAAATATATAAAAAAAAAAAAAAAGAGCTCACTAGACTAGGGTGACCAACCATCCCAGGTTGCCCCTAGACTGACAGCTCCTAAAACACAGGACTTCCAGTGCTAAGACCAGAAAAGTCCCTCTGGCCATCCTATGTGGGACAGCCAGCCTCTTTTCATCTGTGACACAGGGACTAGACTCAGATTCCAGGACTGTCACAGACTCACTGTCTCCTCGTTTTGACAGTGACTCCAACGAAGTCAGCCTAGTGGGAGAGAGAACACAGAAATGCCAGCGCAAGATCGTACGGTTAAGTGGTTTGCAGTTGTCTGAGCGACCACGCCAGGCATGCTGATTGATGGCCCGTGTCAGGCTGGTGGTGAGCCACAGCCCATGCCCACCCAGGTCTGCTCCGCAATCTGTCTGAGCCGGGGATGGGGACATGGAAGGCAGGACTGAATGGAGCAGTGGCATGCACTGGGGAGGGAACGCTAACATGTACAGTAGTTAGGCTGGGTTTTGAAATCATCCTGATAGATGGAAATGATAGGCCTTACATACTTAACATTTAAACAGAATTAAATTGTGCTTTCTATTGAGGGTTAAAAAAGCAACCCTCCACGTACAGAAGAGACCGGGGAAATAGCTATTTTGCTTGTTTTAAACGCAGCATGTGTAGCTGCCTACATGCTCAGTCCAGTGTGAATGCTGACTTCAAATGCCACTTGGCCTGTGTTAATAGACAGAAGGGCATGGTCCCCGCCCTCCCGCCTGCTCGCAGGCACCTGAGCACATGCCGGCTCTGAGCCGGGCCAGGCGGCCCACTCCCATTCCCTCCGTGTCTAGCTTTTCTAGGAAACAGCCCCCCACGAGGAGCCTCTTTCTCCTTCTCCCTGACGGACTGTGTCCTCTCTGTTCACCTCACTGCTCCTGGCAGCCAACGCGCTGAGGACTGTGGTCGGCAAATTGCGGCTCGTGAGCCACATGCGGCTCTTTGGCCCCTTGAGTGTGGCTCTTCCACAAAATACCACGGCCTGGGCGAGTCTATTTTGAAGACGTGGCGTTAGACGAAGTTTAAGTTTTAAAAATTTGGCTCTCCAAAGACATTTCAATCATTGTCCTGATGATATTTGGCTCTGTGGACTAATGAGTTTGCCGACCACTGGCTTAGGACATGGGGATCCGGTTGAAAGACAGGTTACGTCGCCATAACTGCCTTTCCTCCCCAGAAGAAGGGGTTCATTTGCAAGGACTCAAGCAGCTGTGGCTCCAGGGCACCTGGGAAGTAGCAGTACAGCCAGACACTGGGTGTGCGGAGCCTGGACACCGGAATAGACCCCCCCCTCTCCCCAGGAGCTCCCCCCCCCCCCCGCCCCTGCTCCCCCAGGGCTTCCTGTCTGCAGCTGAGGTGTCTGAGGGAAAGGAAGGTAGCAAAGAGGCCTTCCACCTTCCACCCAGGCTGGACGTCCGGGCTGCTCTGAGCTGGTGGGAGCTGAGGCCTCGGGCCTCCCCCTGTGCGCTGCTCACTGTCCGGGTGGCTCCACTGGGCCCAGGGCTCCTAGGGGAGGTGTGGGGTGGCAGCAGGTGACGGGAGGGGGCTGCAGGGCTCCACAGGCTTCCCAGGGCTTCTGGGTGCTCACTTAGGGGAGCAAGAGCTTGAAGCTCTGTGCCATGTGGGTCCATCCAGAAAGGCAGCAAAGAGAGGGGAAGGGAGGGGAGAGGAAGCAAAGGGAGGAGAGGGGAAGGGAGGGGAAGCGAAGGGAGGAGAGGGGAAAGGAGGGGAGAGGAGGGGAAGGGAGGGGAGGGGAAGGGAGGGGAAGGGAGGGGAAGGGGAAGGGAGGGAAGGGGAGGGGAGAGGGGAGAGGAGAGGAGGGGAGAAGGGAGGAGGGGTGAGGGAAGTTGAGGGGAAGGGAGGTGTTGATTTTCAACTGCAGTTTTCCATGATCCGCAGAGGCCCTGCCCACCTCCTCCCCTCCTGCTTTTTGGACCTCGGATGGCCAATAGGCTAGCTCCCAAGGCCAGCTCCAGTCAGTTGGCGGAGCTGCCCAGAACGTAGCTGTGGTGACCCCAGGGCTCACCAGGAGAGAACACTGGAGGCCACAGAGCCCAGGTTGTGGCGCCGGTAGGGGCGGGAGCGTGTTTGCTGTCTCTGCTTGCCCACCCCCTCCACACAGAGCACATCACCACCCCTGGGAGCAGCCCACCAGCGAAGTGGGAGGAGCAGAGGCCCCACCCGCTCTCCCTTTGGGGCCTGGGGCAGGAGTGGGGTGTTCAAGCACGACATGCTGGGTAGAGCCCTGAGGACCTCAAAACGCAGCCCCCAGACCATCAGGATCACTGAACACGCGTTAGAATGGCGGAGGCTCGGGACCTTCCCAGGGCTAGGCTAGAGGCTCCGCGGGGAGCCTGGGGTGGGCCCCACCACCCATGGGCCCTGGTGACTCCGAGGCAGGCTGAGCTCAGGGGCAGGAGGCCTCTGGGAAGATCTGCAGAGAACCCTGCTCTCCTGTGCTCCCCCAGGGAGGAGCACTCCCCTCTGGCTGGGGTGAGGTGCTCTGTGTGGGTCCTGGGCCGATGCTCTGCCTGGCCTGGCTTCCACCAGTGACTCCATAGCGGCTCAGCGCAGCCTCTGAGGCATCTGCTGACATGTCTGGAGCACAGGGCCCTCAGGCCCACCTCCTGCTGCTTTTCAGTTCCAGTAGCTCCATCACTTTCTCCAGACACTCCCCAAAAAGCTGCCCCGCTGCCTGGCCCACGGCAGCCCCTCCCCTCGCCCCCGTGGCCTCTCATGTCCTCTTCACCCTTGGGCTTCGGAAGTCGATCTGTTTAAAAAAAAAAAAAAAAAAAATTCTGTGAAAGCAAACCAGGCTCCCTGCAGATTATACTGAAATGGACCGGAAAGATAAATGCACCGAGTTCATTGTCCCACGGCCCTCACCCCGCCCCCATCCCCTATCACCCCACACAGGCTGCGGCCCCAGTGAGCCAAGTTCTAGCTGTCTTGATGATTTGCAATTCTCGGCATGACTCTGCCCCTTGGGTTTGCTTAATTAGAAAGAGGCCCGGGAAGTGCTTCTTACGCACTGGCATGTTAATTGCTTATCAGAGAATGAGGAGGGGGTGACAGTGTTTGGTGATGGAAATTTCCACTCCCTCCTCCATCTCTGGCTTTTTCTCCCTTTCTCTTCCCACTCTCCTCCTGGCCGCCCACCCATGCTTTCACCCTCTCGTGTCAGCCTCTCGGCTCTTTGTCCCTCTTCCCAGCTCCGAGGCTCAGTTACAGGACTGTCTAGGAGGCCAGGATTGAAAACTGAAGGGAAACCAGTGCCCTGGTTCCCCATTTCCCCTCCTTTTCTTTCTCCTCTTTGGTTCCCACCCCTCCCTCGCTCCCCTCTAGGCTTACAGGTATAACCCCCCCCCACTCCCGCGGCCTCCCCCCTCCCACAGAGAGCTCCAGTTTGTACTCAGGACTCAAAGGACTATTTTCCTTTTGTCTCCTTTCCCTCCTTAGCATGTTTTTCTTATTTCGTTTTATTTTTTACAAAACAGGAGAAAAGAGCGAACTGGGCTGGGGGAGGTGACACATTCCTCCACAAAGGTACAAAATCGCCTATAGAAAGTCAGCCTCTGAGCGCGCGCCATCCTGGCTGCCAGGAGGCGGCGGTCCTGGGTAGCCTCATCCTTCCGAGCGGTGCCCACGGCGGGAGGAGAGGCCTCCTTCAGCCCTTGCCCTGGAGGGGGAAGAGCAAGCAACTGAGACTGAACAGAGGAACGGCGGAGGAGGGGCACATCTTGAGGGCCTGGGGACACGCAGGGACAGCCAGGCGCTGCCCAGGAGCCTCTGGGCATGTAGACAGCTGGGGAGGTGGGAGGTGTTCGCCAGAGTCCTCTGTCCCTTGCAGATGCTCCTCCAAAAGGCAGCAGAGGAGCCCCCCGGCAAGGTGAGGGCCGCGTTCTGGAGGTGGTGGGGAGCAGCCCCCGGGGCCACCACGCCCCGTCTGCCATGGCCCAGCTGTCTGGCCTTGAAGCCACGGGTCCATGTCACTTCCGTGGCAGGGCGTCTGGCCCAGGTGGCTTCCCTTTTGTTAGAAAGTAGTCCTCCTCCTCCTCATTTCTCTACGGCTGAGGACAGGCCGAGCTCCAGGGATCGTGAGACAATGGTGGTGACAGCGTCTCTTCTCCTTCCAAGGACGCGGGCAGCTTCCTCCCCAGATTCCAGGGCCGGACGAGGGGTGCAGACACCACCCGGACCGAGGGGGCACCCCAGCCCCAGAAGGCCCAGGCTGGAAGGAGAGGCCGCCCGCCCACCCCCTGCCGGGGCTGGCCGGGGCCACGGTGGGCGGCTATGCCGGCGGTCAGCAGGAGGACAGCCAGGGCCAGGACGGCTATGAGCCCAGGCCGGCCCCCGAAGGCCCGGTGGCAGGGAGCGGCCTCCTTAGTCCTGGCCCACACGCAGGCCACCTGGGTGTGGGCGTCGGCGAAGGCCACTCGCAGGCAGGCCCAGTACTCTGTGGCCTGAAGGAGGCGGGTGATGTTGTAGCTGTGGGTGCCCCGGGGCAGGCGGGCCAGGGCGGCGGCCCCCTGGCCCCGGGGGGCGGAGGCGGCGCTGGACCAGGTGAGGTTGGCGGCCACGGTGTTGGGTGGGGGGACCCAAGAGAGCAGGATGCGATAGGGGTGGGTCTCCTGCACCCGGAGCTCCAGCCCCCACCCCTTGTCCCGGCCTCGCTTCCTGGGAGCCCGGCCCACCTCCACACTGACCGTCTTGGTGTCGGCCCCCACCAGGTTCTGGGCCACGCAGGTGTACAGCCCCGCCTCGGCCGCAGTCACCCTCCGCAGCTCCAGGGTCCCCTCGGGGTGCACCCGGCGCCTCCTGCCCGCGCGGGCGTCCGCGGTCAGCCGGGCCCCCGCCGGCGTGACCCAGTAGACCTCGGGCTCGGGCTCGGCCAGCGCCCGGCAGTGCAGCGCCAGGCTCTGCCCGGCGGCCACGCGGAGGCTGGGCGGGAAGCTGCGGGGCGAGATGAGGGGCAGGCAGCGGTCCGCCATCTCCCGGAAGGGCACCTCCCGCAGCGGGCGGCGCTGCAGGTCGGGCGGCTCGGCGCACAGGGTGGACTGCGGCTCGATGAAGCGGACGCGGGTGCCGGTGGCGTTGGCCCAGCGGATGACGCAGTCGCAGCGGATGGGGTTGCCGTGGAGGCCCACCTCCTGCAGGCGGGGCAGGGACTCCACCGTCTGCCGGTGCAAGGCACTGAGCGCGTTGTTGTTGAGCATGAGGGTCTCCAGCCGGGGCAGGCGGTGGAAGGCGCGGGGGTGGACGAAGGACAGCCGGGGGTTGTTGGCGACGTCCAGCTTGGTCAGCTCGGGCAGGTTGACCAGGGCGAACTTGTCGATGGAGACCAGCTCCTCCATGTTGTTCAGGCCCAGCTCCTTGAGGTGCAGCATGTTGGCGAAGTCCCCCGGCCCCACCCGCTGCAGCGGGTTCTTGTTCAGGTCCAGGAACTTGAGCCCGGGCACCTGCTCCAGCGCCCGCCGGGGCACCCGGGCCAGCTGGTTGTCGTAGAAGGAGAGGCTCTCCAGGCTGCGCAGCCCCTCCAGGGCGTAGCTGGAGATCTCCCGGAGGCTCATGCCCGCCAGCACCAGGCTGCGCAGGCTGGCCAGCGGCCGGAAGTTCATGTCCAGGAGGGCATCCACCTGGTTGCCGCCGATCATGAGGATCTCCAGGCTGGGCAGCGCCTCGAACCAGCGGCTGTCCACGGCCCGCAGCAGGTTGGAGTTGAGGTGCAGCCGCAGCAGGTTGCCGAGGCCGGCGAAGGCCTGGGGGGCGATGCGGCGCAGCTGGTTGTGGTTGAGATAGAGCTCCTGCAGGCCGGCCAGCCCCGCGAAGCTGTGGTCCTCCAGGCGGGTCAGCTGGTTCTCCTCCAGGTGCAGGCTCAGCAGCTGGGGCAGCGCCCGGAGGTCGCAGTCCCGGGCGTCGGCGAAGCTGTTCTGGGACAGGTCCAGCTCCGTGAGGTTGGCCAGGTAGCCGAGCTCGCTCCGGCCCACGCGGACGATGCCGTTGCTCTGCAGGAGCAGGGTCTGCGTGCCCGCGGGCAGCGCCGGGGGCACGGCCGTCAGGAACAGGTCGTTGCAGTCCACGGTGGTGGCCTCGCGGTAGGACGAGCGGGGCGTGTACCAGGGCCGGATCTGGCAGGCACACTGCGGGGGGCAGGGCACGCGCCAGGGGACCACGGGCACGGCGGCGGCGGCACCCGCCACCCACGCCAGCAGGAGGGCGGCCGCGAGGAGCCTCATGGCGGAGCCGCGGGGGAGGGCACCATCCACAGGAAAAGTCTCAGGTCCTGCCCTTAGCGGTTCGCAGGCTGAGGGTCAGCAGCCTGCCAGGGCCTGGGGAGCCCCGCTCCCAAGGCAGTCATGGGGGCCGGCTGGGCGTCACTTCCCGCCCTCCTGGGTGCGGCTCTCCATCCTTGCCCGAGGGGCCCGCTCACTCATCGCCATGCCCAGCAGGCAGCCCTGGAGGAGAGCAGGCAGAGTTAGGCAGGCGGAGAGAAGCAGAATCCATCCCTCCTCCCCGCTCCCTTGTCTGACTCAAGAGGCGCGCCAAGAGCTGAGCGGCTGGGTCTCCTGGGCCCTGACCTGGATCGTAGGCTTTAGTGTCTCTTTCTAGGACCCGAGGCGGGAAGTGGGTGACTGGGAGGCTTCAGGGCAGGAGGAAGAGGTTGGGCCTTGGAAGCTTCTGGAAGACTCGGGAAAGGTGTGTGTGTGTGTGTGTGTGTATGTGTGTGTAGTGGAGAGGGGACGCTGCAATCATTGTCACGTTCAGAGTCCTCTGAGCCCAGAGAGAGGTGGAGTGGATTCTCCAACCTTCCTCATCTCTCTCCATCTGCCCCCTGGGCTCCCTCGGTAAATGGAAAATGAAGGGAGTCTGCAGACGTCCCTCTGAGTGCTCTGGGCAGAGGATGGTGCGGCTTCTGCCTTCCAGTGTGGGCTCCCAGGACCGTCTAAGGCAGCGCCCGCTGACCCCACCCCAGACTGTCTGGGGAAGGCGATGGTCCTGCCTGAGGGATGCTTACTCCTCCTGGGCGGGTGCGGGATGACCATGGGAGGCATGGCGCCCGCCCTGCGCGGGAGAGCGGCATGCCTTTTACATCAGACTCCCTCCCTCCCTCCTTCTTTGGCAGCCACCTGGGTGCATTTTGTCACGGTTGTTTTTCCCAACCAGGACTTATGTGGGCACTGACCCATAAAACTCAGGGCAAGCAAACACATGGGCACGCGTGCACCTACATACGTGTGCAAGGGGGGCCTGAGGGGCCCAGCCACCCCAGCCATGCCTGGTGGCCAGGATCAGGGGAGGGGGTTTTGCGGGACACTCCTTGGGTGGAGAGGCAGCAGGGATAGCTGGTTCCCAAAGGGCCTTGTCATGGAACTGGGTCCAAGGCCAGAAGTCCCGCTTCCTGCCTACACCTGGCATGAAGGGCAGAACCCACCAGCAGGAGATCTTGCTGTTACACACACACCACTCCCACCAGAGCGCCGTGGGAACAGCTACTGACTTCTGGGAGCTCCTGTTCCTCATTAGGGGGAAGGGAACTGTGTTGCACACGGAAAGAGTTCAAGAAATGTTAGTTTTGCTGAAACCGGTTTGGCTCAGTGGATAGAGCATCGGCCTGTGGACTGAAGGGTCCCAGGTTTGATTCCGGTCAAGAGCATGTACCTTGTTTGCGGGCACATCCCGGGAGGGGGATGTGCAGGAGGCAGCTGGTCGATGTTTCTCCCTCATCGATGTTTCTAGCTCTCTATCCCTCTCTCTTCCTCTCTGTAAAAAAATCAATAAAGAAAAAAAAAAAAGAAGAAAAGAAATGTTAGTTTCCTTCCAGCTCCATTCATCCCCCGGGGTCGGAAGGCCCTCTAACCAGGGCTTTTAGGAGGAACAGAAGTTGGGCCCTAGAACTTGACAAGCCTCTACCGTGTTTCCCCGAAAATAAGACATCCTCCGAAAATAAGACCCACCTACAGGTTTCCTTCTGAGTGAAATATAAGGCATCCCCCCGAAAATAAGGCCCCGCTAGGCTAAACATGAGAGATTTGGTCCACTGGTTCTGAAAGAAATGGAGTCACAAGAAATTCACCAGCAAATTCAGGAATTGGATTGTTATGATGATGTTCCAGAAGATGATGACATGATTGTCATTGAATAAATGAGTAAATTCTTGATACTGTAGGATTCACAGTTTGTCTGGTTTGTGTTGACTACTACCGTACCGTATACAGGTAATAAATTTCCTTTATTTTCATTTAACAATAAATGTGTACCGTATTCTTCTTCATGGAAAAATAAGATATCCCCTGAAAATAAGACCTAGCGCATCTTTGGGAGCAAAAGTTAATATAAGACCCTGTCTTATTTTCGGGGAAACAGGGCATTATGGTATGCTTGCCAATGGTGTGCTCAGTGTTGCCCCAGGTGATGGGGTGGGGAGATGTGAGCAGAAATACACAATAGTATGCCCCACCTTCTAGGACTGCCTCTCTAGGCAGCACCCAAAATGCAGTGATTGCGAGAGCCCAAGACCATTCATGGGCAGAGAAGGCTGGAGTGGGTGGGGAGGGGTCTTCAGCTGAGCCCTAGGCATCTCAGACCCTGCCCGAGTCCAGGGTGTCTCTCCTTTGTTCTAACAATTTTGTGATGGAGAAACCATTTAAAACAATTAAAACCGCCAAAACCGGTTTGGCTCAGTGGATAGAGTGTCAGCCTGTGGACTGAAAGGTCCCGGGTTCGATTCTGGTCAGGGGCATGTGCCTTGGTTGTGGGCACATCCCTGGTAGGGGGTGTGCAGGAGGTAGCTGATTGATGTTTCTCTCTCATCGGTGTTTCTAACTCTCTATTAAAAATCAATAAAATATATTAAAAAAAACACACACACAATGAAAACCCTTCAGGGCCGGCCAGCGCTGGCCTTTCCCTGCACCCCAGGCTGGGATGGGTGATTGAGGCAATGCTCTGGCCTCACCAGGAGGCCAGGCCCTGGGTGCAGCACCCAGAGAGAGAGGCAGGGGCCTGATGACTCACCTCTGATTCTGAGACTTAGCAAAGGCCCGAAAAGCCCCCCATACCCCTGCTGAGCGTGCAGCCCGTCCAAAGTGGAGCTCAGAGCTGCCCACTCACCTGCCATCGCCATGGAAGGCTGCCTTGCACGCGGCCCACTCACGCAGGCTGATGAGCCGTTTCTGCCAGGAGCGCAGAGAAAGCTAATTGTCTCGTATCCATAATCTCCCGGGTGAGCAGGAGTTCAGGCTAATCATGTGTGCCTTTCCCAACGGGGTTCCAAACTCCTGGAGCAGGGGCCGGGTCTTACGTGCTGTTTGTGTCCCCACCGTGCGTCAGAGGGTATGTGTGAGTGGATACAGATAGGGAAACGTGTCATCTTCCCACAACCCTGCGTGTAGGCATAGGAGGGATTTAGTCTCCCTTTGCAGGGAAAGCAACGGAGGCGCTGAGAGGCCAGCTGACTTGCCAGACTCGCACATGTGTCAAACACAAGGCCCGCGGGCCAAATCCGTCCTGCCAGGCCTTGCAATGTGGCCCGCACCGCGCTGTCATCACTGCACTCCGCTGCGTTTCCATCACAATGACAGTTTATGACTGTTCAGTAAACCATTCGGCTCGCGATTTAGGCTGGATTTTAGATTTTGGCCCCTTCTCTGATTGAGTTCGACACCCCTATGCCAGAGGTTGCACAGCTTCTACAGGTGGGGCCAGGATTCAGACCCGGGTCTTTGACTCTATAATGTGAGCCGCCAGCCCGGCCCACGCTCCCTGCCCCACGGACCAATGCCTGTCTCATAGGAGCAGAGTGCAGGGCAGCCTCCTTCTCCCTGGCTACCCTCAGGCGCCACACCTAGGCTCCCGGCTACAGTGACCCACTGGCGGGATGGCGGAGGGAAGAAGACTCTGTTGCTAGGTGAATGTGGCTGGGCCTGGAACCGCAGGGCAGACAGCCAGCAGGCCTCACGCAGACTCGGGCCTGCCTTCTGACTGGGGGCTGGGGCTGTGGCTCTTTGCCAGCACTGCTGCCCGCACGGCCTTCAGCTACGGGAGGCAGAAGGCCCAGGGCCTACAGTCAGGGAAGCAGGGTTGCCCGCTCCGGGGGCCAACGTTTCTCTTGGAAGGGCTGGCTCTGCAGGCCCCACCTGCCCCAGGCAGCTGCTCTGGACTGAGCAGAGTGTGGGCCTGATTATTAAACGAAGCTCTGGAGATGCTGCTGTCAGGAGCCAGAGCTGCCTTTTCCTCCTCTCCGGCCCCGCGCCCGCCCCGCACAGTCCCCGTGCTCCTGCCACATCTAAATTGCTGCTCCTCCAGCCACTCACAGCCTCCCTCCCAGAAATCCCCCCTCCCTGGCGCCTCCACCCAACCCCTGAGAGCTGGGGTACTGGAGGGAGGGGAGGGCGGCAGGCGGTGATCGATTGCCTGGCCTTCGCAGCGTCAGTGCCAGGCCCCCCTGAGCTGCGCAGACAGATGGGCAGCATAATTGAGTGGAGCGTTGATAAACTCTGGCTTCCTCGCTGGCAGATAAGCGCCGGGTGGAAGGGCTGCAGAGGGAGGGAAGCCATCTGTCCACCTGGCCTCTGCCCCTCCTGGGAGGTGAGCACGGCCCGCACTCCCACCTCTCACTTAATCACAGGCAACTAGGACCTCAGGGCTGGAGCAGGCCTCGGCGGGGCGCAGGCGGTGTTTGTCTAGTCTTCCAGAGCCTGAATTCCTTGCATGACTCATGCAGCGGGGGAGAGAGGTGAAGGGAGGGCCCTGGGCTTTGCAATCAGTGTGAACCTGGCTCTGCCCCTCGCAGTGTGACCTTGGGCAAAGTGGGTGATTCTCTGAACCTCAAACGCCCAGGCTGGGGCGTGGCTCACAGAATAGCTGTGGGCGTAAGGGAGATGCCATGCCTCTTAGTCCCTTCATTGGCCCCTGATGTTGTCTCTTATTCCATCTTCTCTTTTACTTTTCATCTCTCATCGTCGTTTGTATTCAACCTTTAAAGAATATTATTGGGGCGTAATATTTGTCCAGGAGAGTGCACAAACAACACTAATTCTAAGGGCACAGCTGCATGAATGCCTACATTTGTGGATACCAGTTTAACTACCGCGGAGCTCAAGACAGAAATATTTCCAGCATTCTAGAAGGTTCCTGGAAAGGTTCCTTTCCAGTCTCTTCCCGCCCCAGTCTGGTGTTAGCCACTGTCTTGACTTCTGTCCCCTAAACAAGTCTCATCTTTTTTGTTGTTGTTAATCCTCCCTTGAGGATATATTCCCCACCCATTGATTTTTAGAGAGAGTGGGACGGAGGAAGAGAGACAAACAGAGAGAGAAACATTGATGTGAGAGAGACTCATCAATTGGTTGCCTCCCTCATGTGCCCTCGCTAGGGCCAGGGATTGAGCCTTTGACCAAGGTACGTCACCTGACCTGAATCGAACAGGGGACCCTTCAGTCCCCAGGCCACTGCTCTAACCACTTAGTCAAACGGACTAGGCCAGTTTCATCTTTTTAACCCAGATTTCCTTTCTTTTTCCATCACAACCAGGGACATGGTCTTTGGAAACTTCAAAGGATGCCACAAAATCAGACTTCAAGTTCACCTAGTGCATCCGTGTGTTTCCTGAGGGCTACAGCTTCTCAGGGCCTCATGCTTCATCAGCCTTTTCCAGAAAGGAAGGCTGAGTCCTCTTCCTCCTTCCATAGTTCCTAGAAATTGCTCTACGCCTGAGGGCCCAGCTCAGGCTGGATCCTGGGGCCCAGGCCTGTGAGTGCCAGGCTGCCCCGAGGCAGGGAGATGGCAGGGTGACCTCCTGGCCCCGTGCGCCCCTGTGACTCCCCTCCCCAAAGCCCTCTGGGTCCTGGCCACTATCTGTGCAGTGCTGCTCACCCCCTTTCTGCTGCAGACTCCCCCTCCCCCCGTCTTCTCATGAGGGTTCTGGGGCACTGGGCAGAGGACAAGCCCACAGGTGGTCAGGAGGGAGGGGCCCAGCCTCACTTCTAACTGCCCCCAATGCCTCCACCTGCTTGCCTCAGAGGCTCCTCCCACTCAACGTGCCCCAAACTCAGCCATCGTCTCCATTTTCTCCCACCAAGTCCCATATCTGTTAGGCCAGTGTTTCCCAACCTTCTCTCATGATGAGAATCACCTGGTGGAGTTGTTAAACCACAGATTCCTGAATCCCAACTAAGAAGTGCTAAACTAGAATTTTTGAGAACATATAGGTAAAATTGCATACCTAACTTAGTGCTCTGTATATAAAATCTGTCTTAGAGCACTAGTTAAGTATACAATTTTACCTATATGTTCCCAAAAATTCTAGTTTAGCACTTCTTAGTTGGGATTCAGGAATCTGTGTTTTAACAACTCCACCAGGTGATTCTCATCATGAGAGAAGGTTGGGAAACACTGTGTTAGGCAGCACCGTGTCCTCCCCCCACCTCCTCCATGCTCTTTGATCTCTCATCCTCACCCTTAAGTGAGCCTCTCACGCCCAGTCACCTTGTGCTCCCACTCAACAACCAGACTTGCTGTTTCTTTCACCCCTTGGGCATCTCAGGCTGCCTGAAAAGCAGCTTCAACCACTGAGCTCCTCTTCAGCTATCAAAACCCCTCCTAAATGCCCCCTCCACCCAGGTGCTTTTTCAATTCCCTCGAGAAGAGTGGTTACGTGGTTACCCCTCCCCTCCCCCCGAGGACCAGAGACGCTGGGACAGACCTCCACACGGCATGGTTCCCGCTGTCAGGCTGCAGGGCTGCCGTCCCAGCCAGGCTGCGGGCTCCTCGAGGAAACAGTACTTCGCTATTGATCTCTGTCTCTCCAGAGGGTGGTGCAGGGCAGACCTCGCCTGCAGGGGCAGGGCGTGCTCTACTGCCACGAACTGTGAAGGGCAGCCCATTAGTGGGTCATGAAAACAGTTTAAAGCGGGTTACAATCTGCGTTTTAAAAACAGAAATAAAAACAGAAACATCAGAGTGCATTGTATGTAGCTAAACACGGTTGAGAAGTCCCCCCTCTATTACACACACACACACACACACAGAGACACAGACACTCCCTTTATTACACACACACACACACACACACACACACAGACTCACTCCCTCTGTTACACACATACACACACACACCCTTTGTCCCTTTATTACACACACACACACACAGACACTCCCTCTTTTACACACACACACAAACACACAGACACACTCCTTCTATTACACACACACACACTCCATTTCATACACACACACACACACTCCTCTATTTCACACACACACACATATACTCCCTCTATTTCACACACACACATACACACACACACACACACACACTCCCTCTATTTCACACACACACACATATACTCCCTCTATTTCACACACACACATACACACACACACACTCCCTCTATTTCACACACACACACACACACACACACACACACACAGCCCGTACAGGGACATGATGAAAAGGCATGCATTTGGCCTTGGGTTGCAGGTACAAAAGCTCGAAAACCATTGACCACTGAGCAGCTCCCTCTAGGTAAGCGGAGTCCCTTCGGCTCTGGTTGGCAGCACCGCACGGATGCAATACTAGCAGGGGTCCTCAAACTTTTTAAAGTGGGGGCCAGATCACGGTCCCTCAGAGAGCTGGAGGGCCGGACTATATGAACTACTAATTCCTACTGTAACACCTCGGCTGCGCTCACTGCCCAAAAAACCTGGCGGGCCGGATCAGACTCCTCTGCGGGCCACATGTGGCCCGCGGGCCGTAGTTTGAAGATGCCTGCGGCATAGAGCCAAGCCCCGAGGAAAGACGCGCCATTCCTGGGCCCTTCTCCGGCCGGGATCTCTGTGTGCTGGCCGCACCCCGCAGCCTGGCAGGAGTGCTTTGTAGGCCAGAAACCCCAAGCTCAGTGGGCCAGCCCAAGGCCCCACAGCGAAGTGTGGGAGAAGCAGGATGAGAGCCCGGTGGGTTCCACTGGCCAGCCCTTGCTCTTCCTATGATTCTGGTGCCAGAAGCTGGCTTCTAAGAGTGGATGGTGGTGGTGGTGGGGTTCTGGAGCAGAGCAGGAGGGAAACTGGAGGCACCCCCTGGGGACAGAGGAGGTGCCTGGCGTCCTTCCCTCCCCTCCTCTCTGGAGAGGCCTCAGGGTTCCAGTAAAAACCCCTTCTAGGCTGGGAGGGAAGGGACCTGTCCAGACACAGCTCTGTTCCCCGGCCTCCTGGTGGCCCGGCAGAGGGTGGTAGAGCTTGGGCCTGGGAGGAAGCCTGTCCCCTTATTTCTTAATCAGGAGTGGAGGGCGCCAGTCTCTCTGTCTGGTCGCACTGCACCAGAAGGACTGCAGGGAGTGGGGCCGTCCTGCCGGCCCGGAGAGCAGTACAGGCTGGTCCCACCCCTCCCTCTCCGGGACCCCTCTGTGCCCTAACCTCCCTCCGTCATAAACTACCTGTTTACTTGTCTGTCTGTCTCTTCCACCAGACTGTGGGCCCCTCAGGGGAAGAAGGGACTCTGCTCCACGTGGCCAGTTCCTCCAACTGTCTGCACATAGTAGGAGCTCAGAAAACATCTGTGGCAGCGGGAGAGAAAGGCAAGGAAAGGAGGGCAGGGAGAGAGGAGCGGCTGGTTGCTCCAGAGCTCCCGAAGGCCAGGTGGCTGGCTGTCTGGGCTCAGGCCCCTTCCGCCTCCTTCCTCACCAACTGGCCAGAGACACAATGGCCCCCAGAGCCTGGCTTCCTGGGGCCCGCACCCTGCCCCTGCCCCTGCTCCTGCCCCTGCCCCTGCCCATGGCTCTCCTGCTCAGCCACTCCCCTCATGGAGAGAAGGCACTTCTCTCTGACTCAGTTTCTGCTTCTGGATTCGACACGATCCTCTGATGATGCTCACCCTTCTGGAGCTCTCTCAGGCTCCCCTCTGGCCAAATCCTGTGCACTCCAGGCTCCCCCCCCCCCCCGTCCCCCCTACCCTCCTCTCCCCCTGTCCCCCCCCCCCGTCCCCCCTGCCCAGCCAAGGGCTTAGGCTAGTGGTTCCCTGTGAATCCTAGTGCTGGCCCTCTGGCCTTGGGCATCCTCACTCAGGTGCTCCTGTCTCATGGGGTGGGGTGTGTGTCCATAAAGCACCTGGTGCTCAGTAGAGTCCCCTTCCCTTCCACCCTCCTCTGTTTGCTGAGGCCCAATCCCTGGCCCCTAGACCACCAGACAGGCACTGGGAGGGTCAAGCGGTCCCTCCGGCCGAGTCTCAACGTCCCAGCTTGACAGCAGCCCAGTAATTCCAGAGGGGCAGCCAAGCCCAGATCCATGAGCCCTCCAGCCTCCCTCCCTACACCCCCCCCCCCCCCGCCCCGTTCTTTCTAGAATCAGGTGGGGGTGTGGGGCAGACCCTGTAGCATTCTCAAAAGGTTCCCTCTGGAAGCCAGAGATTGTACCTCAGGACACCCCTTTGGACACAATGGGTGCCTGAGAGCTAGACACCGGGGCAGGGAAGCAGGGGGAGCGGTCAGAGAGGCGCAAGCAACACTCCGCTGCTCCAGTGCCTTTGCACATGCAGGGCCCTTGCCTAGAAGTTCCCTTTCTCAGGTGTGTAATGTCTGCCCATTTCCTTTCTCAGGTGTGTCATGTTACACTGCACCTCTCTCTCGGAAGCTGTCCCTGACCACAGCCATCACCATGAACCAGCCCCTCGCCCCTTCCCGCATCCTCTGAGAATCCGGTCCAGTATGATGCTCATCTCTTCTCTCAGCCTGTGAGCTGCTCCAGGACCACAGGGAAAGCACCACAGATCTTCCAGTCTTGTTCAAGGTGGATGGGGGAGTTCGATGGGGGAGGGAGTGTGTGTTGGGTTTCTCTCTCCAGTGTTTGTGCACAGAGGGAGGGACCCCCAGGGCATGGGGGAGGAGCTGGCGGGGTGGGGGGAGGGGGGGAGATGTTGGGGAGAGCCTCGGGGGCCTGGACAGCTGAGGAGGAAGGGCAGTGAGTGGATCAAATGGGGAGGCGAGTTAAACAAGGAGAAAGGCCGAACCTCTTCTAACGGAAAAGGAAGATGAAATGAGAATGAAAATTGATGAGGCGGAGAGAGAAGGAGACTCGTTTCATCAGCAGGTTTGCCAGATGAAGCTGAGAGATAAATCGCTGGTGGAAGGAGCCTGGTGTCTGCCGGGCTCAGCGCCTGCTCCCTCTGTCAGCTGTCTCAGGCAGCCCGCGAGATGAATGGCTGCAGCTGAAGCCTGCAGCGGCCCCTTCCTACCCCTCCCCCGCCTCGCCTTGACTGCGGGGAGAGTGGCCGTCCTCCCTCACCTCCTCCTGCAGGCCTGCCCTGGCCACTCCTTCACCTGGACCCCGCCTTTGGTCCCCTCTCCAGTCCCACTGACCTCTCCCCCAGCAGCTTCTCCTCCGTCTCCCCTCCCCAAGCGGGGCCTAGGCCTAGGGGAAGCTCTGTCCACCTTCTGCACCCCTCAGCCTGCTTCTCTGAAGCCGGGGGGGGACGTGGGGGGGAGGCAGAGGCCAGGACACAGGCCTGGGTTTGAGTCTGGGCTTCAGGACAGGCGTTGGAACATGTCCTCTCCTTTCTCCAGGCCTTGGCTCCTCACCCAGGAAATGGGCGGGCTGGGCCAGAGCAGCAAGCGGTTCTTAAGTGACGGGCCCTGAGCCCCAGCATCAGCACCGTCTGCAGACTTGTTAGCAATGCGGTGTCTCGGACCCAGCCCCCTCCAGACTCAGACTCTCTGAGGGTGCGGCCAGGGGCCCAGGCTTGCCCAAGCCTCCAGCTGCTCCCCTCTGAGACCTGCTGGGCTGGATAATGGCCAAGTTGAGATTAGAATTATGTAAGTGTATATGTACGTGTATGTGTACGTGTATATGTATGTGTATATGTGTGTGTGTGTGGTGTATATATATATATATATATATATATATATATATATGTACATGATGAGCTTCTTATCGTTATCCTGACAGTTTAGACAGTTTAGAGTTTCCAGAACCCCCCTCACCTCCACTGTGTACACAAAGAGCATTCACCGAGCCCTGACTGGATGCTGGTGTGATGTGGGTCTTGGGGTACAAGGTTATGGGGAGGGCGGGCAGGAAGGCACAGATAGAAAACCGCTCTGCTGCAGCATGAGCACCGGTGTCACCGGCATTTACCGAGGGCAGCAGGGGCACAGGGAGGAGAAAACACAGGTGGGATGTTGGGCCAAAAAAATCAGAGCAACTTGACCAAACGTCATGGAATTGCCCCTAAAAATGGGTGAATTTGATGGCATGCAAGCTCACCACTTCAATAAAGCTGTTTTTTTTTAAAAAAAAAACCACAAGGGGAGTGCTGCCGGACTCAGCAGGTCAGCAGGCGCGCAGATGGTGGAAGGCACATGCGCATACTGGAGACGGACTGGGTAAAACGCGTGGCGTGAATCCCGAGGTGGCTGCCCTGAGGTCCCGTGTGCATGGCGTGGGGAAGAGGCCGGAGCGGCGCGCCAGACTGAACGGTCTGGACCCGGCAGTGCAGGAAGAGGGCCGCCAAAGGGCACATGTAGGGCTCCGACCACTCCAGCCATCACTGCTCCTAACCCGTCAGGAGGGGATTTCTCTTGCAATTTAAATCCTTCCATAGCCACCATCCTATGTGATTCTCACAATAGCCCTGCAGGGTTGTAGGTGCCGTCACTCCCGTTTCAATGGAAAGGATAGTAAGTGAGTTGCCCAAGATCACACAGCAAGTGAGGAATGGGGCCAGGGCTAGAAGATAGACTGTGATGCCAAGTCTAGGCCTTCTCTTCTCAGTGGGACAGCAGCAGTGACCATGGGAGCCACCGACTGAGGACGGAGCCAGGCCCTGGGCTGGGGCCTGCCCTGAGGGGCTGCACTACATGCTCACACACTGACATGGATGACTGACCCACATCACTAGTGTGAAATGCTCAAGGATGCACAGCTGGTCCAGCCAGGACCCCAGCGTGGTTATGGCTGGTGCCAAAACCTGTGCTCTACATCTTGACCCCACGTCCCCTCCTGCAGAGCCCACTGCCTAGCTCTCCTCAGGCCTGGAAGGGATTGGACAACTGCCAGCTGACTTCTTATTCAAACTCTGTGAGCCGGGGCCAACCCAAGAGACAGCCCTGGCCCCTGGCCTACGCCAAGCAGCCCTTCCTCAGGGGAGGGCCCTTCCCAAGCCGGCCTAGAGGCTCCCTCTCCCAAGCTGGTCTGCACCTCCTGAGCCCAGCACCCCCCCTGGGGGACCCCTGGCTCCCAGCGCCCCAGAGTCTGGTGGCTGGAAAGGCTTCTATCCATGATCAATAACAGGCATAATTCAGTGCCTGCAGCAAGTACAAAGGAGTGGAGGTTAAATCAATATTGAGAAGTTTCGAAATTAAACTAATTAAGAGCAAGCCTTAATGATTTTTACTGTCTGGGAGTAGCGAAGACAAAAGGCCCATATATTTCATGCTTCTACCCTAGCGTCTTGGGAACTTGGGAAGCAGAAGCTGGAAAGTGCTCCCAGCTCTCTGTCTTGCAGGAGAGGAGAGCGCCTCATGCTCGGGAGTAAGAGAGGGGGAGGAGGAAACGGAGGCTTGAGCACAGGATGCAAGCTGCATGCGTGGAAGGCCGTAGGCCTGGGTCAGGGACCAGTGTGGTTGGACTGTGACCTCTCATCTCCGTGAAGATATATTGAAGCCCTAACTCCCAGTCCCTGTGAATGTGACCTTCATTTGGAAATAGGGTCTTTGCAGAGGGGATCGAGTTAAGAGGAGGTCATACTGGATCACAGCGGCCCTAACCCAGTGGTTGGCGAACCGCGGCTCGTGAGCCACATGGGGCTCTTTGGCCCCTTGAGTGTGGCTCTTCCACAAAATAACCACGGCCTGGGTGAGTCTGTTTTGAGGAAGTGGCACTAGAAGAAGTTTAAGTTTAAAAAATTTGGCTCTCCAAAGAAATTTCATTCGTTGTCCTGTTGATTATTTGGCTCTGTGGACTAATGAGTTTGCCGACCACTGCCCCAACCCAATGACTGGTGTCCGTATAAAAGGAGGGAAGTTCGGATGCAGACACACAGGCACCGGGAGAATCATGTGGGGATAGCGATGGAGATTGGAGGGCTGCAGCTGCAGGCTGAGGAGAGACACCCCCAGAAGCTGGGAGCGGTGAGGAAGGAGTCTCTCAGAGGGAGCCTGGTCTGACCGACACCTTCATTCCAGACTTCTGACCTCAGAGCCGCGAGACAACGGATTTCTGTTATTTAAGCCTTGTGGCTCGTAGTGCTTTGATATGGCAACCCTAGGGCACGAACACAGGGATCCCGGGTGCTAGTTCCACTCTGCACAGTGACGCTGTGCAAGCTGGGCAAGACGCTTAACCTCTAGGAACCTCAGTGTCCTCCTCCGAGAGGCAGGGACAGAAGTCTTTTGCACAGAGATGTGAAATATGGACACACGAAAGCACGAGTGTGAAATATGGACGACGAGCTGTACGTGCTACAAAAACATCACCTGGCTCGCTGCTAGTGGGAAGAATCTGGGAGGGACTCGGGAGCCATCCGTCCGACGGGCAGGAAGCTCCCTGGCGGCTCGCAGGGCTGGCCTAAGCTCCAGTCAGATCACGGGCGTGGGGTGTCTTTGCATCATCAGAGACATATGTACAGGAAGGCTATTTATTGTTGTCCTCAACAGGGATTTTATTTGCTGCCCACGTGGCCCAAGTTTTCTCATCTGTAAAACAAAAGGGTTGGGCAAGGCTATTTTATTTTATTTTATTTTATTATTATTATTTAAAAAAATCATATTTTATTGATTTTTCACAGAGAGGAAGAGAGAGGGATACAGAGTTAGAAACACTGATGAGAGAGAGACATCCATCAGCTGCGTCCTGCGGACCCCCTACCGGGGATGTGCCTGCAACCAAGGAACATGCCCTTGACGGAATCGAACCTGGGTCGCTTCAGTCCCCAGACTGATGCTTTATCCACTGAGCCAAACTGGTTCTAGCTGGGCAAGGTTATTTTAAAGGTATTTTTCAGCATCATCCTCTGGGCTTATTTATAGACAATAAAAATATAAAAGTCTTAGCAGCCGACCTCATCCTTCAACCTCCCTCCTTAGCCCCGTAGTCGAGAACCATTCAGAGGGACGCCACTAAGCACTGGCTTTGCATCCCTCTGTCCCCTGTTGCCTGGGTTCAGGGAGGGGCCGGTTGCCCTCTGTCCTCTCTCAAGAGTGTACCCGGAATGGAAGGACAGGAAACCACACAGGCAGCAAATAAGATCTCTATCGATCATGAGGCGGCAGGCATCCCAAGTCCGGCTGGCTCCCCGGTCTGCTCATCGCAAACTAACCTTCCCAATGACCCTCTCGCGCTGACTCCTGGGGCCGGGCCTGGCAGTGGACCAAGGCGGCTGAGCATGGGCGGCAGCACGCAGTCCGGCATCTTCCGGGCTCCGGGGGTGAAGGCTCTCGGGTGGCCTCAGCCTTTCGGAAGGAGCTGCGCCTTGCAACCATGGGATTCTTTTGTTTATGTGACAACCAGCATCTCCCCAGGCGGGTGTCAGGGGGCGAATAAGCATCTGTCTGCACATCACCCTCAGAGGTGGCATCAGCAGTGTCACCATGATCATCACCCGGGGACCCCACCTGCAGCCCATCACCTCTATCAATAGCATCAGACCCACAGCTGCCGCTGTCCTCAGCTGGGACAACCAGGACCCTGTGCGCGCTGCCATCCTATCGCTCGGAATACCCTCCACCAGCATCACTGTCTTTCCACCTGCTCCACAGTCGGAGTCATCGCAAGCACCCCGATAAGCAAACTAAAGTGTATGTGGCTTCATTGCTGCGACACGCACAGCATCTCAACCAGATATGGTGTCTGCCACTAGGAAATAGACACGACCCAAGGACACCCTCTGTAATGCTAGCAAGAGAACAGCAGATGCGCCTGGCCCACAGTAAATAAACAAAGCGTGAACTTAGAGGTGGACCGCATTCATGGACAGCACCTGGAGTGAAGGGGTGGGGCTTAAAGGACGTGGCTGGGGGAGCTCCACATTCTGCTGGGCCAGTGGTCGGCAAACTCGTTAGTCACCAGAGCCAAATATCAACAGTAAAACGATTGAAATTTCTTTTGAGAGCCAAATTTTTTATTTATTTATTTTTTAAAAATATATATTTTATTGATTTTTAACAGAGAGAAAGGGAGAGAGATAGAGAGCTAGAAACGCGATGAGAGAGAAACATCGACCAGCTGCCTCTTGCACACTCCCTACTGGGGATGTGCCCGCAGCCAAGGTACATGCCCTTGACAGGAATCGAACCTGGGACCTTTCAGTCCGCAGATCGACGCTCTACCACTGAGCCAAACCGGCTTTGGCGAGAGCCAAATTTTTTAAACTTAAACTATATAGGTAGGGACATTGTTATTAACTTAATTAGGATGCTCCTAAGCTGGCCTTTGCTGAAAACTCAAGGGGCCAAAGAGCCGCATGTATCTTGCGAGCCGCTGTTTGCTGACCACTGTGTTGGGGGGTAATAAAAACAAGAATCGCTGCCCCATGTCCCTCTCCAGACCAATCAAGTCAATCTCTGGGGACTTGGCATTTAAAACACACACAGAACTCGCCAGGATTTCTTTGTGTGTAGATTTAATGTCAAAACAAGAAAACAAACACCCTATAAAACAAAAGTTCATAGTTGTACACACTGAAGAATTTAGAATGACATGGACGGATGTCTGCAATTCACTGGGAAATGCACCCAAAATAAGAAGGACTGAGGGACAGATGGAGCGCAAGCCTAGGCGAAGGTTAACGGTAGGGCCTGGAAGATGGTGGGCTATCGTTGCTCACCGGAAAATTCTTCCAACTTTGCTGTATATTTGAGTTTTCACAAAATGTTGGTGACAAGATTCCCCAACTGGTTTTAATGGGAAGCCTGGACTGAGAGCCGCCGCAGCTGAAGGAAAAATCCAGAAAGAAGAGCCATCCCCTGTCCCCCACCCTCCACGTGAGAGAGCACACACTCCTTCCATTAGGCCAGTCAGCTGGCCCAGGGCCTCCCTCCCTTCTCCTGCGGGAGGTGTGCAGAGGACGTGTATTTGTGAGGTTCCTCTGGGGAGGGGCTGCTCCCCTCAGAGCCCGGGCTGGGGAGATGAGGCATACTGCTGCCCCAGGTCCCCCCAGGCTGTCCTGAGTGCCCAGCGCTGGGCCTGGGGCTGCCACAGCCATCCCAGCGGGCCAGCTCTGCTTTGCTCAAATGCCCCCATTGCCATCCTGAATCTCCCTTCCCAAAGTCCAGGCTCAGCATTCTTAGCGACGATAAACCCTTTCCCAGGACAGCCAGACCAGAGCCTGACTGAGTGTGTGTGTGTGTGTGTGTGTGTGTGTGTGTGTGTGTGTGTGTGGACACGCAGGCTTTGGGGTGGACACTGTGGGCAGGGGCCACCCCCACGCCTCATCTGTATGCTCCTCCACAGCCGCCGGCCCTGTCTGTCGGGGGTGCCATGGCAACACCATGCTCCTTAAACACAGGGGCTTGTGCTGCCTTCGCAGAGCGGCATCGGGCAATTTAATTAAGGAGCTGGCAGCAGACAAACTTTGGGAGTTAAAGGCATTTTATTAAATCCCATTGTATTATGCAGCTCAGTTCCTGAAGGAGCCGGGAGCGGGGAGCACAGAGGAGAGACTGCTGGGGTCTTCTCTTCTCCTCTTCTCTTCTCTTCTCTTCTCTTCTCTTCTCTTCTCTTCTCTTCTCTTCTCTTCTCTTCTCTTCTCTTCTCTTCTCTTCTCTCCACTTTTCCTGGCCTCTCTCCTGCTCCAGGAAAGCATTCCCTCAGTGTGGAGGGGCCCCAAATGGGAGTGCCTGTCTCCACCCCCCTCCCCCGCCCCCGCCCGCCCCCAGCATTAGGCCTCGGCCTTGTCTGCAGACAGCAGTCTGGGGATCTAATCACCAGCATTGATCCCACGTGTAACGGTTCACAGAGTTATCCCGGCCAGGCCTCCACCCTCGCTTCAGCATCCACAGTGGCAGGCTGGATGTCGGCACCAAGCACAGCCTTCCAGCGCCTGACTTCGTTGAATCCTCCGCCCCCGTGGAATGGGAATGGGGCCTTCCCATCACAGACCCAGACACCGAGGCCTACAGGGACCTTCCCAGACCGTGGAAGAAGTCTGTGGCAGAGGCATGGTTCAAACCAGCTCCTGCCACCTCCTACGGCTGCTGACCTCTTATCTCACCCTGAGAATGGCTTCCACTCTAGCCACAGCCAGGCAAACATTCCTGCATGAGGTGGGGGGCCTGGGTGGGGAGAGTTGGGGGGTGGGGGAGTGGGCTCTCTGGGACTCATTTCTACCCAACCCCCAGCTTAGAATGTGCGTGTGAAAGGTCACACCCAAGCCCCAGGGACTGGCCAGCACACGCAGGGGGCCCAGCCTCTGTTCCTGGCCATCACAGGAGAGTGTCTGGTGGGGCCAGAAGCCAAGTCCATCTCCTCTGAGGACCAGGGCCAGGAAACCAGACATGCCATACGACACCGTGGCTAGGGGTGGGGGAGAACTTCCGGGGTAAGAGAGAGGGTGAAACCAAAAGGCATGACTGGCCAAGAAGTCACCTGGCACCTAAGCTGCCCTCAAAGGAGCGGGGCTACGGGAGTCACCCCGGGCTCATACCCTCCGGCGTGCCCCGAGACTCAGCTCCTGCCTTGGGGGGTCCCTCCTTCGTGCGCAAGTGCAGGGAGCCCCCCAGTGACCCCCTCTGTGGAGAGGCCGCTGTCCTCCAGGGCTGCAGTCCGCTTCTGGCCCAGCAGGGCCTCCTGTCTCCCCAGGTCAGTCTGGCTGGGGGAGAGCCCAGGCTTGGAGCGGGGCCAGCAGGGGCCACTCTGCAAACACTGAGCCTCACACTGCCCGGTCCACGGCTTCACATGAGGAAGACAGAGTGCCCGCCCCCCACACCGGTGCTGGGGACCCGCCTCTTGGGCTCAGCCCCCTCAGTTCTAAAACGGGGCTGTCGACTGAATAAACAAATAAAAATAAATAAAGTGGGGCAACGACCTATGCCTTGTATAGCTAAAATGGATGCAAAAGATAGCTGATTTCATTAGGGGCTTATTCTCTGCCGGGACTTGCCACCCACTATCTCTTTTCATCCTCGTAACAACTCAGATTACCCCCACTGTGCAGATGAGGAAACTGAGGCTAAAAGAAGTTAAGCCTCATGCCCAAGGTCAGACAGCTAGTAAGGAGTAACAATCCCATTCTCTCTCTCTCTCTCTCTCTCTCTCTCTCTCTCTCAACAATCCCATTCTCTCTCTCTCTCTCTCTCTCTCTCTCTCTCTCTCTCTTTCTCAGCATGCGTGTGTGTGTGTGTGTGTGTCATATGTGTATCTGTGCATGAGCAAGCATGAATGTGTGTATCTGTGTGTGTGTATGTGTGTGTGTGTGCGTGTGTGCATGTGTGTGTGTGTGTGTGTGTGTGTTGGACGACGTGGCAGGCACAGAGGCGCCGTGCCCGGCCGCGTGAACCAGCTTGGAGGGGAGCGAACTGGGAGACTGTACTCTGCCAGTGCTTGTTCTCCTGGGCACTGGGCCTGGGTGGTGCCAGCTTGTTTTCCAGGGAACTAACGGGAACATTCTCCTCGGCAATAAGGATAAAAACAGCAGTAATTAACAGGGCTGTGGCTGATATTTCCCCAGCGCCTCTGTCCCCAGACCTCCAAACGCTGGGTACGCAGCGAACCTGCTGGCTTTATGGCCACAGCCCTGGGCCTGGGGAGCCTGAGGACTTGCCCGATTTTCTGTCTCCTGCCGCCGGGAGGCAAGTGCAGGTGCACACTCCAGACCGCCTGTGCCAGGAGCTGCCCTTCGGGCGCCCATGGCAGAGCTGGGCAGCTGGCTCGGGTCCTCTCCTCGGGGCCCACGAGCAGCAGCGTAAGGGAGGGAGGGAGGGAGGGAGGGAGGTGTCAGCTGCCTTTGCCCCTCGTCCCCGGGGCTCCCCAGCCAGCCAGCCCTGCCTGGGGAGAACGCCCTGCTCTGCAGTCTGTGGGGCCCCGTGTGCCCAGGCCTGGTCCCTGCAGAGGCCAGCGGATGGCTCTCTCTGGGCCAGCCAGGAGTCACTGCACACCACGGTTCCAATTTAAACAAGTGATTAGGCAGCTCTATTAGGACCGCACGTGCTTCCCGCCTGGGGCAGACAGGAACTTCCCGAGGGGGCCTCCAGCTCTCCCCAGAGAACTCAGTGGAAGGGGAGCATCCCGGGTTCTGAGAGCCAGCATCCTGGGCAGCGTGAAGAGGGACCGATCTTTAGACAGAGCCCCTCCCCACTGTCCGGCAGCCCGCCCACATCTGGCATGAAGGGCCATAAGCAATTTAAATGGACAGACAAGCCAAGACTCTCTTGTGGCCAGTGGCTTCAACTCCCCCCCCCCCCCCTCCCGCACACCTGAAAAGCAATGACTGGGTGTGAGTTCTAGTCCTCTGCTTTCTCCAAAGCTATGGGACAAGGGGGAGAGAGGGCGCTCGGCCAGGACTGGCCCATCCTAAGCGCATTCCCCCAGCATGTCCAAGAGAAAGCCTACTTACCCCTGTGGGTGCAGTGATGAGTCTGGGAACAAGCGCAGCTGTACGCAGACACTTTTGTGAGGGGGTGTGTGTCACGTGGGTGAGTTTTTCTGGGGAGAAGGCCCAAAGCTTGCATCAAATTCCAATGGCGCCAATGACTGTTCTGAACACGGTGGGTTGTCGCCTTCCATAAAGGGGACTCCCTTTCGGAAGCCGGTGGTGGGTTTTGGGGACCGGACTCTGCCTGCTTGAAGAGGGGGCTTAGGGTGGGTTTGGGGACACGGAAGCAGAGTAGGACAGGCAGGGGGCTGTGGCTGCCTCCGTTACAGCGGCGGCGGCAAAGCGCCTTCCTCAGCACCTCACCTTCCCCATGTGACAGCTCCGTACCTACTGTTTCCTGTCACCTAGTGACAGCCTTCTGACGATGAAGGCGGCGACAATGTCATCTAAATCCCCCCAGAAGCCCGGGGGCTAGTCAGAGACCAGGCTCAGGAAGCCGGAACTAAATGCTCCGCAGGGCAGCGTGGAAGGAAAGGCCTTTAGATTATGGAAGACCCCGGTTCAAGTCCAGCTTCTGTCTCTTACCAGCTGTGTGACCCTAAACAAATGACTCCCCTTCTCTGCGTATCAGTTACTCTATCTGCAGCACGGGACTTCCTCCCGGGGTTATGGACAATTAAGCGAGGTCCTGCTCAGACTGACGTGGGCCCGCACACAGCAGGAGCTCAGTGAGTGAGTTCTCGCTCCAGCAGGATGGGGCGGGGCGGGTACCCCTCTAGCGCTGAGCTGCACCCCTGCAGTCCCAGAGAAGAGGCTGCTTGGTGAGATGTGGATGCAGCCAGAAGCTATTCCCCCTACACCGATGACCAAAATCTCCCCATCCCCCTGGCTCACCCGGCCCCCTCTCCTCCTAGAAGCTCCCCTTACACTGCTCTTCCCTGACACCCCACCGTTCCCGTCAGAGCGCTTCTCCGTCTCCTGCTGCCTCCACTCAGTGTCTCTCTGATGAGAGAGATCACCGGCTCACCTTGATCAGAGAGCAGGCCCCTCAGCTGCTCCCACCCCACCCTGCCCACCCTCCCGGCCTCGCCTCCTCTCCCTTCCCTGACCTGTGAGGAGCTGGCTGCTCTCGGTGCACTTTGCAGGCCTTTGAGCTGGTTGCTAGTTCCTTTCCTCCCATTCTCCAAGTTGAGAGCCTTTAATTATCCTCCATGTGTCAGCTCCGTTCTCATCTCCTTGGTGACACCATGCCTGCCTCCTGCGCCCGCAGCACCTACCCTAGTTTAGCAGGAGCCGTGGAGGGACCGTCTGCCTCCCTAGACTGAGCTGCCCAAGCAGGGGCCGAGCCTGCTCCGCCGGCTGCCCTCTGCCTTCCAAGGGGCCTGGCACATGGTGGGTGGGTGCTTAGTACATGACGGCCGGGGTAGGAGGACAAATGGTGGGGTTGCCCATGGCTGGCAGTGGGGTCCCTTTAACAGAAGGCTTCTTGTAAAGGCGGCAGTCCCCTGTCACGGGTGGCTAGCTTGGGTCCTGCTGGAGCTGGTCTAACCCTGTCCAGGCTGGATGAGCAGGTGGGTGATGTGTGAGGGCTAATGCGCTCATCCCATCTAGAGTCCACACATGTCCACTCCCAGCCACGGAGCCAAGGCAGACAGAGGGCTTGCCGGGCACCTAGAACCGTCCCTGCCTTTTGCACCTGCACGGGGAGGGAGAGGGAGAGGATGCGGAGGGGTGAGGAAGGGAGCTAACAATGGTAGCTGGCCGTGTTGGGTCTCGCTCAGTGGGACTGGCACCCTTAGCTCATTTCACAGATGAGGACACCGAGCCCCCTCTGAGAGGACTAACTTGCCCACAGCCGTGGAAGAAGGTGCAGAGCTGGACATCGGAGCCTAGATTGAGTTTCCTTTTTTCTTTACGGGGTGGGGAACTTTGTTTCTGCCAACGCCACTTGGATATTTATAACACTATGTGTGAGCCGTACAAAATTACCAGCTTAAAGATTAGCCTGCTCTGTGTGGTCAAACATTGAACTATCACACCCCGAATGGCTTGGCAGGGCCAGACCCAATGGTTTTGCGGCCTGCAGGCCACACGTCCCCCACCCCCGGTTTACAAGACGCTGCCTTCGTAGAAATCACAGCACAGCACCACAGAGACAGGAATGGGGCAGGGCTCATGGGGAAAATGTGTGTGTGTGTGTGTGTGTGTGAGAGAGAGAGAGAGAGAGAGAGAGAGAGAGAGAGAGAGAGAAAGAGAAAGAGAGGGAGAGAGAGAGAGAGAGGGAAAAAGAGAGAGAGAGAGAGAGGGAGAGAGAGAGATTTCCTTCACTGACAATGAAGACACAATGGATAGAGGATAGCTTGAATCAATTGCCAAGATATCTTTCCTCCAGCCTGTCTGGATGGCGCCCTGGGGTTTAGGTTGTGTTTACCAGGCAACCCTCTGAGCAGGCACCCCCTCCTGAGGAATGGCTATTTCAGCCGAGCAAGTTCTTCCTCTAGCTCCGCTAGCCACCTGGGGCCTGTAGTCGCCCATTTCTATCTGCCCGTTTCTATCCAACCATGTTTTTACTTGCATCACTTGGCCAAAGCCTTGACCCCAAAGGGGTGAGGAGGAAGATGGGAAAAGTGAGGGGAGGGGAGGAGGAAGCCCTCCATGGTGAGAGGAGTGGGGGGAGGAGGAGGAGGAGGGGGAAGGACTTCAGACAGAATGGGGGCCAGGTTGCTGGGACTGGGCCAGCCCATCTCATCAGGGAATTGAGTGCCTTTATTTCTGATCAGAAATATGTGACCTGAAAAAACGTGGGACTTATTTCTATGCTTTTTTGATGCATTATTGTTTTTCTTTAGTTTTTTGGTGAATGTTCCTTTCCAAAAAAAAACAAAAACTACTTCTGTTTCTGTTGAAATTGAGAGGAAACAGGGATGGCAGGCACCTGCAGTACAGCCCCCCAGGGAGAGCAGCCGGCAGCACAGAGGATGGGGAGAGGGGAGGACCGGCAATCACATCCAGAAAGGAATGATGGCTGGGAAGAAGGTGGTACTTCCTCCCGCACGGGAGCTGTTCCTGCCCCAGGTGAGCTTCCTGGACCTCTGGCAGCACTCCATTCCCAGGGGGTATCTGCAGCAACTTTCACATCTTCCTGTGCCCTGCAGTGAGGGGGTGAAGGGGGCGGGCCTGCTCCTGCAGGAGTGGGGGAGGCGGTGCCCACGGGTGGCCTGCAGCGAGGAGACTCTGGCTCCACGTGGGGAAGGAGCAGGGAGACAAGGGAGAGGTTGGAAAGTTAAGGGGGAAAGGCCTCGAGGAGCTGCATGCGGCCGGGTTCATAGTTCCTCTCCCTCAGGGGAGGTGCCATGCCCCGTTGCATGAGTAAAACTCTCTGCGACTGGGAAGGACCTGTTGCACCGTGTATTAGGAGCCACCGCCCTGTGACCCCTCCGCCAGCCACCAGCTGGGTGACGGATGACTTATCAGAAGCCGCTGTGACATTTCCAAGCGAGATGTTTTGATAGCGGTGCCGCTCAACAGGGCCAAAGAGCCAGACACACTCCGAATGTAAATGAGGAACATTCGTCACCTTTGTCTCAGCTGTTTAAGGGGGTCTTGTCTGACAACAAGGCCTTCTGTGGGGGGGGGGGGGGAAGGGAGGAGAGAGAGGTGTGCTGGAAGATGGGCGAGTGAGAGGGCAGGGGAGGGCTCCCCACAGCAGTAGAAAGTCAGGGTGATATGGGACAAAGTGGTGGGTCCTTTTCCCCACGGGTGCTGGAGTGGCGCCCTTCGGATAAGAACTTCCTGAGACTCGACGGGAGAATGAGGGGTTTTTATTTGTGCGGAATGATACCCCTGGGTTTCCAAAGTCCCACATCCCTTAGTTCGTTCGGTCATCCAGGAGGTGCGGCTGGGGGGTCAGTACTGCGAGAAGCAAAGCCGGGTCCAGAGCTCCTTTCCGTGTTGCATTTGGGTCCAGCACAGCATCAGACCAGTCACAGCCCATGAGCCCATTGTGTGTGGGGGTCACATGGCCATGGCCACATAGGCGAACGCAGGAGAGCGCCACAAGCCCAGGTCACACAAACCCCGAGTCCCAAGAGCAGCAAGAGCAAGCGAGTGCACTCCTGTGTTCAGGGGCTCGCACATCCCAAATTTCTTGCCTTTGCAGTGGCCACACCCATTCTGCCCAATGACCTTTGCTCTCAGGGGTGACTGACAGCAAGCACCTTCCCTATGTCACCCCAATCTTCCTGGACATGCGTTCACCTCCCCTTTGTTGGACCCCTATGTCTAGTCCATGCTAGATGAGCAGGTCGGTGACGTTTTAGGGCTAATGAGCTCATCCCATTTGGAGTCCACACATGTCCACCCTCAGCCACTGGGCCAACGTGGACAGAGGTGTAGCTTCCTGGAGAAGCTGCCCAAATGACCTGCTTCTAATATCTGGTCTTCCCTCTGCCCCTTTCCTGTTACTAATAACGAGGTTAATGACAGCAGTGTCGGGGGCAGCGGACGCCAGGTGTGGTGGCTCTCACAGAGAAGGAAGGCCTGTGCCGTCCGGTGTGGAGGCCCTGACGTGGCTCGGGAGCATTTGGAATGTGGCCCGTCCATGCAGAGACGAGCTGTAACGTAAACACACACCAGCTGGGGAAGACTCGATATGGAAAAGGAACATAAAGCATCTTGCCGATAACTCGGTTATGCTGATCACATTTGAAAAGATAATGTTCTGGACAGATTGGGTTAAATAACGTACTGTATTCATTTCACCCTTTTTACTTTTTACACGTGACTGTTGAAATATTGATATCACCTATGTGGTTTGCATTACGTTCCTACTGCACAGTGTTAGTATAGAGACTGTGGATCAGAAAGAGGAGGTTGGAGTCCCAGCTCCACCACTTACTCAAGGACTCCATTGAGTCACTTAAGCTCTCCGAGGTTCTACTTTCTCATCATTTCAAATGTGGAAATATGGTCCTGATTGGGTGGCTCAGTTGGCCAGAGCATCGTCCTGGGCACCAAAGGGTGGTGGGTTCAATTCCCGGTCAAGACACATACCCAGGTTTTAGGTTTGATCTCTAGTCGGGGTGCTATAGAGGAGGCAACTGATGGATGTTTCTCACATTGATGTTTCTCTCTCTTTTCCTCTCTCGAAAATATTTTTTTTTAATGTGAAAATACGGTGTGTTCTTGTGAGATTGTTGTGAGGTCTGAAAAAAAATGATACATGGAAAATACCTGGCATGAGACCGGCACATGGACGATCAGGGACTGTCAGTCAGTCCCCTTCCTCCCCTCATTCCTGGGAGCCATCGCTGACCTCAGCACTAACTAGCTTCGTGCTTAGCTGTTCTACGGGCCCTCTGTGAGAATCTGGGAAACTATTGCCTCTTTGTAGATATCTATTCTCTCAACTATAAAACGAAGGGATTGGGTCAGATGACTTCTGAGTTCCCCCAAAAGCTATAGGGTCCTTACTCTGAATTCCCTAACTTCAGTGGGCCTGGCTTTCCTCACCAGAATTATGGCGAGGGGTAAGAACTATAGCGACATTGGCCTGAACAGAGAGGGGGCACCATCAGCTCTCCCGCCCTCCTTATGGCACAGACCCCACTGCCATTAGGGTCAGAAACCCAGGCCGTGAGCAGCTGAGTGAGCCTAGGCGAGGAAAGCGCTTGATCATAAATCGTATCCGGAGAAAGTGGAGGAGACCTTCAAACCTCTGGCCAGGAGCATGCGCAGTGCCTAACCCCCGGGGAAGTGGACATCTCTCCTAGAGAGCTTGTCTCCGTTCCCAGCTCCTCCCCCGAGGCCCCCTTCCCAGGCCAGCGCCGGGGGGATGGCAGTCAGCATCACCTGGGAGACTAAGGCAGGAAGAGGATGCTGGCAGCAACCTAAAGACCTAGGGCCAGCAGTCCTCTGGGCCTCTGACCGAGGCCAGGAGAGGGCTGCCGGAGTTTCTCCCTGACCCGACATGCCAAGCCCTGACACATCAGGACATAAGAGCTTTCATGGCAGGTCTGGAGCAAGCACGGTTTCAGGGGGTGGTCCGTGGCTCCCTTCAAACAGAATCACCAGCCAGGGAGCTTGTTCATCGGGAAGATGCCTACGCTCCACCCCAGACTTCTGGAACCGAACTCTCCGGAGGCGAGACCCAGAAACATGATGCTAAACCCGTGGTCAGCAACCACATGCGGCTCTTTGGCCCCTTGAGTGTGGCTTTTCCACAAAATACCACGGCCTGGCCAAGTCTATTTTGAAGAAGTGGTGTTGGAAGAAGCTTAAGTTTAAAAAATTTGGCTCTCCAAAGAAATTTTGATCGGCGAAGGGGTTTGAGGAAGGCCCCAGAGCGAACCCATGGCAAAGCCAGGACAAGAGCTTAGAGTCCTGACCCCAAATGCAACTCCTCCAACTGGGGACCGGGAGCTGAAAAGCTTCGCACGTGGAAACCACCAGGCTGTGGGGTCCTTGAGGACAGGGCTGGTCTCATCTCTGCGCCCCAGCACCCTGCACGGTCCCCAGCACACAGCTGCTGGGACGAACCCACGATTGAAGTGCGAACGAATGAGTGACACCGAACCAACTGGAAATGGGGCTGTGAGGGGGGTGGTGAGGTGGAGGAACAGGGAGGGACTGGGACTCAGGACTCGGCCTCCTTCTCTCCTGCATCAGTGAGTGCACTGGGCGTCGTGCTGGGTGCAAGCCATGGGCAAGCGAGGGAAGAAGTGTCCCCAGAGAGAAGGGACACAAAGCGACAATGGGGAAGCAGGATGGGCTGCGTGTCCTGCGGAGCCTGACCTTTGTGTGACCCCGAGCAAGTCCCTGGCCTCTCCAGGCCTCGGTTTGTTTAGTAGGAGCTGGGGGTAGGCGGGATGACCTGAGCCCAATCCCCATACGGCCCCCCGTGACCGGCATGGGGTGGGCATGCAGCCCCTCCCCGCTGCAGAGCATTGTGGGAGGTGGGGGGAACCGAGGCCAGGCCGAGGCACCGGGTACCGGGGAGGCAGACGGACACTCCCGGAAGCTGGGTCCGCAGAGACCGCGCAGCCGGAGGTAACTGGCTGTGACGGAGGAGCAAGCCCACAGTCAGTTACATTCAGTAACCGCTGATGCCGGGGAGCCCCGTACACAGCAGGCCTCCGTCGCCCCTGCCAGCACCCGCTTTGCTCTGTTCCCCCCAGCCCCTTGCCAGCTTGGACATGGCCCTCAGCTCCTGGGGGAAGGTGGGCAGCTACAGGCTACCTGCCTCTGGGCAGGTGGGGGGGCAGCGGAGGAGGAGGAGGAGGAGGAGGAGGAGGAGGAGGAGGAGGAGGGAGCCGGAGTCACTTAGCCCTCATTAGTCCAAATTAGAACCGGGAGTGAGATGACAATTACAATTTGCAGTGGGTTAATTGTTTTCCCTCAGAAGCTGAGCGCTTTGCAGATTGGGGAAATTAATTGTTTCAAGTCCCAGGTGGATTGGCTTTGGCAAGGAGGCAGCTCTGCCTCCTCCCGGGCTGGACCTCCACCTCTCTGGCACCCCTTAGCCCAGCCACCCAGCCGCAGACTCGTCCTCTGGGGGCCTCGGACAGGGAGAGACTGAGGGCCTGGGGTCCCGGGTGGGAGGAGGCACTGGCAGAGAGGCAGGGCTAGGAGGCAGCTGGTCAGAAGGTGCAGTTGGTCAGAAGCAGCAGTGAGGCTGCCAGGAGGGGGCGCTCTAGCCTGCAGGTGTCCCTGCCTGACGGCCTCTCACCTGCCCCGCTGAGGGGTGGGCTCCAGGAAGCCTCCGTGGACTTGCCAGAAGTTCCCATTTCCACAGGGCATCTTAGAGTCATTGCAACATTCACCCATTCACTCATTCACCAAACACCAGTGCCTACTGTGTGCCACGTGCAAAACACACACTACCTCGTCTCCTGTGAAGCTTACAGAGGGGAGGAAGGATGGAGAATAAACAGTAGATAAGATGGTGCAGAAACCGGTGTGGCTCAGCGGTAGAGCGTCGGTCTGCGGACTGAAGGGTCCCAGGTTCGATTCCGGTCAAGGGCATGTACATTGGTTGCAGGCACATCCCTGGTAAGGGGTGTGCAAGAGGCAGCTGGTCGATGTTTCTCACTTATTGACATTTCTAGCTATCTCTCTCCCTTCCTCTCTGTAAAATATCAATAAAATATATTTTACAAAAAGATATCAGATGGTGACCAGGGCCAGGAAGGAACATGGTGAGAATGGCCCTTAAAGGTGTCCACACTCTAACCCCTAGCACCTGTTGAACCTGTTGCCTTTCATGGCAAAAGGGACAGTGAAGATGCAATTAAGGCCATGGACTTTAAGATCAGGGCGTGTCCTGGAGGATCTGGGCGGGACAAATCTAAGCACGGGTGCCTTCAAAGCCCAGCGCTTTCTCCAGCAGGAAGCAGAAGCGGGAGCCAAGCGGGAGAGGCCTTGGTGTCCTGCCTTTGGCTCTGAGCCGCAGGGGGTTGTGCACAAGGACTGGAGAGGCCTCTGGAGCCGCCAGCCAGCAAGGAAAGGACCTCAGTCCTATACCCACAGGACCAGGCTCCCAGGCACCCGGAGGAGCTTGGAGGCCGTTCTCCCCAGCGCCTTCGGAGCTGACTCCTTGATTTTGGCCTTTGAAACCTAGAGCAGAGGACTGAGCCAGCCCAGGTAGGTTTTTGACCCACAGAATATGTGTGGTACAGCAGCGATTGGAAAGGAGCTCAGGAGCTCCGGGGTGGGGAGGGGGTGGG
This sequence comes from Pipistrellus kuhlii, assembly GCF_014108245.1. Taxonomy (NCBI): domain Eukaryota; kingdom Metazoa; phylum Chordata; class Mammalia; order Chiroptera; family Vespertilionidae; genus Pipistrellus; species Pipistrellus kuhlii. The sequence goes on from NW_023425493.1 coordinate 6,061,439, forward strand.
TGGGGAGGGACAGGATAGTGTGGCTGGTGCTGCTTTACTCTGGGTGGCCTAGAAGGCCTCTGAGGACCGAGACCTGAATGACCAGGAGGCAGAGCAGGGTGACCAATCACCCCTCCTTCCCAGTTTGAGACTTCAACCCCGAGTCTCCCCCAAACCCCTCAGTCTTGGGTGACCACGTGGTTGGTCCCTGTAAGGCAGAGGGGACAGGAAAAACTCTGAGGTGGGGCTTTCTGGCGAGATGCCCCAGCCAGCCCCCCTGGAAGGAAGGCTGTCCGATGCAGGAGCAGGTGACAGGGCTGCTGGGAACCTCACACAGAAAAGTTAGAAAGGGGACTGGGCAGTTGTAGCTGACGTGTGGGGCTGGGGGAGGGCTCTCCTATCTGGAATCCTCTGGGCCCTCCCTCCAGCCGAGGGGCTTTAGAATGACTGCTGCCTTCACTGTCCCACCCCAAGGCTATTTCCTTTCCCCCCTGCTCTGTCTCTCCCGTCCCCCCCCAGGGCCTCCCCCGCGGCCCAGGTGTCTCCCTGGTGCCAGGGTACCAGGCGCTGCTGCTGCATCATCTCCTTGGGGAGGGGATGTTGGTGCATCTTAAGTTAGTGAGACAGTGGGAGGCTGGGAGGGAGGAAGCCAAGGTGGCAGGCTTCTGCCCAATCAGAACAGCACCTTTGAGCCGTAAGGATGCCTGAGAGGCAGAGAGCCCCACCCACCCTCCTCAGGGCTGCTCCACCTTCACCGGAACCATCCCTCTCGCAGTTCTGCTGGCGACTCCTGAGGCCTGGCAGGCAGGAAGCAGCCGGTTCGCCCCAGAGCAAGGATTTGTGACTGGGAAGAGCAAAGAAGGAGCCGAGTTACCTCTCTGGCTCTTGTCTCGTTAGCTGTGTGATGCCTGGCAAGTTAATTGCTCTGGGTCTCAGTTTTCTCTTCTGGACAATTAGAGTGATAATACCTACTTTGCAGGGTCGCTGTTGTAGAGATTAGAAATGTCAAAAAGTGCCCCACGTGGAGCAGGTACTGGATAAATGGTAGCTATTTCAATTATGAGCACTGAACCTCCTCTCCCGGATGCCAGTCCCCTTAAGCCGACGTTTGGCAAACCAGAGCGAGCCGGAGTCACCTGCGTCACCACGCAGACACCGGCCTGCTCCTCTGGTCCGGCCTGCAGGCCTGGGGTGGAGCCAGCTTCCAAGCAGGTGATTCTGATGTAGGCGGCTGGGGCCACGTTTGCTCCTGGAAAAAATACGAGCTGGCCCAAGGCTGTCCTGTACCTGTACCCACAGTAGAAGCTGCCTCCACCGATGGAGAGAGCTGGCTGGGAGTGAAGCCTTCATCCCCCCCCCTTCTGCCCTCACCTGAGGGTCTGTGCCTGGGGCAGTCTCACACCTAAGACAGGTGAGCTGATCCTCTCTCTTGGGATGTTGTGGATCCCTAGAAGATCAGAGGTGGAAGGCACCATTTTTAAAAATTTTTTTATTTTTGTTAATCATTACCTAAGGGTGTTTCCATTGGTTTTGAAACTGGAAGAGAGGGAGGGAGACACAAAGAGAGAAACATTGATGTGAGAGACACACATGGATTGGTTGCCTCTGGCATGCGCCCCAACCTGGCCAGAGATCAAGCCTACAACCAAGGTACACGCCCCTGACCAGAATAGAACCCAGGACCCTTCAGTCCTTGAGCTGATGTTCTCTATCCACTGAGCCAAACCGCCTGGGGCCAACCCACCTCATTTGCTTCCTTGTTTCTCAATGGAAGAAACTGAGGCTCAGAGCAGGGAAGTGACTTGTGCAGGGCACACACTGCAACTCTAAGCTTCTGCCTCTCGTCTGCAAGATGAAAGCACTTGGCTACATGACTGCTAGTCCCCCTGAGTTTGAGGAATTATTGACTTCAGGATTGGCTCCACCAGCCCAGGTGGGGAACTGGCTCCTGAGGGATGCCCAGGGCTGACTGACTTCCTTGATCACTAACTGACCTGATTTCCCAGCCAGCAAGTCTGCAAAACCCTCATTGCATCCCTACTCCAGGTCTTATTCTGTTTATTGTCTACATTTGGAGGGATTTATCATTTTTCCTTTTTCCTCCTCCCTTATTCTCTATATACATTCACTGAAGCATTGACTCCTGCCTGCTCTCTGCCAGGCACTGGGATCAGACAAGATGAACAAGATGCAGCTGTCCTAGGAAAGAGTCATTTAGAAATGATAAGTACTATTATTGAAAGGTTAGAAGACATGGAACACACATGGAGCAAATGCAAACGGCCTCCTTTCCACCCTAATGCTTACCGCTGTTACTCCTGCATATCCTTCCAGGTTTTTTTCCATGGTAATACCCATTCTTCCTGTTTGTCTTTCTCCCCGGTCTCATGTCTGAATCTTCCTTGTTTTGGTGGACCACACCCATAAGTTACTTTTGAAAAAGAGGCATGCTACTTGAAAATTTACATGTTTGAAAATGTCTTTATTCGATCTCCATAACTGGTAAGATTGACAGGAAATATAATTTCAGGTAGAAAATTATTTTCCCTCAACAAGGTTTCACTTATATGTAAAATCCAAAAATCAAAATAAACAAGCAAAACAGAAACTCATAGATGCCGAGAACAAACTGAAGGTTGCCAAACGAAACGGGGGTTAGGGGATTGGGTAAAACAGGTGAAGATATTAAAAAGTACAAATTGGCAGTAACAAATAGTCACAAGGATGCTAAGTACAGGACAGGGAATGTAGTTAATAATACTGTAATAACTATGATGTCAGGTGGGTATTAGACTTGACAGGGAGAATCACTTCTTAAGTCATAAATGTCTAATCACTATGCTGGACACCTGAAACTTGGTAATATAATATTGAATGTCAGCTGTAATTGAAATATAAAAAGAAATAAAAGAAAATAACTTTCTCTTGTGTGTTTCAGGAGCATTTTCCACTATCTGCTTGCTTGCAGGGTTCCGTTGAGAAGTCTGCTGTTATTCTAAGCCTGTCCTTTTCTTTCTAGATACTGCAGACTCTTCACTTTATCCCTGACATTTTGAAATTGAAAAACGTTGTGAATTTGTGAGGGTCTATTTTTCATTAATAGTGCTGGCCACCTAGTGGATCTTGCAATCTGGAAAGTGACCATTTTCATTTGAGGGAACGAAATATAGTTTCAATTTCTAACAGCTCACTCTTGTTCTCTGCATTTTCCTTAAAAAAAAAAAAAAATCACCAAATGCCCCTCAACTGATAAAATGGATAAATAAAATGTGAAATAGATATATATGCAATATTTTTCCTCCATAGAAAGAAATGAAGTACTGATACGTGCTACAACACGGGTGAACCTTGCAAACATCATGTGAAGTGAAATAAGCCGGACACAAAGGCCACATATTGTATGATTCTACTTAGGAAATGTCCAGAATAGGCGAATGTAGGGAGACAGAAAGCAGATTAGTGGCTGCCAAAGCCTGGGGGGTGGGGTGGAGGAAAGAATGGGGACTGACTGCTTATGGGCCTGAGATTTTGTTTTGGGAAGAGAAAAACGTTTCAGAATTAGATTGTGGTGATGGTTACACAACCTTGTAAATGTACTTAAAACACCTCCCCCCCACTGAACTGTATACTTTAAAAGGTTAAATTTTAATGATGTGAATTATACCTCAATTGTTAAAAAAGGCCCCTTGTTCTCGTTCTGTGGGAACAAGACAATCTCTTGTTTCTCTGAGAATATAAACCATGGTGGTGAAGGTGGTTTTTCTTTTACGCCCTGCATAGTGTTCGCTTTCTTCAAGCTGTTTTCTATTTATTTAGGCTTATGCCTTTTTTATTTTGGAGGCTTTCCTTAATAATCTAGGAATCCTTGGCTGACGGCTCATATCTACGAGCGAGGCACTCAAAGCTGCCTGGCAGCTCTGTGCACGGGCAGAGCTTCTAACTGGTGGGTCTTGCCATGGGGGGGGGGGGGTTGTTTCAGTAGAGTGACCCAAATGCTACCATTTGCCCAGCCACCCAGAGCCCTCAGGAGGAAAATGGCAAGGAGTTTTCCCATCTGGCTTGTAAATTTTCAGCAAATCCCCATTTTTCAATATATGGCCTCATCCCCACCCATACTTGTCCCCATGTCCCCAAGCCAGCACTTCCTGGGTTCAGCCTCTGGTGAATCAAGTTCTCCTAGGGATGTGGTTTGCGTAAAGCAGGGCTAGTTCCTGGTGAAGTGGGCTGAGGAACCACGCTGGGGTATCACGCTCCTGATTTGGGCCCCGCTCTGTGCCCTGTCTTCACATGGCACCCGTTTCTGAGCTTTCTGGGGCTCCAGGGTGGGAATCTGCCCAGGCCTCACTGCCTCCTCTTTGGGGGTCTCCAGGTTTTTCTCTCTCTGTCCTGCCGCGTCAGTCCGCTTCTCAACTTCCCACTGACACGCCCGTCTCCTCTCCCGTGCCCTTGTGGGCTTCTACCTTTTTTGCTCCTTTTCTCTTGCGTTAATGTGGCAGCAGAGAGAAACATGGAGGTGTTCGATCTACCAAGCTTAGTCACAATCCCTCTTTGCTATCTGTCGTTTGAAAAGCGGCAGACATTGGCCTTCTCAGGTCTATCATAAGGTGGATTCTTGTAACCACCAACCCTGATATTGTGGTAGCAGTTAGGCAGACACGAGCAGAGCAAGGACGATGGGCCAGGCACAGGAGGTCACCAGGATAGGAAGCCCCAGGTGCCTAGCAATGGACAAAACTGGGAAAACAAGGACCTCACCCTCAGGGGAACCTTTCCTCTCCCAGTGGGCCATGGGGTTTGGGCTTTTTTTTTTTTTTTAATAAATGTATTTTATTGATTTTTTACAGAGAAGAAGAGAGAGGAATAGAGAGCTAGAAACATCCATCAGCTGCCTCCTGCACACCGCCTACCGGGGATGTGCCCGCAACCAAGGTACATGCCCCTGACTGGAATCGAACCCGGAACCTTTCAGTCCACAGACCAACGCTCTATCCACTGAGCCAAACCGGTTTCAACGGGTTTGGACTTCTTGACCTTTCCTCCCTAGAGATAATGTCTAGGCCTCCGTTGTATTTCAGCTCCAGGCCCAGAAAAGCAGCAAAACCAGTAAGTGACTCCTTGGCTGACATCACGACCAGGTGCATGGACTCATGACTTTAGAGCACATGTGTCAAACACAAGGCCCGCGGGCCAAATCCGTCCCGCCAGGCCTTGCAATGTGGCCCGCACCGCGCTGTCATCACTGCATTCCGCTGTGTTTCCATCACAATGACCGTTTATGACTGTTCAGTAAACGATTCGGCCCGCGATTTAGGCTGGATTTTAGATTTTGGCCCCTTCTCTGATTGAGTTCGACACCCCTACTTTAGAGTCTTAGAGCCGACCAATCAGTGGAGACCAAGACATGAAGGCCCCACCTGGAAAGCTAATGAATATCCTACTGCGGTCCTCCCCCTGGGACCTCCCATAAGATCTCCAGCCTTAAAAGCTTTAGGATGAAGGATCCAGCCCAGGGAGCAGGCTGGTGCCTCTTCTTTCCCCTTCTCTCTTTCCCCCCCTCTCCCCTCCCCTCACATGTCACCTGTACCTTCCTCACTTCTAAGATCCAAAGGCCCTTCTTTTGTCTCTATAACTTGTTTTCTTTTTAAAAAAATATATATATATTATTGATTTTTTTTTATAGAGAAGAAGAGAGAGGGATAGAGAGTTAGAAACATTGATGAGAGAGAATCATCAATCAGCTGCCTCTTGCACACCCCCTACCAGGGATGTGCCCACAACCAAGGTACATGCCCTTGACTGGAATAGAACACGGGACCCTTCAGTCTGCAGGCTGATGCTCTATCCACTGAGCCAAACCGATTTCGGCTCTATAACTTGTTTTCTAAGCCCATTACTTCTATGAATGACTTCTGCTTGTGATTTTTCTAAATAAAAGCTCTCTCAAGTTTGAGTCTTGGCTCTGAATTCTTTCTTAGCCAAAACTCAAGTACTGAGATTGTTGAACCCAGGTCTGGTCCCACCCCACCGGCCAGACACCTGGTGGAATCCTCACTGCTGCCAACATGATGTGAAAAGGTGTGCTGTGCTGACTTGCAAGCACTGTGAGAGCGATTGAGGGAAGGCTCCTGGTAAGCTGAGAGTTAGGGGACTGCCCTCGCTAGCCATCATTACATCTCTCAGTCATACTTTACTGCATTTTATGAGGAAAATTACATGGTGTCTCCAATCCATGGACACGTGAAGGGCTATGATGTATCCCTCGAGAATGTCAAGGGTCCAGTGTACCTCTGTCGCTATGGAAACTGGTTCCCTGGCGACAGTCGGGCTTAGCAACATTCACAATGGTGCAGCGCACATTCTGGCTAAGGTAATGGGCAGAGCACAGCTCCTGGAGAGAGGGCCACACTCATCCTAATGAGCAGCCATACCCTGCAGGATGTCTCCTGGGCCTCTTCTCCCTGTGAACAGCTAGCATGGGGCCTGGCTGGAGCAATTCTCCTCAGAAAACGAGGAGGGAGAGGGTGAGCCTGTCTGGCCCACCACGATCTGGGTCCTTGAAATGCTCCTGGAACTGCTTTCAAATCCAGCTCCCAGGACTTCTGCTTCACAGTCCCCCACGTGAGGGAGAGAGCTGGCTCAGAGCTCTTTCAGTGGTCAATAGTCCACCATCAACTTTCAGAGTGTTTTTCTGTGTCTGCTTTGTGTCCTCTGTCTATTCCCTCCTTCTCTCTCTCTCTCTCTCTCTCTCTCTCTCTCTCTCTCTCTCTCTCTCTCTCTCTCTCTCTCTTTCTCACACACAAACACACACACTTACATTTGCTAGCTTCCCCTCAAAGCCTTTGGGGCTGCCCCTCTGCTTGGCTGGGTGTTGGGAGGTTGTGTTCCCACTCCCAGGAAAGCCTTTCTGACCTCGGCTGCAGGAAAGGCCTAAATGGGTCGCCCAGCTCAGCATGTCAGGACTGATACCTGCTGATGAGGCCCCGGCTTGTTCCGTGCAATTTCCAACTCATTTGTCTTTTCATTTGTAGCTTAAATTGGCCAATTTCATCTGGAATGTGCTTGGACTCTCTGGCAATCCACACATAACAAATGAGTGTCCCCATAGCTGGAGCAGAGAGAGGCTGGCAGGGGAAGGGGCCCAGGCCCCCCACGGCAGCACAGGACGTCCTGACTCTCTAGAATAGGGGTGTCGAACTCAATCAGAGAAGGGGCCAAAATTTAAATCCAGCCTAAATTGAGGGCCGAATGGTTTACAGTCATAAACTGTCATTGTGATGGAAACGCAGCGGAGTGCAGTGATGACAGCGCGGTGCGGGCCACATTGCAAGGCCTGGCGGGACGGATTTGGCCCTCAGGCCTTGTGTTTGACACATGTGCTCTAGAAGCACGCATGCTTAAAGGATGGGGACCAGACCTGATGTCCATGGGCCTGAGGTGGGAGGGCAGGACCAATCTGAAACACCCATATTTTTTCTTTTCTTATATTTGTTCCTATTACCGACCTCCCCTCCCCCCATCTTGAGGGTGAGTGTCAAGTACAGGGGGTGGAATACATAGTTGTTTGGCTTTTAAGAGTAGGCAGCACTGACATACTGTGGAGTGAAGGAAGCCAAATACTCTGATCACATGAATTCAAAACCAGGCAAAACGAATCCATGGCGCTAGGACTCTGAGCAGAGGTTACATCTTCAGGTGTCACAGATAAGTCACGGGGTGCTGGATCTTAAACACCAGTCATAAGGCTCTACATTTGCCACAAATCCCTGTCTGGACACTGAGAAACACAGTCCAGCTCTGGCATAAGTTTTGGAGAAGTTGGGGATACGCTGCTTGGAGCACACCTTGGCTTCATGATGACCGGAAATGGATTTTGCATGAACTCCTGAGGGACTGACATGAAAAATGGCCTCCTGGGGAACATGGATATTTGAGAAGGTTTGGTGAGGAGCTCGCAATTAAATAGGACACTGAGGTTGGAACTGAGACTAGCACCCATGTTTCCTCAAAGGAATAATTTCCAGAGGTCTTCTGGGAACTTCCTTCTGTCCCATGGTCTCTGCCTCAGGGCCCTCCCCTCCTTCCTTCATTTGGACCATGATTGGATGCCAAAGGTGAGAAGAAAGCATCAGCCATTGCTGGGGGAGAGGGCGAGAGAGGGTAGGGCAATAGCCTCTGAGATCTTCATGGCAAAGAGCATCCAGAGGCATCAGCTCATGGACCTGGGGCACATCATCAAGGGACAGGTAGGGGCAGGGAATGTCATACTGGATCAGTCCTGACATTACCTATAGGGGGTTCTCCCCCGTGTTCTCCCTGGTTAAGCTGGCCATGGAGGAGTCCCTGCACAACGTGTGAGGAGTACGGCGATGAGGAACCTGTGATCTGGGTGACCCGCCAGTATCTGGACCGCCCTGATGTGCCACGTCTTCAAATAGTGACAGCCATTCCGGACCCTCCATTCTGCTGTGTGCGCCCCTGGGGATTGTCTGCCTGTGGCTTCCCCAAGCAAACAGTCTTTTCCCGCCCTGGTTTCTCCCGGCTGCCTCATCTACTCTGGGAAATGCAACCCGTGTTCTCCAAATCAGACCTAATTAGGCCAGCAAACGGGTGGCACTCAAGTCATCACAGCACACTCCAAGCACGAGTGCAAATGCTGTTTGGATTACCCTGCAAGCTGCTTGTTGCGTCTGTTTGTGTTTCCTCGGATTACTCCGGCCCCTGCTCCCGCCTCCCATCGCCTCCCTAATGGAGAGGCAGGATGCAGTCCCCGCAGGCCCGCATTCATCTTCCCGGCCTGACCCTCTCGCAGGCTATTAAGCTGCTGTCGAGAGATAGAGGAGGGGAGAAAAATGAGAGCAGTGCACGGAGAGCCGTGGAGGGCAAATGGGATTCTCTTAGAACGGACCCATTGACAAATCGGGCCAAGAGGCAATGGCCTCAAGCTTTGCAAAGGAGAGAGCGCCCCGCACAGCAGGCCAGGTGAACGGACCTCCTCACTGGGTGGCTGGCAGGAAGAGGCCGGGCTGGGCGAGTCTCTGCAGGAGGCTGGACAGCCTCGGGACCAGGCAAAGGTTAGGAAGACCATCGCTGCCCGACTCAATAAAAAAATTTAGCAGCTCTCCCTCCCCTGCGCCTGATCCTCTCCTCCCAAAGAACCGCGGGAAGAAAAAGAAGAAGCCGAAAGCCCAGGCCTGTTGCAGGGTCAAGCTTCCAGCTTTGCTCATCTCTCCGCTGCGATCCTTTTATTCCTGGCACACCCGGCTTCTTGCTGTGCTCCCATCGGCACGTGACCCCCGGAAAGATGACCTTGCCGACCTCATGGGGCTGGTGGGATGGACAGGCGTGACCTCCTTTGCCCTCCACCCGTGCCTCCTCCTACGCCCCGTCCTGCTGCCCATTCTTTCTTTCTTCCCTCTGACTTAAGGGAAGATGTTTCCTCCTTTTAAAAGGAGGAAACCACCCTCATCCCATCCATCTGCTCAGGAAACTCAGTCCTTTATTTACCCTCTCCGCTTTTAAACCACCGTAAAAACGGTGCTCTTGTCTATTATCCCCTCTGAACGCAGACCCTGCCTGCTTCTAAATTGCTTTCATCTCACAGCCCTTCTTGATCCGCCAGCATTTTCTCAGCTCTCAGTCCAGCACAGCTAAGAACCTTCCCTTTTCGAAACCTCTCCCTGCCTTTGTGCTTTCCTGGCTCACCCTCCCTCTTGGTCAGCGCCTCCTGTGCCCTCATGCAATCTCTTGTCACATGGGCAGCTCGACCGCAGTGACAGCCTCATGCTGTCACTGTTTCTCCGCCTCCAGTTCACTAGAAAACCAAGCTTCCACTTGAGCCCTTCGAACACGGGTCCTAACTCAGACACGTCGCGCCCTCTGCCCCAGTATTGGCCCCACTTCCTACCCAGCCCACCCTCCCAATAGTCCATTTAATCTCCCCAACTATTGTTCCACTAGAGGCCCGGTGCATGAAATTCGTGCACAGGAAGGGGGTCCCCTCAGCTAGGCCTGCACACTCTCCAATCTGGGACCCCTCAGGACCTCTGGCTCCTAACTGCTCACCTGCCTGCCAGCCCAATCTCCCTAACTGCTCTCTCCTGACAGCCTGGTTGCCTCTAACCTCCTCTGCCTTGGCCCTGCCAACAGGGCTTTATTGGGAAGGATGTTCAGTCTAATTAGCATATTACCCTTTTATTAGTATAGATTCTCTTTAGGGAGATGATTCTTCAGCACTTCCTGTGAGGTGTCCCTGGCAAGAGGGTGCTCACGTGTCCCCAGGGTCTGAGGACACCTCCCAGATGGCCTCTAAAAGGTCAAAATTGCTTTGAAGTCTTGTTTGAACCTCTCTGTGAGCTTCACACGAGGTCTGCATTTGCTTTCCTCTAGCGTTTGCTCCCCAAGTCTCAGGCAATGAGAACCATGTTCCTTATCTCTCAGCCTCCAGCATGAGCCTCACCTCCTCAGGCGCCTTTGCCCTCTCTTTCCTACCAACTACCACCAGCGTCCCAGCCTGGACAGCTGACTTTAGCATTTAATTCTTCTCAATTGCCTGAGGGTGGGTCAACGCCATTAGCAGCACATGGAGGGAGGGACCACAGTCTCACCCTTTTAACTTCACCCAGGACCCCTGGCCTGGGTAAGGCTTCTACTGGACTAAAGCCACGGTTCACTTTTCACATCATGAGACCCCTCATCTCCACTGCGTCCCGGGAGGCCAGCGTGGCTTTCCTGTCCCCTCCCCTCTCCAGACAGAGAAATGACAGCGGCGCTTAAGCAAGTCCATCTCCAGGGTGGAGACTAGTCCAATGGTGGTTCCTTTGCACTCGCTTAATTGCATTTGGCTCTCCACACCTGAGGCTGAGGACGTCCAGCCGCCCCACAAATCCTCCCTAATTAAACCTCCCGAGGCCCCTGCCGCTGCAGGAACCGGGCTCCTCTGCGGCAGGGAAAAGGCCCTGGCGGACTTGCCAGCTTCGGGTGGGCACGTTCAGGACCCGACCACTGTTTCTGCCGACGGCACTGGGCAGCCTGGCCCGGGAACAGCTGGGAGGGCGGTGGTGCAGGAGGCAGGAGCTGCAAGGGTGTCTCTGCCTTGTGCTAAAATGGGCAACCTGCAAATTAGGTACAACATACCGTGCAAATATGACGCGTATTAATTTGGTGCAATTAGCTTTGGGCATTTTAGTCAATAACATGCCAGCCCTGTAGGTGATGATATTTATTGCCCCAAATGTCCTTTTCTGGTATTCCCAAGCAAAACCGAAGGTGCGGTTATGTGAGATTTTGAGAGAGGTGTATTCCTCTCTTGTGAGGGTCTGGGCACAGGGGTAAGGTGGGCATTACTGCCACCTGTGTAAACATAGATGCCACTCTACCCACTTCCTCACTGGCAAACATCATGGAGCCTCTACTCCACATGGAACACCAGGCTGGCTGCCAAGAGAAGAACAGTCTGTTGAGCTCGGTACATCACACATCCCTGAGGTGCCTGCTGCCAGACATTTATTAAGTGCCACTCATTATTCATGTGACCCTGGGCAAGTGAGCTTTCTCGCCTGTAAAGTGGGGTGGTGGGTACTCTGGCACACCCCTCTCACAGAACACGCCTCAGCAGGAGGAACAGACTGCCGAGACAGGCAACGACTTGGATGAACTCACGGAAATTATGCTGATAAAAAAGCTAATAGGAAAAAATTATAGACTCTGTGATTCCATTTACATAGCGTTTATGATACAACACACAGAGATGGAGAATAGTGGCTGTCAGGGCTTAGGGATGGGTATGTGGCTCTAAAGGAAGCCTTGTGATGGCAGAGCTAAGTGTCTTGGTGTTTGTGATGGCTACACATACACACACACACACACCCCGATGAATGCATAACCAGTGAAATTTTAAAAAGCACCATGAATTATATGAAGGCCAGCTTCCTGCTTTTGATATTACACTATAGTTATGTAAGATATTAATATTAACATTGGGGGAGGCTGCATAAGAGGACTCAGGACTTCCCTGTACGTTTCTTTGCAATTCTATACTTATACTGAGTGGCGAAGATTATTATGATCTCTGCACGCATAATAATCTGGCCACTCAATGTATATCCTATATATTAAAAGGCTAATATGCAAATTGTCCCCTCGACCAGGAGTTCAACCAGCAGGCAGGCCGGCCAACCACCCTTGTCCCCTCCCCCTGGCCAGGCTGGCTGGACCCCACCCATGTATGAATTCATGCATTGGGCCTCTAATATATATGGGCCTCTAACACACGCGCGCGCGCACACACACACACACACACACACACACACTGAGTGGCCAGATAATTATGTATTCAGAGATCATAATAATCTGGCCACTCAGTGTATTTTAAAATAAAAAGTTTATACTTATTTTAAAAAATAGGTATAACATAAGGTCATTTTTAGGGTTTGGTGAGTTAATATAAAACACTGAACATTGTGCCTACCATATGGTAAGCCCTCATATGCCATCGTTATTATTACATGCCAGACAAGGGGTTCCAACGTGGATAAGCCATAGTCTCTGTCCTCAAGAAGCCCCAGCAGAAGAGGAAGCACAGCAAAGAGCTTTAGCAGAACGTGCTGAGTGTGCTTAGCACCCACAGGGAGGTCTCTGGGCTTTGGGGGCGGTTCCTGGAAAGGATGTCAGGAGAGCCGAGTCGGGTTTGGTGGCACGACGGGCACGGGGCAGAAGGAACAGCCGGGCAAACTCAGCGGTGCGGAGCAGCTGGCGCGGGGGAAGCAGAGGCTGCTGGGCTTCCTGGAGCATTGGAGGCAGAGAGTGGAGGAGGAGAGGCTGGTAAAGCAGGCAGCAGCCAAGCCAGGGAGGCTGTGTATGCCCCCTGCCCGGACAGCATCATACTGGAGTCCTCCAGAAGCCTCTGCCAGGCTGGTGCAGGGCTCTGTGGGTACTCTGGGCACTCCTACTCCTGGCCCCAGAGCCAACCCTGTAAGGCACTCTGTCCCCGGCACTGAAGGAGGGACCACTGAGTGTATGAGGCGAGCAAGAGGCCACTGGGGCCTTCACTTCGGAGGTCAATCTCCTACAAATCCAACCGCAGGCCACATTCCTGACACACCTTTTCCCGCCATGGGAGTGTGTGGGAGGCGACCAATCCCTGCATCTCTCTCTCATCAATAGTTCTCTCTCCCTCCCTCTCTTCCACTCTCTCTCACTGGGAAAGCAATGGAAAAAAAATACCCTCTGGTGAGGATTGGCAAGAAACACCCCCCCGCCCCAAAAAAAAAAACCACACACAACACAAAAACAAAATCAAACACCCCACACAAAAACAAAACCCTTTCATGATGAATTCGCTTCCTCAATATTTTTGAACACTTCCTCTGTGCGACAATGGTGAACTAAAAGACAGGGTCTCCTATCTGGGGTCAGTGTCTAGTGGCAGAGAGATCTGACCTAATAAGCGCCCAGTTCCGTCATTAGACCTCACACTGTGCTGAAGGGAGCACGGGGACACTCTGAGTGCTTCCCAGGGTCACATTCTGCAGGTGCCTCCGGGGGCTTTGCTGAAGGGCTGTTGGAGGTCTGAAGGTAATTAACGTTGAGGCTAAAGTAGGGAAAGTGACAAAGGGCCATGAAAGAGCGCATGTGGAGGCCGGAAGGCAGAAAGGAGCTCAGCAGGCAGGGCACTGAGAGAGGCCAGTGTGCAGAGCGGGCATGGGGAGGGCGAGGGAGCAGGAGAGGAAGGCCAGTTGGGTCCTGCCAGGGGCTGCTGGCTGCTGCTCTCCCCACCCCCCTCCGAGAGCGCTCGCTGGGAATCACTGATGAGCTCTGAGGGGGTGAGAGCGGCTGACCAGGCTGTGTCCTTAAAATGTCACTCTAGCAGCTATCTGGAGACCAGATTAGAGGCGTGGGAATACCAATTAAGCGATTCCAGTGGCCCAGAGAGAGGTGAGGGCGGCCTGATGTGACACAGAGGTTGTGAAGGTGGGGAAGAGTGGATGGGTTTGGGTGCTGTTTTTCTTTGTGCTTTTGTTTGTTGTTGTTGTTAATCCTCACCTGAGGACATCCCCCCCCCCCCCCTACTGTTTTTTTTTTTTTTGTTTTTTTTTGTGTTTTTTTTTCCACAGAGAGAGTGGAGAGAGGAAGTGGGAGAGAGAGAAATATTGATCTGACAGAGCCACATTGACTGGTCGCCTTCTGCATGTGCACCGACAGGGGGATGGGGAGTGAACCACAACCCAGGTAAATCTCTTGACTGGGAATTGAACCTGAGACTCTTGGTATGTGAGCGGACACTCTAACCACTGAGCAACACCAGCCAGGGCTGGGTGCTGTTTTGGAGGTAGATTAGACAGGACTTGGTACCTGGATCTAAGGGGTAACAACTCCAGCTTTATGGCATACAGAACTGGTGGGAGGTGGTACCATCCTAAAAAACAGGAAATGGTGGAGGGGGACTGGACAAGGGGACCGGCAGAGACAGTGGCAGATTTAGGAGGAGAATTATGACTCAGACTTTAGATCTGCCCAATATGAGTTTTCTTGAGACATCCAACTTAGCTAGGCAGGTGGATATAAGGATATAGAGCTCAGATGAAGAAATTCAGGTTAGCCCTAACTGGTTTGGCTCAGTGGATGGAGCGTCAGCTTTTGGAGTCAAGGGTCCCAGGTTTATTCCAGTCAAGGGCTTGGACCTTGGTTGCAGGCACATCTCCGGGGTGTGTGTGTGTGTGTGTGTGTGTGTGTGTGCAGGAGGCAGCTGATTAATGTTTCTCTCTCATGGATGTTTCTGACTCTTTCTCCTTCTCTCTTCCTCTCTGTAAAAAAATCAATTATATATATATTTGTACAGGTTACAGACTTACACCCCGTGTCACCTGAACGTGGCTGATAACAAAAGCCACTACCAATGAGATGGCCTGGGACAAGAATCCAGTCAGAAGAGAATCCCTTGAACCAGGCCATGAGGAATCCGTGGTTTAAAGACCGGGGAGGGAAGGATGACTCAGCAAAGACGACTTGGTCGTAACCAGAAAAGCCAGGCCTGTGGGGGCAGGAGCAGCCAGGGGACAAGAAAGTATCGGAAAGGAGGGGAAATATTTTTCAGGACTAAAAATGTTCCCTGCATTTAGCGATAGGGAGAGCTGTCTTAGCAGAATGATGGGGGAGGAAGCCAGACTGAGGAGGGGCAGGGGAAGAAGTGGGAGGTGCAGAAATGGAGAGCGTTAGCTCAGCCAATTCCTTCCAGAGATTTGGCTCCTGAGGAGAAACGAGACGAGGTGGTGGCAGAAAGCGGAGCTGGGCTTGAGGAGGGCTTTGGTGGCGGCTGGTGAGGATGGGAGGGCCTTGGGGATGGTGGGAAGGAGGTTCCTGAGACCAGAGGACAGGATCCAGAGCAGAGGCGGTGGAAGACCGGCCTGCCACGGTAACACCTCCTCTGCAGAAGCAGGAGGGAGGAGGGGAGGCTGGTGTGGAGACAGGCGTGTGCGGGGCTGTGGGATGAGAGAGGGGGGTGCGGGAATGCTGCCTGCTGACTTCTCTTGCTCTGCGGAGTACGTGAGGTCCTTAGCTGAGCGTGAGAGTATAGGCGAAGGTGTAGGGAGGAAGGTGTGAAACAGGCATTGTGGACAGAGAGAGAGAGGGAGAACCAGGGGGAGGTGGTAGGAGCAGCAGGCACTTTGGAAGGATAAGTTGGGCTGGTGATGATGGTGACTTCTCAGAAGTCCCAATCTGCCTCACTCCGTCTTACTCTAGCAGGTCGAGTCGTCTGTACAAGGGCGGAGAGAAGCAGACAGAGTGATTAATCCAGACTGGGACTCGGCCAGCCCGGGGCAATAAAAAGACAGAAGGTCAAGAGAGTTTAGGATATTGGCAGGAGAGCTCTTAAAATGACAGAACATGGAATCTATCTGGACTCAGAGAAGCAAGGCAGAGGAAGGCAACGGATGGCAAGGAAATAGAGGTGCCAACGGACAAAAGATCCTGCTAGGTCAACGAATGGCTGGGTGGGAGTCGGTGAGCAGCAAGCTGGCAGACCAGAAGGAAGTCACCAGAACACCGGAAGCAATACGAGGCGATTTCCAGGTGATGGCAAGGCCTAGGACGTGACCTTGGGAGCGAGCGGCTCAGGTGGAGAGGCCGGTGAAGGGGCTGATGGTCTGGGGTAGGATGGGTGGCTCATTAGTCACTGGTCTCAGCCAGGGCAATGGATAGACTGGAAAGGGGAGGGTGTCTACGAGGAGATGCCAAAGGCTTCACTGAGCCAGGAAGGTGGCTGGGGGTGCTGAGGCGGAGGGGGAGAGGTGGCCTGATCTTAAGAGATTTGGGGGAATAATGATGTCTTAGAGAAATTATGTTCCTTCCACCTGAAGTACATTCTCCAGGGTGAAAGAGCAGGAAAGCAAAAAGGAAGGAGCCTGAGAAGAGGTGATACCCTGTTTCCCCGAAAATAAGACAGTGTCTTATATTAATTTTTGTGCCCAAAGATGCGCTAGATCTTATTTTCAGGGGATGTCTTATTTTTCCACGCGCTAGGTCTTATTTTCGGGGAAACACGGTAGGCACAGCACAGGGCCAGAGGTGGGTAGATTGACAACTAGTCCTGGTGCCACCAACATGCTTGGGGCCCTGGGCACGACCTTTTCCCTCCCTGGGCCGCAGGTTTCTCATCGATTAAAACAAGTTGGAGGAGGTAGTAAGGTAGAGCTTCCGGCTGATGTTAGGGAGCCACAAATGGATTATGGCTGAGATCCCGATCACACTGCTCATATTTATTGGAGTAGATAATTAAGAGATTACTTTAAAATATTTTTTTTATTGACTATAGAGAGGGAGGGAGAGGGAGAGAGAGATAGAAACATCAGTGATGAGAATGATTGATCGGCTGCTTCCTACACGCCCTATCAATGCTCTATCCACTGAGCCAAACCAGCTAGGGCATTAAGAGAGTGCTTTAAAAATTCTTTCATAGTTATTAAAGCCTCCTATGTGCCCAGTATTTTACAAATGTGAGCTGGTTTCCTTTTCAAAAGCCTGTGAGATGGGTATGCTAACCCCATTTTATAGATGGGCAAACTGAGGCTCAAAGAGAAGTTAAGAGGCATGGCCAAGGTCATAGAGTTGGTAAGCAGTGGCCACAGGATTCTAACCCAGATGTCTCTTTAGCACCAGGCTGCCTCTTAGGAGGGCATACACAGAACAGAATCCACCGGAAACAAAGAGGCTCCCTCTGTCTTGTTCGGGGGAAGTAGCTTTGAGGCTGGTAAGCTCTGTAGAGAAAAGAGGAGAGTCAGGCCCTCACTCACCTTTCCCCTTTGATTGCCCGGCTGGCTCACCCACCACCTCCGCAATCTGGCATTCCGTCCAGTGCCACCTGGCGTGGTTCTCTGAGCCTGAGAGGGGCCAGAGCTGTGAGGACCTCTCCTGAGAATACTGCACCCCTGCTCCCCTCCCCACGAGGCAGAGCGACTACTGGCCCAGGGGGTACCCCTTATTCTCAGGGCCCAGGGAGCAGCAGGGTGGCAGAAACACGAGTGGTCTGACCTGCCAGGGATGAACATAGCGGCCAGCCCCTCCGACGGACAGGTGAGCAGCTGTGCTCCACAGCTGTCTGTCCATCTGCCTCCTGCTGAGGCTCCTCGCAGAGGAGAGGACCTGGACCTGCGGCAGCAGGGAAGAGGGGGTGGGGCAGGAGGAGAAATGTGCCCTTTCTATCTCAAACCAGAGCCCCTCTCCACTGCAATCCCTCTCACCGCCTCCTGCCCTCCCCACCACTCGCCCAGCTCTGCCTGCCAAGCTCTGCAAATCACCACACATGCCAATAAGTCATTAGAAACCAGAATGGCAAATGTGGGGTTGCTATGGAGACCTACACCAGGAGCTGGCAGCCCTGGGGGCCAGCCTGTGGCTCAGGTGTGCTGTGGGGAGAGCTGGGAAGCCCCCCAAAAACCTGGCAGTGGGGAGGTAACGCATTATGCCCTATTGGGGTGCTGTTTCCAGGCAGGGCACCAGGCTCTGTCGCCTCCTCTACCGCTCCTCCCCAAGGCTCTGATCCCACCACCTGCAGCTTGTTAGGTGTGATACCTGGCATAGAGGCAGCAGAAGGGCAGGTGCAGGCTGGGCCAATGGGCCAGCCCCCTCCCTCCATAGACCTGCCTCACCCACAGGAGGTGGCTGGAATACAGCCACTTGGGGACCAGTCCCCAGGGCCAAGGACCACGGACAGCCCTTCTTAGCCACCTGAGCTAGCTGCCTGTGTTTGGAGGAAACTGAGGCCCAGCGAAAGACTGAGGGCAGAACCGCACTTAAGCAATATTCTCTCATCTCCCTGACCCTGGAACTCACTTTGCTTCTGCCCAGTGCTGGGCACAGTGTGTGGGCCCTTGTAGGGCAAGCTCGTGCACACATGCGCGCGCACACACACACACACACACACACGCACGCACGCACGCACACACTTGTTGAAAACCGCTGAGACAAGGTGTGCAAGCATCCAGAATTTCTGACCAGACAGCAGCAGGCCCTGCATGGAGGTCTCAGCTCTTCCCTAACTCGGTGTGACCTCCCACAAAGCCACGTCTCTCTGGGCCTTGTTTTCATCACCAGGAAAACAACCGGGAGGTGTTTCAGACCCAGTCTATTCCAAAGCGGGCTCTCCAGGGTTAGGAAGCGATGCCTGGGGGTCGGGGATCAGGAGGAGGCTGTCAGGGGGCTCTGGTCCACCTGCTGTGCCAGACCGAATGATTTAGCGCACATGTGTCAAACACAAGGCCCTCGGGCCAAATCCGTCCCGCCAGGCCTTGCAATGTGGCCCGCACCGCGCTGTCATCACTGCACTCCGCTGCGTTTCCATCACAATGACAGTTTATGACTGTTCAGTAAACCATTCGGCCCGCGATTTAGGCTGGATTTTAGATTTTGGCCCCTTCTCTGATTGAGTTCGACACCCCTAATTTAGCGGGTCTTCTACGGCCTGTGGACCGGACACGCCCCACCCCTGCCCTAGAAGCAGTACCAAGTTCAGGAAGCGTAGGACTCAGAACCTTCCTGCTAGTGCCTCTCCAGGACCACGATGATGCACTCCAGCACCTGCAGGGGAGGCAGGCTCTGATGTGCCCTGAGGAGAGGGTGGCTTCTCACTCGCCCCCCACACCACACAGCGCCGGTAAGATACCCTCCGCCAACCGCCTGAGACCCAGTGGGGCTGCATCACACAACTCTGAGGAGAACAGGGTCCTGGATAATAATCACAGCCCCCGTGCTTCAGGATGTTATGCAAATGACTCACACTCTCTCCGCTTTATTTTTCCCCCTTGGTATAAACCGGCAGCTCCCTCTGATTCCTACCTCTATCCTATGTCCCCGGGGACCCGGGAAGAGAAATGTGATGAGGGAGGGGAGAGCTGTTTTTTGGAGGGCGGGCCCCGGGGAGATGGAGGGGAGAGGAACTAACGTTTATTGAGCGTCTACTTTGTAGCAGGCACTTCACACAGATGAGCTCGTTTAAGGCCGAGAACGGAGAACCGGGAAGAGGTGGGGGCTGCCACTTGCCAGCTGAGTGTGGCCTTGGGCAAGTTACTTAATGTTCCCCAGCTTTAGTTTCCTCCACTGCTAAGAGGGGGGAATCATACCCATGTCCCAGAGTTATGTGGATTAAATGCGATCAATGCAGGGAGCTTTATGCACATCATAAGCACTCAGCAATGTGAGCTCCCGTTATTAACAACCAGAAGAAGTGGGTGCTACTAACCCAGATTTGCAGCGGGGCGGGGTGTCGGGGAGAGGGAAACTGAGGCTCCGAGGGGTTAAGTCAAATGCCCCAGGGTGTGTGGTTAAGGGACGGGGGCTCTAACCCACCTCGAAGGGACCCCAGTTTCTCCGGATGATGACTGTAGGCCTGGGATTTAGAGACTGTGCCCACACCTCCAGATAGGGTTGGAGGGCTCTCCTTGCTCGGGCTGCCAGGGCCCAGAAGGGTTGCCCACCTGAGTCTTTTTTCTTTAAAAAAAAAAATATTTTATTGATGTTCCACAGAGAGGAAGGGAGAGAGATAGAGAGCTAGAAACGTCAATGAGAGAGAAACATCAACCAGCTGCCTCCTGCACACCCCCTACCGGGGATGTGCCCGCAACCAAGGTACATGCCCTTGACCGGAATCGAACCTGGGACCTTTCAGTCCGCAGACCGACACTCTATCCACTGAGCCAAACCGGTTTCGGCGCCCACCTGAGTCTTGGCTCCTGCTCTTCAGCTGGGTGCAGGGTGTGTGTGTGGGGGCGGGGTGGGGGGAGGAAGGAGGAGGGGAGAGTGAGACGTACTAGGGTCCCCACTCCCGGTCACTCTCTCTACAGGTCAGAGTGAGCCAACCCCCAAGTCACAATACCCAGGCGGCCTCTCTCCAGGGAAAGGAAGACTCATCCTGCACTGGGGAATGTGTGCTCCTCTGGGTACAAGGTCATGTCCAATGCACTATCTATGAAACCAACTGGCTTGCTCTAGGAGCGACCTACCAACCTGGAGCCCCGGCAGGGAGAGGCAGGGGACGAGAAGCAGGCTGCAGGCTGGGCAAGAAAATGCAGCGTAAGGAATGGCAGAGAATTGGGCCCACCGTCAGCGGGCCAGGGGGCTGGTGACAGCAACCGATTAGGTCTCAGAAATGGGAGAGGGGCCTTCCTCAAAGCAAGACGTGTCCAAGGGTGGAGGTCGCTGGCTCCGCAGAGAAGGCACGAATGCGGGCCAATTTGGTCCTCATTCTCTGAGAAAGGGCTGCTCTCCTCTCCAGAGAGAACAAGGGGACACCAGAAACCCTAGGACAGGGAGGGGCCTACTCCAGACGCAAAACTGCTCCCTGCCCAGGGGCTCCCCATTTGGCTGCCCCTCTGCCATCCCCACCCCCAGGAGCTGCTCCTTCCCCTCTGCAGACCCTCCCCTCCACAGATCCAAACCCCAGCCCATCCCCAGGCCCCGGCCAGCCGCACCCCTCTGCGGCAGCATTCCCTCTGCACTCCCACACAGTTCACAGTTCTGATAACATTTATAGTCTAAATCACACACTTTAGCACTTGGTTTTAAATACTGTCTCGTATTATTCCCTTGTTATTTCTTGGCAGTATAAGTTTTGCCTCCCCAGTGGATCTGTAGATTTCCTTTCCAGCAAAGCCTGGGACTTCGGTTCTTTGGATTCTCCCGACCCCACACCCCACATTAGGACGGTGCTCCAAAGGTATTCATTGGGTGGGGGGTTGGAGGGGGAGTACTAATTGGCTGAATTAGCTCCAATGGCTGGAGAACCCCGGACTACCTAGTGAAACGCGGAAACGGAAAAGGATGGCCCAAATCCTGGGTTTTAAAAGGTCAGGTCATGTGACCTCCTCCCCAAACCTTGCCAAGTGTGCATTTCCCTCTGAGGAAAGACCAAAATCCTCACTCCCCAGCCCCAGGGCTTTCCGAGATCTGGCCTCCACAAACCCGCCAGGCCCGGCCCTGCCTCTGAGCCCTCGCACCTTGTGTTCCCTCTGCCTGCTGTGCCCTCACCACCCTGCAGCCACTTCCTCTTTTTAAAAAAATATATATTTTATTGATTTTTTTACAGAGAGGAAGGGAGAGGGATAGAAAGTTAGAAACTTTTAAAAAATATATATATATATTTTATTTATTTTTTAAGAGAGGAAGAGAGAGGGATAGAGAGTTAGAAACATCGATGAGAGAGAATCATGGATCAGCTGCCTCTTGCACACACCCCCACTAGGGATGTGCCCACAACCAAGGTACATGCCCTTGACCGGAATCGAACCTGGGACCTTCCAGTCTGTAGGCCAACGCTCTATCCACTGAGCCAAACCGGTTTCAGCGACAGAAAGTTAGAAACTTGATGAGAGAGAAACATCGATCAGCTGCCTCCTACACACCTTGTGGGGACGTGCCCACACCCAATGTGCCCTTGACCAGATTCGAACCTGAGACCTTTCAGTCCGCAGGCCGACGCTCTATCCACTGAGCCAAACTGGTTTCGGCGCCACTTCATCTTTACTCGTGTGTCAGTGAGGTCTTCCGGGACCACTCTGTATGAAATGACTAACTCCCCTCTTCCTCGCACATTCTCTCCTACCCCCCTTCCTTGCTTCATGTTTTTCTTTAGCACTTGCCACTTTCTGATCGACTGTCTCCCCAGACAACCAGGTATAAACTCCGTGAGGGCAGAAATCTGTTTGCTGGTTGCTCACTTTTGTCTACACTGGCAGGCCAGGCACAGATTGTAAACAAACACTTGCTTAGTGAAGAGATTCCAGTCCGCTCCGTGTCTGACACAGCCGAGACGTGGCTCTGCAGAGACGGACAAGGGACAGGCGATTTCTGTAGCTTCCCCGGATGTGGGATTCCACCCTTCCACCCTGCGCCAACTCTGGGCAAGCCCTTCTGAAGGTCAGGGGCCCGGAGCTGCGTGAGCCCCCGCTACCTCCATCCCGTAGGGAGGTCTGTCCAGAAGTAGACGATGGAGGGGTGGGGGTCGAGGTAGAGTGTCAAGTCCTGCCCGCCACATGCAGGGCAAGCCCGCCAGCTGCCCTCTGAGGTCGCTCCATCTCCTGGCATCACCACCTCCACCCTCCCAGGCCAACCAAAGACAGGTGCTTCCATCACCCGCCTTGGAGAACACCTCTCCTGTCTGTCTTACCTCTTCCTTCCTTTTTTCTCCCCTGAGAGGATCAGGGAAGACAGACCTACTTTACAGGGGGAGCCATGCTGGTTGCCTAACAACCACTGCTTCTTCTTCCATATGTGTGTTTTTGTTTTTTTTTAAAATATGTTTTTATTGATTTTAGAGAGGAAGGGAGAGAGAGGGATGGAAACATCAATGATGAGAGAGAATCATTGATCGGCTGCCTCCTGCACACCCACCTCCTGGGGATGGAGCCCGCAACCCTGGCATGTGCCCTGACCAGGAATCGAACCGTGACCTCCTGGTTCATGGGTGGATGCTCAGCCACTGAGCCACACCGGCCAGGCTTCCTCCATATGGTTTTCCCCCCAGAAGGATCTGCCTTGTGAGTTTCTGAATATGAAGGTCTGTACTCATTCTCTCTAGGACACATGAGGGTCCCTTGTTAGAGACTCCCATGGACAGTACCATTCCCAAATATGCTCAACAGGGGCTGTGTCATCCTCTTATCTCCCAGAAGTCGTCCCTACACTCTGGTGGCCACGGGGCCTGACTCTTAGGGTCCAGCTTCTCTGGGGCCCCGGGCTCTGTGTGGACTCCGAGGCACTTGGCTGAGGCAGAAGGAAACAATGTTGGCTCAGGAGCTGTGAAAGACCCCAAAAGGGGACAGGCAGCCCCTGGCTGGGACAGGACGTCTGGAGCGTCTTATTGTAGCAGGAAGGGAGGGGAATGGGCTGGGTGGCCCCAGAGCACCCTCCAGGTCCAAAGGGGTGGCTCAGGAGCAGGAGCCCTTGGGTCAGAAAGGCTAACTCCTCCATTGTTGTCCTCCCTGCCCCAGCTTTATGTCTTTAAGCAAGGTACTGAACCTCTCTGAGTCTGTTTTCTTGAATTTAAATTAGAGACAGCAAGAGTACCTACCAAATAGGGGTATTTCTGAGGATTTAATGGGGTAACGTAGTAAAGCACGTGGCACAGTGTGTGGCACACAGTACATGCTCAATAAGTGCCAGCTGCTATCATTAGTGCCATCACAATGTGAGAAGTGGAGGTTGAGGAATAGCTATTACCCAAGGAACCCTCTCTGCCCGAATCTTCATCTTGGAACTCATTTCAAGCCCATCAAATGCTGAGCAGCGGGGAAGGTGTGGGCGGGAGGAATGTACAGAGAGAAACTGAATTCTAAACCAAACCTGGTTCAGCTCATCGCCTATCAGGCAGGCAGCTCCCTCAGCCCAAGGTGGTCCCTGGGCTCCCAGGAAGTGCAAGTAGCCAGAGGACAAGGGCCCTGGCAGCTCTGGGTTTAAACGGAGCCTCTCAATGATGGCTTAGAACATTCAGGAAGCCAAGGTCGGGCGGACAATCCCAGCAGGGATGCATCAGGTCCCCGCCCACTGTTTTAGGCTGGAGGATGCAGGGATGGTCCTAGTGACTAGTCAGCCCCACTGGAAGCTCAGCTCCAAGCATTGGAAACAGAGGCTGAGGTGGGCCATGACCAAGGTGTTCCTGATACTACAGGAGCCAACCTACACAAGGCGGCACCTCGTCACACGCTAACCCTGAGCCCATATACCCTGGGCACCAGTGTCCCCAGGCCCACCACCTCTGCCAGGCTGACTCTGTTTCAAGCCTCACCCCAAATACCATGTGCTTTGAGAATCTTTCCCTAATCTGCATACAGAGATAGCACCTCTTTATCTGCTCATCCTGTATTACAGCACTTGTTTCATTATTGTGAGACTGACTTCCCGCTCTGGCCAGTGTGGCTCAGCTGGCTGGACACCCTCCTGTGCATGGCGCAACCGAAAGGTTGCTGGGTGGATTCCTAGGTCGATCCACGGTCAGGGCACATGTCCAGGTTTTGGTCTTGATTGATCGATCGATCACCGACCGGTAGGGGACACGCAGGAGGCAACCAATTGATGTTTCGATCTCACATTGATGTTTCTCTCTCTCTCTCCCTTCCTTTGTCTCTAAAAATCAACAAAAAAATCTTTAAAAAAGAGGCTGATTCCCCCAACTGAATAATAATTACAGAATAATATACTTATATAGTACTTACTATGCCAGGCACTGTTCTCAGCTCAATACATGTATTAACTCATTTAATCCTTATAACACCTCTCTGAGGTAGGAAACGGAGACACAGAGAGGTTAGATGACTGGCCCAGGACCACCCAGCTGTAAGTGGTAAAGCCTGGATTTGAACCCCAGGTGTGCAGCTCCGAATCTATATGCTTCCTGTGAACCCCTGGAAAACAGGGGCAACATCTGATTTGTCACTTTGTCTCTAGCATCTAACACGGGTCTGAGCACCCAGTAGGCGCTTTGAAAAGATGGGCTGATTAAATAAGCCAATGCCTGGTGACTATTCTAGCCTCTGAGCTATGGGACTGAGAGACCAAGGCCCTCAAGGCAGTATATGGTGTGGGCGTCCTTACACACGCTCTCAGCAATCCCAGCACACACTGCTCTGTCCTGGCTGGTTGTGTCTTTGCTTGTGTGCCTCTTGCCTTCTGATTTTTATTTCTCAGTGTATCCTTTGTTCTCCTCCCCGACTGTTCCTGGCCACTCTCCCCCTTTCATGCCCCATGTACCCTCCGTCCACTGTTCTTGTCCCTCTCTGTAGTCCTTGCAGGCTTGACAGCTTCCCGCCCCCATTCTCTGCCTTGGAGCATTTATAGAGTACAGGCTTGTCCAAGGAGGCTGAGGACCCCAGTGACATTGCCTGTTAG
The DNA here is from genome assembly GCF_014108245.1 of Pipistrellus kuhlii. NCBI lineage: Eukaryota > Metazoa > Chordata > Mammalia > Chiroptera > Vespertilionidae > Pipistrellus > Pipistrellus kuhlii. Next base: position 6,086,789 of record NW_023425493.1, read on the forward strand.
ATGGGCCATGGATGAAGTTCCTAACCCCTGGCCCTCAATGAAACAGCAATTTCCCATCTACTTGGGGTCAAGGTATGGGTCGGGGTTGCCTGCCTACAGCTGTCACACATCTGTGCAGCACCAGAAAGACCAATGCTCCGCTCCCCCTCCGTCCTCCTTCGGGGTCCCATCTCCTCCAGCAAGCCTTCCCTGATCCCTCAAGAAAGCATTAGCCAACCTTATACCTTCTCATGTTCTAACTGAGGAGACAAGGCATGCTCCTGAAAACCCAATTAAAATGTAATCTTCAGATAACCGTACCACTTACCAGATGTCACAGACATCCGGGGGCCAAATGAACTGCAGGCAATCAGTGATTTCAAAGCGTAGGCCTACGTGACCGGAGGCAAGTGGCTGATTCTCTGTTTCCTCAGCCATACCAGCCAAGCAGGGGATGGTAATCCAGGCCTTAGGAGTTTGTCAAGAGGATTGAACGAGATCATTTTTGTAGAGCTCCCGACACACTGCTGCTTAGTAGGCACTCAATAATCTATTTGTGTCTTTCTCCCTCCTCGTCTAAAGCATTGGACTTCTCTACTCAGCCCTCCCTGATAAACGGTAAGATAGGAACTGGTCCGCCCTTTTAGGTCAGAAATGCCTTAAGGACAGGCTCTGTAAGCTTTGTGGTACCTGGTATCTTGTACGGCGATGGGCCTGCCATGTTAGAGGTCACCCAGCATGATGATGACAATTCACCAGGACTGTCCACGCTCGCACCCCTCCCACCGAGCAGCGGATCTCTGAAAGAGCCTGGTGGGCACACAATAATCACCAGGGAAGTCCAGGCACAAGCTCATTCTGCCCTGAGACATGGGGGTTTGTCTAACTGCCGTATCCTCAGCTCCTAAAAGAGTACTAAGCACATAGTACTTAGTACTCAATAGTGCTCAATAAATTGTCGATGGGAGGAGTTTTGTTTAAAAATCAACCGATTTTCTTTTTCCTTTCAAATAAAAAAGAGGGCCCAGGAGAAGCGAGTGGCAGGATACAGGAGGCACGCCAGGGACACGCAGCCGCCAGGCCCACCAGGCCCACCAGCCCTGGCTCTCTTCTACAAAGGGAACAGCAAGCGTGTTCCCACCATCAGAGCGTCTGGAGCACAGAGCCCGTGCCTGGCTCGTGGTTAAGACTGCGGTTTATGGAGGAAAAGTGGGGGGGAGAATGGGGACAAAGGTGGCGACAGAGGCCTGGAAGGGAGGGAGGCAGAAGGCCACGGGAGAAGGGGGAGGGTGAAAGAAGAGAGAGTGCTGTGAGCAGCAAGGGAGACTCGGGGAAAGCACGCGAAGAGGGGAGGAGAAAGAGGAGGAAGGAGGGAGGCCCGGGGCGGGAAGGGGAGTGGGGAACCAGTCTCCATCTGGGTGGAAATTGTCGTAGCAGACCTCCGGGTTCCCACTGACACTTGGGGGCTGGCTGTACTGGGGGAGGGTGTGGATTTGGGGGACTCCTAGACGGGTTGTTTTTGTCTGCCAAACCCCGGGCAGGTTTCAATCCCTGGAGCACTATGACCTCTAGTGCCATCCTTGCCAGAGGGACCCCCAGGCAGGAAGGAGGAGACTCAGTGAGAGCCAGCCCAGTGGGGAGGCAAAGGGTAAAGCCTCAGACCCCTAGCCCTGCTCTCCGCTTTCCGGCTTCTCCTCACAAGGGCACCCGGTCAGCCAGAAAAGTGGGTCAGGCACCCACATGTGACTTTTTCTGACAACAACAGGGCCCACCAGCAAACACGCGGGCCTCAGTGCCTGGTTGGCAGCCTTGCCCCTTCCCCCGGCCCAGCGCTTCCGCTGGAGGGGCCGTTAGGGCGCAGTGGGCAGTGGGAGCACCGTGGCCTTCTCATCCGGGAAGAGGACACTGGGCCAGAGCCTAACCCAGGCCGGCGGGAGAGGGCAGTTGGCCTGTGGCTGGGTTCCTGAGAAGATCCAGAGCTCCCCATGATGGTGACCAAGCAGGCCGGGAGCCATCTCTATGGCCCTGACCCCGAGGGGGAGTCAGTTCTCTCTACCGCCCGCCTCCTGGGCTCCAGCCCATCTCTGCCCTGCCCTCCCTCCCTCCGACCTGCCGGTCCGTCCATGAGAAACCGAGCGGCGCCCACAGATGGAATGGAGCTGCGGCAGCCAGGGAACAGAGCACAAAGCCCAGCTGACATGTTCCTCCCTGCTGTCTGATGGGGAGGAGAGCCAAGGGGAGCGCAACAGCACCCCGCGGCCCTCGCCCAGGGTCCAGGTCTCAGGCTCCTTCAGCGTCTCAGCTCAGCCCCCATCCCCCGGCACCGGGGGCTCCTCGCGGGCTGGGCAGCCAGAGCCTGCGCCGCCCTCGGAGGCAGGACAGACGGACCACCTGTGGCTGGCCATCCCCGCCCGCCTCCCGGGGGCTGCGGTGGGCCCAGCGCGGTCTCCCCGGCGCCGCTTCCACTCCCAGCGCCCCAGGCGGAGCCCGGGCGCCCATCCCCCACCCCGAGGTCCCCTCCAGGCTGCGGGCGGACCCTGCCCGCCCGGGAGGAGCCTGGCTCGGGGTTCCAGATACTTCGGACAGACACCGAGGCCCCCCTAGCACCCCGCACAGACACCCACCCGAGTTCTTCCCAGGAAGGGGGAGTCCAGGGTCCTGGAGCGCCGCGCCCCTGCCCGCCCCTGGCACGCCCTCCCTAACCTCTCCGCCACCTCTCGGCTCCCCGACATCTCAGGGCCCCTCCCTCTTCCCCAGCAACAGTTTGAGGCGGGTCAGGCCCCTGGGGTGGATGCCGCCCGGCGCTCCCCTCGTCCGCCGCGGGGGTCTGGCCCCGGGCAGTCGGCCACCTCCTGTGCGCCCCAGCCCCTTCCCCGGGCGCCGCGGCCGCCCCTCCCCGAGCCACCAGCTTCCGCCACCGCCCCCCCACCCCCCGCCCCCGTCAGCGGAGCCGCGCACTCACCCGCGGCCGCCCGCAGGTCCCCGCGCCGCTCGGCTGCAGCCCGGGCCAGGCCAGGGAGGCTGGTCCGCGCCCTTCCTCCGCGCGCTGTCGCCAGGCCGGCCAGGCTCGCCTTCCCGCCGCGGAGTTGTCCGGGGAGGGGTGCCGGGCAGAGTCCTGGGGGCGACGGAGGAACGGCGATCCGCTCGCCCACGCCTGGCGCCCGGGGATCCGCGCCGCCCTGCGCGCCGGTGGCCGGGGCTGCGGGCTCCGCCGGGCGCTCGCTCCGCGCGCTCGGCCAAGCGCGCCCCGCAGGCCCGGCGCCCGCGCTCTCCGCGCCGCCTCCGGCTCCGCCGCCCTCCTCACTGGCTTCGCCGCCGCTCCCCCAGCCTCCCCAGCCCACTCCGCCCGCCGCCTCCCCGTCTGCGAGCCACGCCGCCCGCTTCCAGCCCCGCTGCCGTTTTAACTCCTGCGTGGCCAGAGGTACCGTCTCCCCAGCACACACGCGCCCGCACGCTGGAGGGAGGAGCTGGGTGGGGCCCGAGGCTCAAGCTTGAGTGTCAGGGGCCAGCGTGTACTTGTGCCTTCAGGGCAAAGCTTGGCTGAAAGAAGTGGGCTCAGGCCTGAGTCTGAGCGGAGAAGGAAGGGGCAGCTCTTAAGGTCTCTCTCTTCCCTATTTGCAAAGGCCAATAGGTTCTAGGCTTCGGAAGTGAACTGGGGACTGAGGAATTCAGTGGGTGGGTTAGAATTTGTTCAAGGGACACAGGCACCTCTTATCCCAAAAAATGGAGTGGAATACCCCTGGGCTCTCATGCCCTTAGGGCACTGCCCCCTGAGCAGGGCAGTCACGGCATCTTGGATCAACACTCCCCCCCCCCCCCCCCCTAGCAAACAATGCCCTCTACTTAAGTATTAGGCAGGAACCAGCCAGCCCAACCCGGGGCTTGGCTTTGTGGGGTGCTCACCCCGCACACTGGGCGTTATGAACCCCTGGAAAGGAGAAGAGCTGGTGCGTGCTGATGGTGGGTGGTGGGCTGCTTCCCTGAGAAGGGCTGGGTCTGAGCCACGAGTCTGCCTTGGGAGGCTGGGCCTCCTGCTGGAGCTCGGGCTGAAGGCCGTGCTTTGGTGGGCCTGCCACCTGGACCCCTCAGAACGGACACCGCAAGCTCAGCTCCCACGCAGGCCACACCGCGGCTGGGTCTTGGCCAGAACCTACAGAACCCACAGCAGGGAGGTGTGTGGGGTGGAGTCCCGGATGTGGGGTGTCCTCTGAGGAAGGCATTCAGGGTGTCTTCTGTCCTCCAGAGCTTGAGCTCAGCGCCTCCCTCGGGGTGAGATCTGGACAGACGAGGCCGGCTCTCTGGCTCTGTCTTTTCCAAGGGCACAGCCAGGGGTGACTCCATGCCCAGAGGCTTTTGTGAAGTTGCCTTGAAGGTCCACGTGGTCTGTATGCACAGGTGGGGTCCTCACCTTCATGGATGTAATAAGCACACATGATGCTCCCACTGTACCTCTGAGGCAGCCCTGTGCCGCCACCCTCCACCCTGCGGTGGGGTATAATAGAAGGACAGTTGGAACTACAGGAACCAAATGTTAATGTTTCAAGGCCACGGAAGAGCCAAAGAAGTACAGGCAGCAAGAGCCACCGTGGACTAGGGTTATTCATAGAAGGCTTTATGGAGGAGTTGAGATTCAAGCTGAGTCCAGATGGAGGGCTGGGTTTTGAACTGGCGGAGAAAGCACGGACCAGGCTCCCTGGCAGGAAAGCACAGAGGAATGGGTCACCTGGAAGGGAGGGACAAGGGAGGGAATTTATCAGACCACCATTAGGTGCCGGGCCTTCTCACATCCCTCATTTAATCCTCTGAGTTGACTCTTACCCCCTGGAACTGACAGGAGGAGGAAGGTTCAAAGAGTTTAAAACCAACAGTCAGAATTTGAACTCTCTTTGAACCCACGGTGTCCTTGCCTCAACACCACTGTGGACATGCAGAGTGGAGCCGCTCACAAGGAGCCGCATTGCCCAGGCCGAGTTTAGCTGGCCCGCGCTCACATGCTTGGGGATGAAAGAGGCAGGAGGATGGGAGGCTCGGGCGGAGGCTGCGTAGGGCTGAGGGGGAGGGGAGCACTGGGAAGGGACGGCAATGGGACTTTGTGAGGGAGACCTGGTAGAGCTGTGACACTGTGACACCAATTGAGTGAACGGAGCCCAAACGTGGCTCCAAGCGTATGCGTGTGACTGCTTGGGTTCCTTGTCCATCGGTGGAGCGAACACAGCATCCTGAGGGCCAGGGTCACTGTGTACAGGTCGATCGTGAAAAGGGGGAATGTTACCACTCCTTTTCCAGCTCAAGAGCCTGGGCTCAGGACTCCTGTGCCCCAGCCTCCCAGCCCCTCCGCACAGCCTAGTGCAATGGTTGGCAAACTCATTCATCAACAGAGCCGCAATTTGCCGACAGCTGGCTTAGTGTATCTTAGTTCCCAAACAGTAAGTTTCGGGGGGTGGGGGGTGGGGAGCAAAGCCTGTCCTACACAGCATCAAGGCATGACCGGTAGGTGCTCAGTACCTGATTGTTGAAGAATAAACGGGATAAAAGCAAGACCCTGTAAGACACGTGCTAGGCGAAGGGCTGGGGGATTGCACTGCCCGTGGGGAGAGAATGGGGAGACCGTCTCTTGAGCTGACTCCAAATCTCTCACAACCCAATGGGACTCAGGAAAGAGCAAGAATTTTGCAACCCTGCATGTCACTTCCTCTGTGTGGCCTCGGGAGAAGTGCTTAGCTTCTCTGAGCTCCAGTGCCTTCCCGCGTAGAAATATTAATTCAAGTAAGAGCGGTTAATAATTGTTGAATATCCACTACACGTAAAGCATGATGCTAATCACAATTATGCATGAACTCATTAAGAATTTCGCCAACCGCAGGACCCTAGAGAGAGGAGGGGGGAAAGGTGTGCCATTTACCTACAGAATGGAGCTGAGACCTGAACCCAGGGCTAGCTCTGCTGGTGGAGGCTAAGCACCACACGACCCTGCAGCACTTCCTGGCGATGAGGGTGGCAATCAGGCTGCTGATTCATACTCCCAGGATGGGTGTGGGATGGCACAGGGTACCAGGGTCTGGCAGGGAGCAGTGTCTGGCACATGGCATGTTCTTCTCTCTCCAATTATGCCATCATGCTGAGCCAGGTGCTTTTCTGGGGAAAGATGGGGCCTCACTTCAGCCCTTAGGAAGCTCTTAGGTAATGGCCCAGAGGATTTAGTGGCCCCGTTACCTACCTTTCTCCCTCCAAGTTTAATCGCTAGGGTTAGCCATGCATAACTTCCTGCCAGGGAGCCTGGATGCTAGGATTGCACACCCTTACAAATGATCCTCGGCTCAGCTCCACTTGATTCTTTAATGTAGAGTCAGACGCTGGGCTAGCAGGCACGCTGTTTGTGGGGTGGGATGGGGGGCGGGGGCAGTGAGGGGAGGAGGGCTCTGGAGCCTGGCACAGGAGCCAAGTCAGAGAAGGGAGGCTGGGGATGGGGTACCACCTTCCTCAGTGGACCCTCTACTGCTGGATGTAGCCTCTGCCCAGTCCCCACCTCTGGAGGTCTTGGATGGGGCCTTTGGAGTCACTAAGGACTATTACCCCCCCTGCCCCATCCCCAGTGACCCATCTAAGTAGAAGATGGCCCTAGAGCAGTGGTCCTGAGGCTTAAGCACCTTAGAGTCAGTGTACAGATGCAGATCCACCGGCTACCCCAGAGTCACACTCTGCAGTTCTGGAACTCTGCACGCCGGCAGACTCTCCAGGGGCTTCCGGCTCAGGAGCCTGGATGAGCCCTGCTTTGGGAACACGCCGGCCTGCGGTGCCCATCGCCCTCTGACCTCTCCCTGTCTGGTTCAGTGACAGCAGAGCCCGGACACTCGCTCCTAGGGAGAGAACACGGGGTTCCTGCCAGAGGCAGGTTCATGGTGAAGTTGATGGAGCGTAAGCTGTAGGGTGGCTCACTTGTGGGGCTTAGCGGAGGGCTGGCCATGAGGTCTGGGAGTCATGGAGCGTTCTATATAAGGGAGGAGAGGCTAGTTTGCAAACAGGGAGCATTGCTGGTTGAAACTGGACGAAGAGATGTCACAAGGAAGGGATGTAAATTTCCAAGGCTGGTGTAACTCGGGATTTTTCCCGTTCTAAAGAAACATTACTATTGGACCTAATTTCGTATTTGTTCTTTTCCTTCAGAGGGCCCCCCCAAACCTGGAGCTTGCCCTGGCCCTGCCCTCAGGGAGCTCCCAGCGTCCACAGACAGCCTTGGGCCACAGCGAAACCAGCGAGGCAGGAGGACACTGCAGATGGCAGAGCGGCAGGGAGTCCTCGCGTTCCTGGAAAAGATACTGCAGGTAAAAATGATGTAAGCTGAGTCTGTTTTTTGCCCAGAAACAATGTGATAACGGAAACTACATTCCTCACCACGATCCGGGTGCCCAGATTTTTATAGGAATAAGTGCAAACACCATAAACACCATATTTATTCAACTGTGACGGATACACCTGTACTCTGTATTTGTTAAATTAAACATGAGTATATAAAACAGCGAAACCGGGCAATATGGCAACCAAATCCCATGCTGTTTGGTTTAATGTATTCAAAAGATTCCTGGGAGAAATGCTATTTTGGGGGAGTGGGTAGAGGGAGCCCCGGAGAGGGTGGAGGCACCCACTTCCATCCTTAGAAAACCTGTATGAGCAAGAGGGAGACTCCCAGGGTTGGATCTGGGGGACAAGGGTCTTGTGTCCCATGGCACACCTGGAAACATATCGAGCCAGGCAACACCACGTGGGGGTCCAAGTGGCCGACTCTGACGTGCTTGTCTCTGAAGTCAAGAGGCTGCCTACGCACGGGAATGGGCCATGGGAGAGGGCTTGGGGAGCGTGGCGTTGGAATAGGATGATCTGGGGTGGCTCTCTGGAGGAGGAAGGCTGTGAGAAGATACTTTGAAGGCAGGGGAGGCGAATGGCTAGGCTTCCTGAGAGGCCAGTCCCAGGGACCCTCGGGGACCTTTTCAGTTGACCTCTGAGCCACCTCACAGTCCGCCAAGAAGCCTTTGTCCCTAAGTGCTCATCACCGACCGTCCATCCATTTCAATGTTCTTCACACTGCAGGTGGAGACCTGTTAGTGGGTTACAATAAGAGCTATTTTTTTTTAGAAAATGAACTAGAAGAGGATAGAACATCATATTTTTGTTCCCGTTTCGTGTACACATATGGTGTCCTGACGTGTGCTGTTCAGTGTATTTCTCACCACGTGTCTCCAATCAAACCTTGGCTATGTATTCCCAAAGCCTGCCAATGAGAGACACAAGGGCTACCTCACGTGTTGGAAATAAGATATTTAACCAAATCTGGCCTTTCTATGTGGCATGACTTCTGTCGATCGTCTTCTTTTCCAATCAGAGCCTGTTCCTTTCTGAACATTCCATTTCAGGGATGGTTCACAGGGCAAAGAGCCGGGTTCTCCGCATCCTAACCCCAACCTTTCTCTCTGTACGGCCTCCGACCCCTACATTTTCCTCCTTATTTTCCCTTAAAGGAGGAAGTCTTTGTGGTCTTACTTCCAATACTTGAACTAATTCCAACAGAGACCTTAGAGCTCACAGGGCTCTCCAAAGAGCGCTCCTAAGTTTTTTTCCCCAGCAGCCACCTGGATCTAGCTTTGCTTTCTAAACCTGTGCAGAAGAACCACCTCGGGAACTGACTAAATTACGGTTCCCTGGGTCCCACCCAGCAGATCTGAAGTCTGTCCCCTGAACTGCATTGCTGACCAGTGGTGCCCCGTGGGCTTCTGAGGACCACACTGGGAGGACCATCATGAATCATGGAGAAAAGGGAGCTCCTTCCCGGAGGCTTTCCTGGTTGCCTCCTGGCTCTGATCACTTCCCTGTTTCCCTTCTGCCTTGGTTTAGGCCACTTTAAATATATTCTTATTGATTTCAGAGAGGCAGGGAGAAGAAGAGAGAGATAGAAATATCAATGATGAGAAGGAATCATTGATTGGCTGCTTCCTTCTACCCTCACCCCCTGCCCTGCCTCTGGGGATGGAGTCCAGAACCCGGGCATATGCCCTGATCAGTAACTGAACCCTGACCTCCTGGATCATACAGTGTTCAGTCACTGAGCCACACCAACCTGGCTTAGGCCACTTTATATGTATTTGCCATCATTTGCACATTGAAAAATTACTGTCTCTGAATCCCATCTTTCTATTTAAATTTTAAATTCCCCCAAGGAACTGCGTGATTCATTATTATTTCCCCTGAGTGTCCGGCAGAGGACCCTGCTCACGTCCACCTTCCCATAGTTCTTTGTGCATAGGACAGAGTCCTCCCCCCCCCCTCCCCCGGCTTCCATCCCCAGGTGGGAGTCCGGCCCAGGAGTGCTAAGGGAAGGGTGAGCGTCTGAGCTGTTCCCTGGATCGAACAGCATTATTGACTGGGTGATTTGGCTGTCTGACTTTCTCCTTTCCATCTAACCTCCAAGGTTTAGGGAGAAGTGAATTGGTAAAGACGAATGAGTCCTGATGACCCCCTGGGGTTGCAGCTTCATCAAAGGCTCTTATATTCTTTCCATCTAGAAGCACATGGAGCAGCAGAGGCAGAGGGCTGAGCAGCAGGGCCAGCACTAGTGAGCCAGCTAGCCCAAAACAGCCCGAAGCAAGCACCCAGGCCCTGAATGCCAATACCTCGGCCTTAGAATGGACAGGGGAGAGGGCTGAGGAAGCCCTGGGCACAGCCCTGTCCCTGGACTAAACACTTCCTCAGGCAGAGGTCGGCTTGGTCCATTCTCTTGTCCTGAGGAACTGTCCTACGTAATAAACAATTTGGGTAAAATAATAATTTTATATATATATATATATATATATATTCATTCTTTCTGCACATAACTAGTTTATTGAAGATTTTGATTCACTGAGATACAAATATGGAATGGCTTTATTTTTTCCCCCCAATCACTGCCTTTAACTGTGTTGAATCTACATTTTCAAATCTCTGATGAGGTGCATAGTCTTACCCACTTATCCCACTTTAAATCCTCAATCTCATTCCCTTTCTGCAACCTCATTCAGCCTGACCCCGGCTAAGGGGGCCTGGGAGTGGGGGTGACATCCTGGTTTATTCTTTTGCTTCTTCCCCTCATCCCTCCTCTATCTCCATCTCTCTTCCCAGGCACTGGAGTGGAGCTAACACTGGATTCTCTGTGCCTTTGAGGTCCTCTCTGGGTGGACATCATCTGTCCTTTGATGCCATTAAGTTGGCAGGCATCTTTCTTGAGGAACATGAGTGAGTTCTTCCTGAAACCAATGAAAAGCTCTGAGTTGACCTCTTCTGACCCACTCTCTCCTCTTGCCGAAGCAATGAGGGTAACATTGACGCTGAGCCTCGATTCTGTGCGGGGAGCCCTCAGTGAGTTGTCTCACGTTGTCCTTAGGAGGGTCACAGGGGCTGGTCTCCCGCCAGGTGAGGCCCAAACTGGACTCAGCACCGTGTCCTCTGGTCAAAGTCCTCTGGGTTGTTGTTGTTCTTTTCCCCTCCAAACCCCCCTGGCTCCTCATGGAAAGGAGACCCCACAACCCCGAGAGAGCCAGTTGTCAAAGGGATTAAACTCTCCTGTCAGAAAGCTCACCCTTGTGTCTTCTTCTTCCCACTCCTCCTGCCGGGAGTCACATCTGTTCCTGTTTGAACCTCAGCGGAGGTGAAGACAGCCTGTCACTGGGCACGGCCTCCGCCTGAGGTACCCAGGGCCTTCGGTCCACGAAGCCTTTTCTGTCTTCCTCAGGTGCTACGAACGCATCTCCTTTGCTGGGGGGTTCTTTTCTGGAAAAAGAAAAGTCATAGGGGAGGAAGGAGAAAGGCAAGGGAAGAAGAGGGATGAGGAGATAAATTAGCACCACTCTCCCCGAGCTGAGGGAGACTGATCTGCCTGAGCCATTTATGCAGAAGCATGCAGAAGCGGCCCGAGCTCCTGGACTCTGCCCAGTATCCTGGCCTGCAAAGAGTCCTGAAGGCAGGATGTGAGGGAGGGGTGAGCCCCAAAATGCTGGGCCCCTTGCAGGCCAGGACGCTGGGCAGAGAGTCCAGGAGCTTGGGCCACTTCTGCGTGCTTCTGCATAAATGGCTAATGGCCCACCTCCCTCCACGGACCGCAGACCCTGCCTCTGGAAGGGAAGATGGGTGACGTGGCCTCCGGAATGCCTCAGTCACAGGTGGATGGCATTTGCTGACTCTAGAAGGGAGAAGGAAAAGCTGAGGACAGGGGTTAGCCCACTCCTCTGTCCCCCTGCCATTCAGAGCCCATCTCCCCATACGTTGCGGAGGGCGGCAGGAGCGGGTGACTAATGCATGTCGTTTTCAAGATGCTCTCGCTGCACAGGAAGAGTACATTCAGACCCAGGTTTTAATTGTGTGTGATTTTAGCTGAGATGGCGTTAATTTATTTCCTTTGCTACTTCAGCGCTTCTCCCTCTTTCATCACCGTGAAATTATCTGGAATGTGTCTTTTTTTCTTAAAGACAAAGAGAAGAAGCTGATCTTGCTCCTTTTCCATGGATCGAGGTTTAGAACATTCTGGAGGCTGCCAGATGCTGCTCAGCGAGGGCTTCGGGTTGGAGACCCTATGGTCTCCCTCTCCCTCGCCTCCCTGTCCTCAGATTTCCCCCAGGGAGTGCTGGCTAAGGCAGAACCTCACTATCCAGCCAGCCCCTCTGACAAATCCACCACCAGGCGGGAATTTCCAGCCAGGGCTGGCTCCAGTCAGTTTCCAAAACGAGAGATGCTTTCTTCCTTCTACAACCTTCAGGGAAAGGGGAAACAAAGCATTTCTTGGAGGAAGGGGACAGGGTTACTCAAAGAGGGTCAGGAGGCACCCAGGGCCTCCGGCTGCTGCTCTGAAGCTCATGCTTCTGACTTTGGCTGGCAGAGGATGTGTTGTGTAGGAAAGTGGGTAGGGCCAGGGTGAATATGCTACCCCCTAAGACAATGTTTTTAATTTTGCTCTTTTCCCCTCGAACGCTCTTTGTGCTAAGCGTAAAAATAGCACACACACTCCTTCAGAGATTCTGCTGCATCTTGCCCCAGAAATTTGCCCTCTTGGACAATTATTTTTATTTTTCTGTGTGTCTGTACTAGTGAAGACCATTTTATCAAGCCTGCTTTACTCCAGTTTTTATTATCAAAATAAAATAATTGTTATTTTCCAAATATAGAATTATAGTGTCATCTTGAATATGCTTTTTCAACCTCCATGTTAAGTCCCAAATTGGAGTTTAAGTTCCTCGCCCCTCCCTGAGGGAGAATCAGAGAGCCATGCCTTCATACCCAGAGCGAAATCAGAGAAGCACTGGCCGTGCTAGACTCTGGGACAATTTAAAGACCCTTCTGCCTTCTTTGCAAGTTGCTCTCCCCATCCTGTGAAATCAGTGTCCTCTTTGGTCATTCTGGCACATAGTAGGACATTCAATAGTATATGTTGCATGAGTCTGACAGTATTAAATAATTACGAGGTGCTTGGCACTGTGTTGGTTCCTGGTACCCTACAAAGCGCTCAATAAGCATTAGCTCTTGCTCCTAACGCCCCTGACACCCTGCCTCTTCCACGCGTCCTGTTGTCTGCTCTCTGTTAAGAAGTCCAACTGGCCCAGCCAGTGTGGCTCAGTGATGGAGTGTTGACCCATGAACCATGAGGTCACAGTCCTATTCGAGGTCAGGGCACATGGCCTGGGTTTCGGGCTTGATCCCCAACAGGAGGCGTGCAGGAGACAGCCAATTGATGATTCTCTCTCATCATTGATGTTTCTCTCTCTCTCCCTCCTCTCCCTTCTCACTCTAAAAATCAATAAAAACATTAAAAAAAAAAAAAAAAAAAAGAAGCTCCAGCTGGTAGAGATGCCAGTTTTCTTGGGGTGAGATGGGATGGCCCTCAACATCTTGTTTTGCAGAACTTGCGTCCCACTTCCAAATGGTGACTGCCTGTCCAGATACTGGCTTCTTCTAGTTGAGTCATAAGCCTAGCACAGTGCTATGCACATAGTAGGGCCATTTGTTAAGGGAGCAGAGCCAGGGGGGAGCTGTGGCTGGACCACACGGCTGCTTCCTGAACAATAAAGCCTCTGACTATGCTCTTTACAGTGTATGGGTCTCTGATGGACCAGCACATTCTCGTGGCTTCAAATGCATCCTGGGCAACCCATCATTCTAGTGTGTTTAGGGGTTTATTAGAGGCCAGTATCACTCTGCTGTTTAAAACTTGTTTCTGAATCCTCCCTGGATTGCTTTGAATAGCTTTGGAGTCTGGACAGCTCTCTTTTCCAATTGCTTTTGGTCATTTCCTGGCTGTGTCTGCTGCAGGCTCAGTCTCTGCAGCGTGATAAGCATCAGCTCCTTTTCCAGCCGGGCCCAGCCTAGATTTAGTGGATGCCTCTAGCCTGGATGGAGACATTTCAATTCCCAGATGTGCCTATCTGTCCATTTGCTTGACCTGCAGTTTCTTAAAAACAAAACATATACTTATTATAGTATAGGCATGCAATCACCTTTCAGACATGCGTCCCGAAGATATGAGCACTTATGTCTACATAACGGCTTGTTCATAAATGTTCATACAGTTTTATTTGTAACTAGAGGCCTGACACATAATTCATGCACAGGTGGGGTCTGGCTGGCCTGCCTCGCTGGGGGTTGATCGGGGCCAGACCCGTAGGGGTGGGGTGGGAGGGAGGGGCTGTGGGAGGTTGGCCGGCCGATGGGGGTGTGTGTGTCATAGCAACCAGTCATTCCAGTTGTTCTGTCATTCAGGTCGCTTGGCTTTTATATATATAGATAGCCCCAGACTGGAAGCAACTCAGATGCCTTTCAGTGGGTGAATGGTTAGACAAATGGTGGTCCATCTATACCACGGAGTACAACTCAACAACAAACAGGAACAAACTATGGATACATAACAACTTGGATAGATCTCAGGGCCTTGTGTTGAGAGAGAAACGCCAATTTCAAAAGGTTACATACTGCATGATTTCATTTATGACATTCTCAAAATGATAAAACTGTACAGATGGAGAACAGATTAGCTGTTGCCAGGGTTTGGGGAGGAGGAGTGGTTAAGGAGGAGAGGGGTATCGTGCTACTGTGAAGGGAATAGTTCTGTATCTTGATTATGGTGGTGGTTACACCTGATAAAATTACAATACATAGCACGTGCGTACACACACACACACAGAAGTGAAATCTGAACTAGATCTGTGGACTGTACCAATGTCCATTTCTTGTCAGCTCCTGGTCTGCCTCTGGTCTCCAGCATGACAATCACGGTAGGTTTCGAAGGCCAGTCTCAAATACCAGGAATATAGCTAGCATACGTTAGTTCTCCCTTTAACTGATCATGAATTCATTTTTTCTGGAATCAGCATAATCTCTTTTGGGAGCTCTACATATTTCCAGCCTCTGCCTTTTCTTGAGGTATTGTATTCTAAGTGGATTATCTACCCTGTGAAGGAGGACTATAAACACATTTTGTTTATTTGATTATTCTAAGCCTAATCCTTTCACCTTCAAGTTCAAGGAGGATCCTGAATTCAATTACCACAGGACTGCATTCTATTGCTGCTTTATTGTGTGGCCAAGTCCGTATTCTCCAAGCCCCTGTTTTGCTCTTGGTGGTCCAGGGCTCCACCCTGCAGTTGTCATGGGATACGAAGTGCCGCCTGCCCTAGAGGGGTCCCGGGTGGCGGGCATGAAAGTGCCATTCTAAGACTTGATTCATTTACACCTTCTCTCCTCACCCTAAAATCTCTGGAAGGGAAAGACACAGGCCTCATCCTGCCCAATCACACTTCATCTCCCTGCTGTTCATCTAGGCCCACCCCCATCTTTTGCACCCTGATTGTGTGGAGCTCTCAAGAAGGCACACAATCATCCAGGAATGTAACTTACCCTTTGTCCTATTTTGTGGGTGAAGACCCTGAGACCCCATTGTAGTTAACGGCAGAGCTGGTCTGCAGCTCCCCGAGGTACTTCCAGCTGCTCCTCTTAGAGAATAAGTTCCATGAATGTATTCCAGTTTTGTTTTGCTAATTGGGGAGCTTGGTGACCACAGAGGTAGGACTTCGCCTGAGCTGTCCTTGCAATAACGCAGAGTTGGTCTTGGGTCTCTGGGCCTCACCCTCTATTTGCCCTGAGGCTGGTTCTTCCAAGGGCTGAACGGAGTGGGGGAAGCTCAGGGAAAAAGGAGGAGATGCCTCTGGGGCATCCCTTGCTTTTTGGTGCTCTGGCTTTGGGGGCATCAGGTTTACATTCTGAAGGGTCAGTCCTGTCCAGGGACAAGAAGGCTGAACCTGAAGGTGTGGGCAGTTGGAGTGATGCTGGCAAGTACTGTGGGCAGACGGGAATAGCATCCTTCAGTGGGTTAAACAAACACCCTCCCCAACCAACTACTCCCATGCATACACACAGGCACCTGCACATACACACATGTACATATATGCACACACACACACACACACACACACACACACACACACACACCATGGGATTTAAGTTTACTTATTCCTGACCTCTAGTATGGTGAATGGTTGAAGACACAAATAATTATACCTGTCTTACCTGGTTTGAATCTTGATTCTGGTCATGTGGCTTTGGGCAAGTCTTGTAAATACTCTTAGCCTTCATCTTCATCTCTAAATAGAGGTTATGAATGGCGGCTATCTCATAGGAATGTCATGAGTATGGAAGAGAATATATGTAAAGTACCCAATCCAGTCCTTGGTACTTAGTGATAGCTCAATAAGTGTAAGTTATTTTGACAATGCTGATCATGATGACAGTGAGCGTGGATGTTTTAAAATCACTCTGTATTTGCATCCTTCATGTTTCAGCATTGGCACCACTTCCTCTAGAAAACCTTGCCTGGCCCCACAAGACTGGAGATCCACCCTCTGGGTCCCCTAGCATCCAAAGTTGTTTACCTTAGTATTTTCACACTGCACCAGTGGTCCTGTCAACCACACTGAGCTGAGAACAGCATCCACACCTTGTTCATCCTTCTATCTTCCAGGTTTAGCACAATGCCTGCCAAATGGTAGGTACTCAAGAAGTATTTGCTGAATGAATGGATAAGTAAAGGGGTGAATGAGTGCATGAGAAGATGATGTGTAGATGTGGGGACTCAAGATTTCCTCTCATTTACTTCTACCTTCTGGAGCATCTGTCCATACCTTTTCATTTTTCTTGATAATTCCCAACCTTTAGGGCCCATCTGAAGTCCCTGCCTCTTCTGTGAAGCCTTCCCTGATCACGCCAACCTGCTGTGAGTCCTCCTGGGTTGGGATTACATGAGAATTAGGTAGCATTGACTTGGACCGCCAGGTATCTTTTTACATTTATGTCCTTTCTCCTCCAAATGTAAGTTCCTAGAGCAAGGATTTAATCTTATTCTGCTCTGTATCTTCAGAGTGCTTTGTAAACCCCAGGGACCCAATATATGTTTATAGGTTGAGAATCAAACGAATTACATATGAGGCAGAGGGTCCAGGAGAGCCCCAAGCAGGAACAACAGTAGTCGTTCTCCCATCTATTAACTGGGTCACCTTGGGCCCGTTCCTTGCTTTCTGTGTCTCATTTTCTTCAGCTGCACTGAGCAGTAAAACTCCAGGGGGTTGACGAGAAAATGAACGTGAAGTCCCTCACACAAGACCCAGTAGGCGCCACATTTGTTTTTCTTCTACATCCATTTCCACTCCTGTGGTCACCATGGTTGCAGGGCTAGAGAAATGTCAGAACCGGGACATTTAAGTCCAGGTCTGTCTGACATGAAATCCATACAGCGTACAGTGCATTCTAGAAAGAGCCCTGAAGTGACATGGAGCAAGACAATAACCCTTCTCGGTTTCTTCACAATGGGGTGGTCCAGCTAGGTGATGTCATAACCGATATCATGTTGTGGCTTTCTACCCAACTGTGAGCTTCAAGGGCAGGAACCAGATAGCCGTTGAGGTCCCTTCCACAGCATCTCTCATTCTCCCTACATAGAGGAGACTCAGATAGCTTGTAATGGATATTAGACAAACGGGCTGTGGTGTGTGAGTAGGAAAGGTGCTGAGTGATGTTGGCTAAGAGTGAAAGGAGATGATGGTAAAACCAAGTGCCACTGCTGTCAGCCAAGGGAGGCCTGGCCAGGCCAAAGGGAGGATGGTTCTTCTGTCTGCTGGGTCTGGGTGAAAGCATGCAGGCAGGAGTGTTGTGACCTCAGCAGTTCTAAGGACAGGCATTTCTGAGTGGGTCTAGGTGAACATGTGGTTTCGGTGGCTGTGGAGAGAGGTGGCCTTGACTCTGAGCTGTGGCTGGACCTGTTTACCTGTGCTGAACCGCAGCGCCCAGAATTCAGCAGCTGAGTAACCATGGCCTCACCACTTTCCATGGCTTGAAATGGCTGTCTCCTCTTCTCTAGCCAGGAAAGTCAGTCTTCAACACTCAGCTCTGTGGCATGTCCCTGGGTGCCCTGGTAGAAGCGATCTGATCCCTCTCTCCTGCTCCTCTCCTGTGATTAATTCGAGGCAGTGCCTTGACATTTATCACCGCCGAGAAGCCTGTTTGGGGCCCTTGATATCTGACCAAACCCATGATGTGTTCAAGGCCCCTGGTCCCCCTCCTAGATGGTCCCGCAGCAGTGTTCGGAGTAGCTCCCAGTCCTCCCTGATGATCCATTTACGTAACCCACCACCTGCTCATGTCTGCCTGATGCCTCCTTCATGTGTGCTTGCCCCCTCTCCCTCCCAGAATCACACCGTTGAATCCCTCATGGGTGGCTGGATCACCTGCCCACTCGGGGCCCAGCTGCCGGTGGGCTTGGCCCAGGAGCCGGCAGGTTTGGACAAGTCTTCCTTTTCCCCGGGTAGGATCGGGAGTGGAGCTTTTTGCTGGGCATCCCAGGCAGTGAGCCAACTGTGGTTTTCCCACTGGCCTCCTGGAATGTGCCTCTCACCCTCACCGGCCCCGAGAGAGTGATGTTGGAGGGTGTCGCAGCTCCCGGCCCTGACACAGCAGACTGGCTGGGAGGGCCCAGGTGGAGGGGGATATTGTTCCTCTGGCTACTTTATTTCTTTGGTTTGTGGCTGTTTGACAACAGCAGTAAAAACAGCTTATAAATTAGGTGCACGGATATAAAGTGCAGACACAGCCGTTGTGCAGGGCACAGAGCGCTCTGCTTCCCGGGGTCCTGCCGGCTGCCTGGCAGACGGGACCATCCTCCCCCAGGGCCCAGGCCTGGGGCAGGGCGGGAGAGGCCCGCTTTCATCCCCAGGCCTGCCCTCATCACAGAAGGGCAGGACCTGCTGGGGCCCCTCCGAGGCTCTTCAAACAGAGAGAAGTTTCTATCTTTTCTGTGTGGTCCCATTTACATCAGGAAACTGGAGCTTGGAGAACATAAACCAGGGATGCAGGGGAGGGATTTTTTAAAAGCTGGATTTAAATCAACTAGAAGATCTCAAATGGGGCCAGTGAGGAGGAAAAGCAAGAAGGAGGCAGGTAGCCTGATCGTCAGTAGCTTTGTGATCTGCACCATCAGGAGCTCAGTGTGACCTCACACACCTTCAGGAGCTCAGTGTGACCTCCTGCACCATCAGGAGCTCAGTGTGACCTCACACACCTTCAGGAGCTCAGTGTGACCTCCTGCATCATCAGGAGCTCAGTGTGACCTCACACACCGTCAGGAGCTCAGTGTGACCTCATACATCATCAGGAGCTTTGTGACCTCATGGACTGTCAGGAGCTCAGTGTGACCTCATGAACCTTCAGGAGCTCAGTGTGACCTCATGCACCGTCAGGAGCTGTGACCTCTCTCTCTGGCTTGTTCAGAAACCCAGTTCTTCTAATGGAGGAGGAGTCCCACAGAACTGAGGATGGGGCCTCAGGGTCCCGGATCTCAGTGCAGCTTGAGGCACTTCCAGGACAGGCCTAGTCTCCTGGCAGCCTTTGCAGACTGCTTCTCTGGCCACATGAAGGGGCTGGCTCAGCCCTCTACGAAGCATTTTCCATCTACCCCTTGGCAGGGACAAAATCTGGTGTCCTGCCACTGCATCTTCCTGCCCCAGGTCCCAGGAGAGCCTGAGGGCCCGGTCATAGCCTGCGAGCAGGGGGCTAACCATCCACCCAGCGGTGCTCATTGCACTCTGCATGCAGGTGCCTTAGCACTAGATGACAATTAGAGCATACGCTTAGGGTTAGTTTCTGAGCACAGAACACAGCTCTTTGGACTCAGCACCCCCATTCTGTTCCTGGGCTCCTCCCATCAGCCTCTGGCACAGCTGCGTACGCTCCTACCACTGGGCTCTGCTCCGCATTTGTTACTGTGTTTTCTTTGCCTACGTCAGTGTTTCCCAAAGTGTGGTACGCATACCCCCAGGGGTATGGGAAGAGTTTGGTGGGGGTACGCGTTGCACCAGAGTTTGGTGGGGACATGCACTGCACCATGCTTAGCTGCACCTAATTCTACGTTCTCTAGAGTACGAGGGGTACTCAACATTATGAAAATTATAGAAGGGGTACACACATGTCCAAAGTTTGGGAAACACACATCATTGTGTGTGCATCCTGCCCACAGGAGGACAGCTTCGGGGCAGGAATGGGAGCTGCTCCTCTTCTAGATCGGGGGTTCTGCTCTAGGAGCAGGCCATAGGATGCCAATAGGTGCGGAGAGAACACCCAGGCACCCAGGGAGAGGGCACTCAGGCATGTGCGAGTGTGTGTACACGTGTACACATATGTGAAAAAATAGACATTGAGGTATAGGTCACAAGTTTTTTGGGGGGTATGTGTGCTGTTTTTTTCAGGCATTTTAGGTTTTTATTTATTCCCTTATGCAGGTGCCCATATATCTCACCATCACTCAAGCCCAGGAGGTCTTGGAGAGGCAAGTTCCTGGGCTATATTAGACCAAGATTAGTGTGTATGTGTGTGTGTTGATTTCAGAGAGAAAGAGTGTGGGGAGAAACATTGATTTGTTGTTTCATTTATTTATATATTCACTGCTTGATTGCTGTGTGCGCCCTGACCAAGGTTTGATCACCTAAAACCTTGACATAATGGGCTGATGCTCTAACGCAGAGGTTGCCAACCTTTTGGACCTCACAGACCACCAGTGGTCCACAGACCACCAGTTGGAAACCACTGCTTTAACCAGCTGAGCCGTGGTTGACAACTGGGCCAGGGCCAAGATTCAATGTGCTTTAGACCAGCAAGCTACAAGGCAATGTGCCATCTATTTTTGAAAAAGAGGACATTTCTGACCCACTGGAAACATCTGGGAAGTACTCTGTCCAATCTAATGAGCTGTGTGACCTTAGGCAAGTGGCTTAACCTTTCTGAGTTCAGAGATTTTATCTTGGAAGTTAGGAAAGTGATCTGTGAAACTGCTATGAAGACCAAATGGGATAAGAGAGATGAGAAAGAGCCCAGAGTGTCTACAATTCTATAAAAACAGTCACAACCACAAGGACCTGCAGGTGTAGACTATGACAGTGATTTTTAATCAGTGTGCTGCAAGCATTTGTAAAATCTTCAATCACTGACTATTTAGTCAGGGCACTTGCCAGTGGTCTTAATCCAGCATCTAGAAGGGTTCAGAAGTCTGGAGAAGGTGCTGTGTGTAAATTTATCAAGAGTCCAGGGACGAAGCATAATTTTGGAAGGCATTATGGGAAGCCAGAGAAGATTTAGCTAAAGGAACTAAGCTCTCCAAGTTCTCTCTTGTCTCAGGACCCCTTGCTTTTTATTCACATAAATTGTCCTAAGGCAAGATAGATATACACATCAGAGGCCAGGTTTAGCATTCAGAATCCATTGTCAGATCGGAAGAATTGCCTATAGCTGTTCAGGTATTTGGCCAGTAGGAGGCAATAACATGTAGATTGAAATGCCCTCAGCTGTCTGGCAGCAAGCAATCATTTATGCATCCGTTTCAGGTTTGGAGAAATGCCCTCAGACATTTCCAGATGATTCAGCCCTGCTGACATGCTGGAACTGGCTTCCAGCAGGCACTGACCTCTTTCCCTTTAGATTGTCAAATAAAACAATGACAACAGCCAACACGACAATAGCTATCTTGTGTGAATGAATAAAAATTACACTTAATTTTTTTTTGGGAGGGGGTCAGATTGGCAGAAAATACATTTTTTTTGGTGTGCCAAAGCATTTTAGTAATTAGTTTATATGTGCCACGAGGTGGAAAAAGTTGGAAATTGATGACTATGGGAAGTACCAGGAGGAAGCTGAGGACTTTTCCACATCCACCCTATCTCCACTTCCATGTGCTTGGCTGATCCTCTCCCTTTTCCTGTGGGGGGTGTGTGTTTCAGTTACTCACACACACCTGGAGCCCCAGATGCTGTGGATTGATGGTTGACCACCCCTGCCACCTGGGGCATCCAAGAACCCATATTTCCCCAAAGTGTGGGGCCCTGAACCAGTGTGACACTACAGCCCTACTGGCCACCCTTAGCCCACACTCAGGGACCCAGGAGACTCTAAGATGACCCTGGATATAAGTCTGGATTCATTTGAGGGGACTCTCCTGGGCCAACAGTTCCTTTGGGGGGTCAAGGAGATATCCTGGGATACTCTTTGGCTGGTCTATGTGGAGTAGCTGTCCCCAGTGTGGGGGCCTCCTGGGTAGGTAGCTGCCCTGAAATGCTAAGGATGTGTGAGCTGCAGGAGACACGTTCATGGCCACCAGGAGCAGCTCCCGCCTCACTGACTGGGTTTACAACCGAAGAAGTCTTTCTATTTTAGCGGAATGGGAATCAAAGGACCTTTCTTGTGTCTGAGAGAGTCTCTCCCCTCATCCCCCCCAATCCATATCAACGGTGCAGGCTGACCCTCGTCCCCACCCAGCACATGGCCGAGGTGTTTCTGCCCCTCTGGGAGCTCCCAGAACAGGGACCCAGGCCTGTCCCACTCTCCGCCTTCATCAGTACATGACTACAGTACATGACTGGTTACCCGGGCTTCAGGTTGGCTCTGGCCGACCGGCAAATGCAGATTCCCCCGGTCTCTATGGGGCTGCACCCAGGATGAGCCACCCTTAGAGAAGTGCCCGTGTCTCCATGGATCTGGAAACACAGTAGCCGCAGGTGGAGGCACACCAGAGGGGGCTGCGGTGGCCCCTCTCTCCTCCCACCAGTTCCCACCGCCAGGAGGGGTGGTGTTGGGCTGGGAGGGGCTGTATCCCCACGGAGAGCGAGCATCTTTGTGTGTGTGTGTGTGTGTGTGTGTGTGTGTGTGTGTGTGTCTGCTCTGCTTCTGCTGTTGCAGGAAGAAAAGGCCTCACACTAAAGCCTTCCTCCCCGCTGTCCCCAGCGCGGCATCTCCCCTCCTACTCCTCTGCTTTCTATCGATTTAAATAGAGAGAAGGCTGGTGGGGGAGAGGAGAGCGGCCATGGGAACAAGAGGCGGACTAAAGCAGAGAGGGAAGCAGAAGAGGACTGAGCAGCAGGGTGGGCGGCAGAGAGGAGAGGCAGGAAGAGAAGGAGCTGAAAGAAGATAAGCAGGGGACTCGGGAGCAAGAAAATCCTCAGGGAGAGAGACAAGGAGAGGGGAGCGGAGAGAAGTGACTCCTCCCAGGCCATCCCTCCTCCACCCAGCCAGCTGAAGGGATTTGCCCCAGTGGGGTCCATCAGAGCCCAGCACAGCCCTTCCTAATCCCCCTCCCCTCATCTCCCACCGCAGGACAGAGCTGTGCTTCACTAGACCCTTGATCCTGGCCAGGAGTATGCATGGGCAGAGCTGTCTCCCTCCCCCCCCCCCTGTCCACTCCCCCACCCCCCGCCCCCGATCTGATGGCACACACCCTATCAGATCCCTCTCTGGAGCAGATGAAGGACTTTGCATGGGGCTCTTTGTCTGTTCCAAGGGGAGAGCGATCTCTGAAAAGAGCCCCTAATCCCACCTCTGGCCGGCGGTCCTGCCCTCCCCTCCCCATGGCAGGCTCTTTGCGGGTGATCTCTGAACCGGGCTCTGCTGTCCCCATTCTGTTCTGTCCTGGGGCTTGGCTTAGGAAGAGACTCACACAGTGGTATTTGCAGGCACACCGTTGAATGTGTCTGTGTTGCCATGGCAACGGCGAGGGCTGCCCCTGTTCTCTCACTCACCCCATACTCCCTCCTTCCACAGGCTAAATACCTCCGGCTCTCAGTTCTCCCCACCCCTCACACACCATTATTCCCAATTCCATGGGGCTTCAGCTCCCCTCCTCCCTCTCCTTCCGCAGGAGTAAAGCTACACAGATCTCTCTCCAGTCCGAACCGTGTAGGTCCCCATGCATCGAGGGTGGAGGCGTGAGTTGCGACTGGGAGCAGAGGGGTGAAGGGCCCTGGCCCAGCGAGGCTTGTGGGCATGCTCAGGTCTCCAGCATCGTCAGAGAAATCGCCATTTCTGTGCTCAGAGTACCCCTCCACACACCCATCCCAGCCCCCAGGCATCCCCAGGACCCCCCAGCCTCCTCTGCCCCAACAGCGTTTGCCCCCTTTTTTCCAGTGCCTGGTCAAGCTTCAGTTCCCCCTAAGCGTTTGCTGTTTAACTCCAGGGCCCCGCAACCCTAGGCCCCACTTGGCCCTAGGTGTTCTCTGGGGTGTTGATCTGCGCTGCTGCTCTTGGCCCCGCCCCACGTCTCTGTTCTGGGGGGATTTGTGTGCAGCCTCCCCAGCAGATGGAGGCAGCACTTAAAAAAAAATATATATATATATATATATATATATATATATATATATATATATATATATAATTATACAATTATATATATAATTGATTTTTTACAGAGAGGAAGGGAGAGGGATAGAGAGCTAAAAACATCGATGAGAGAGAATCATCGATCAGCTGCCTCCTGCACACCCCCTACCGGGGATGTGCCCACAACCAAGGTACATGCCCTTGACCAGAATCGAACCTGGGACCTTTCATTCCGCAGACCGACGCTCTATCCACTGAGCCAAACCGGTTTCGGCGGCAAGATTTTTTTTTCTCTCCAGCACAGTTTGCCATCCCAATGCCCCCGCTCGTTCCGGTGGCAAGCCATCCCCTGTGGATTGGAAGGGTTGACCAGCCCTCTTTCCTTCGTCCTGGCCTATTTGCCCAAGGGCCAGGCCACGAAGCACCTTCCCTGAGACCTGCTGTTAGGACCTGGGACTCTTCCTCTGGACTCCGACCGTAGGACCAGGTAGCCTTGGGCTTCCGGGGCCACATTTTCCACCACAGGAAAAGGCACCAGTGAATGGCAAGAAGCGGTGTCAGGCGAATATATTATACTAGAGGCCCGGTGCATGAAATTCGTGTACTCAGGGGTGGGGGAGCAGTCCCCTCCACCCAGCCTGTACCCTCTCACAGTCCAGGAGCCATCAGTTGGGCATCTTCAGTGTTGCCATGGAGACGGGAGAGGCTCCCGCTACTGCCTCTGTGCTTGCCAGCCGTGAGCTGAGCTTCCGGAGCACTGACCACCAGGGGGCAGTTCCTGCGTGGAGCATCTGGCCCCTGGTGGTCAGTGCATGTCATAGTGACGGGTGGTTCTGCCTTTCGATTGATTTGCGTATTAGCCTTTTATTATACAGGATTAACCCATCCTTCTGGAAACTTCCTCAGAGCAAAGGATGTGTCACCCCTACCAGGTTGGCGCTCTGGGGGCAGGAGCTGGATTCCCCCATCACGCTGGGAGCTTCCCCGGGCTAGGAGGGTTTCTTAAGTGGATTAGGTGCTAACGTCTTTGTAGTTTAGTTGGCAAACTATCAGGCATTTAAGGCTCAGCACGAGGGTTTGATTCCTTATTTGGATAACTTTACAGAAATTGCACCTGACTATAGCTCTGTCTTGCTCACCAGGTGAGGTGCTGAGTCTAAAGAGGAAAGCAAGACAGCCCGGTCTGGGTAGCTCACTCGGTTAGAGTGCCATTCTGATACACCAAGGTTGTGGGTTCAATTCCTGGTCAGGGCATATACAAGAAACAACAAATGAATGCATAGATAAGTGTAACAACAAATAGGTCTCTCTCTCTTCTTCCCTCACTCTCTCTAAAATCAATAAATAAAAATTAAAAAAAATATGTAAAGGCAAGGCCATCGTTGCCGTTGGGGGTTTACAGTCTGGCAGAAAAGCTTGTGCGATGACAGGAGGTGTCCAGTGTCCAGTGGGGCTGTGGGAACGCATGGCAGTACCGTCAGCGGGCAGGCCTGGCAACTTCAGAGAAAGCTCCCGTGCCAAGTGCCAAAAGCGGCAAAGGAGCTTGCCATCTGGGCAGGGCAGAGGGTGGCACTGCAGACCAGGTGGGAGCCAGCCTTTGGGCGTGGGGGCTGTGGGTGTGTGGCAGGTGTGGCAGGGAGGGTGAGCTGGATGCCCCTCATGCTCAGGGCATCCTCCCTGTCCCTCCTCTCCTGGACCCTCCCCGCAGCTGCTTGGCCGCGACAGTCCTTCAGGGCAGAGTGAAGATGCTGGCCACACACTATGCCTAAAGGGACCTCCTTCCTTAGCCCCGGCCTGGGTTCCCATTCGTCAGAACGGTCAGGTGCTGGTACCAGTAAACCATCTAAGCATCCATCAGCTCAGTTCAGCAGGAAGCCGGCTATCTCTCCCTTGATGTCCCTCTCCTCTTCCCCAGCTCTTGCCCCTCATAATTGTTAGAAAAGTCCCAGGGCCCTACCCAGTTTGGCTCAGTGGATAGAGCGTCGGCCTGAGGACTGGAGGGTCCCAGGTTCGATTCCGGCCAAGAGCACATGCCTGGGTTGTGGGCTTGATCCCCAATAGGGGGTGTGCAGGAGGCAGCCAATCTATGATTCTCTCATCATTGATGTTTCTACCTCTCCCTTCCTCTCTGAAATCAATAAAGAAATATATATAAAAGTCCCAGGGTTTGTGAAGTGGGGAGGGGCCAGCAAGTAGATAATGGGAGGGCCTGGCCAGTCTGTACTTCTCTCTGGACCTCAGGAAATGATGCTCCAACAGTGGTCTCCACAGTCCGGGAGGTGTGTGTGTGTGTGTGTAGGGGGGCGGGGGGTTCCGTTGCTGCCTTGATGCCCTTGATGACTGGGTTCGTGAACAGACTGTGCCAGGATGTTCCTCTCTCAGGTCCCTCACATACTGCAAAGAAGTGTCTGCTTCCGTGATCAGCCATTGTCCCCAAAAGTCACCAGCTACGTAGATGGATCGGGGAGAGTTACTCAGCTGGGTAAATGTGAAGATCTAATTGGCTTTTCAAGTGATTCATGGCTCAGGCAGCATCCCATCCATCAAGGAGAAGGGGATTCTGGGGGGCCGTACAAAATGGAAGGTTTACACAGAAAGAAGGTAGGGGTGAGGGAGGTGTTAACAGAAGAAAAGATTATTTGGGGAATGGGAAGATTATTGTTTATACAAATTGCCTCTTCTTTCTGGGGTGAGGCGGGGTGGGATGGAGAGTGTGCTTGTGACAGAATCCCTCATTGGTGTTGATCAGAAAATTCCAGACTGGTTGATTAAGATTATGTTTCTATTCCATGCTTTCATGTCTCTGGATCTATTTGTTTATTACATTCCATGTATAAGTGAGAGCATGTGATACTTGTCTTTCTCCAACTGGCTTATTTCACTTAGCATAATACTCTCCAGGTCCCTCTGTATTGTCTCAAAAGGTAAAAGGTCCTTTTTTTTTTTTTTCCTGAAACCGGTTTGGCTCAGAGGATAGAGTGTCGGCCTGCAAACTGAGAGGTCCCGTGTTTGATTCCTGTCAGGGACATGTACCCTGGTTGTGGGCACATCCCCAGTGGAGGGTGTGCAGGAGGCAGCTGATCAATGATTCTTTCTCATTGATGTTTCTAACTCTCTATCCCTTTCTCTTCCTCTCTGTAAAAAATCAATAATATATATATATATATATATATATATATATATATATATACACACACAATATATATATATATTTAAAAAAAAGAGAGAGATCCTTCTTTTTTACAGCTGATAGTATTCCATGGTGTAAATGTACCACCCAGGTGTCCAGCATTGGATGAATACACAAAGATGATGTGGTTCTTGTGTCTGCATACGATGGCATTTTATTCCGCCAAGAGAAAGGAGAAAACCCTGCTATCTGTGACAAGGTGGGCCTTGAGGGCACTGTGCTGAGTGAGATAAATAAGACAGAGAAAGACAAATATATATGATACTAGTAGCCCTGCGCATGAATCTGTGCGCCAGTAGCTCTCTCTGGTGCCTGGCTACTCCATGCCCACTGCCCAGAGGCCCTCTGCAGCTGGGGTGGAATGCTTGTCTCGTCTCCACGGTGATGAAGCAAGCATTCTGCCAGGCCACTCATGCTGCCCACTCTCAGCCCCCTTTCCCCCCCCCCCCTGCCCCCCAAGAACTGGGGGACTCCGATGGGGCTGAGAGGACTGAGCCCTGCCATCTTGTGACTATGGGCACCTCCATCTTTGTGACGGAGTGATGATTAATTTACATAGTACCCTTTTATTAGATAGGATAGGTGGAGTCTAAAAATAGCTATAGTAGAATGGTGGTTACCAGGGGCTGGGGATGGAGGAATTGGGGCGATGTTGGTCAAAGGGAATAATGCACAGTGAGAAGATGAGTAAGTTCTGAAGAAATAACGCACCCGTGATGATTGTAGTTTATAGCATTAGATGCTTACTAGGAAAAGTTGCCAAAAGACTCCATCTTAGATGTTCTCACCACAAAAAAAAGAAATGATAATTATATGATGTGATGGTGCTGTTACTTCACACTATGATGGTAATCATATTGCAGTATGTAAATAAGTATGTCAAGTCAGCATGTGGTGCACCTTAAACTTACACAATGTGATTCTGTTGAGAGAATTATATCTCAATAAAAAAGAAGAAAAATGCCAGCTAACAAATGTTTAATAAATGATGAAAAGAAAAAAAAAAGGATTCTGTTCTGGGAGAGTTTGAGACTGCAAGTAGACCAGGTATCCTATCTAGGCGTGATGTCATGGGCTGTGAGCATAAGTGTCACCATTTTGGGCCCGCGGTTTTCTCTTTAACAATTGGCTCAGTCCCCTGGTTGGCAAACTTTGGCTCTTGAGCTACATGCAGCACTTTGGCCCTTTGAATTTTTAGCAAAGGCCAGCTTAGGAGTACCCTAATTAATAACAATGTACCTACCTATATAGTTTAAGTTTAAAAAATTTGTCTCTCAAAAGAAATTTCAATCGTACTGTTGATAGTTGGCTCTGTTGACTAATGAGTTTGCCGACCACTGGCCCAGTTACATGCTGTGCCCGGAGCAGCCCCTCTGCCACCAAGATAACAACAGGCTCCAGCATTCAGGCCAGATGGTCAGTCTGAATATTCCCAGGAGCTCTAAGAGACCAGAGTGGCCCCTAGTTTAAGGTGACCAGATTGTCCAGGTGTTGGCGGGACAGTCCTGATTTCTAACAAATTTTCCCGCATCCCGCGGCGTTTTAAAAAAGTCCTGATTTTTTGAAAGATTGGAAACATTGGAAAGATTCTTTCCAAAAATCGGGACTTTTTTAAAATGCCGCAGGACGCGGGAAAAAATTGTTAGAAATCGGGACTGTCCCGCCAACACCAGGGCAATCTGGTCACCTTACCCTACTTGCCTGGTACGGGACCTGGGGGTGATGGAGGCAGAGGACTATTAGGCGCTGGGGGCGGGGCCGGCTCTGGATAGAGGAAGTCTGGCTCTGGATTAGTTTGCATATCAGAGGCTCGCTCCCAGCTGGGCCCTTTGCTCTCTCTAAGAATTGGCTGGGTAAGGCTGGCTCTCCAGCCAGAAATGTTTATGTCATAACATCCCAATATACAGGAAATAAAAATATGAACACGACACCTACTGAGTCAGAAACTCCGGGGGTGGGTGGGGCTCGGCGCTGTTTCCATGCCCTCCACAAGATTCGGATTCTACGACCTACTGACTTATCCCAGAGGGGAGAAGCCCAGCCTCCATCAAGCCACGTAGGTCCCTTCCTGTGTCCAGTGGGAGCCCCGTGGGCAGGCTTTGCCAGCAGGAGGGGCTGCTCTCAGCGAGCCAGCCCTGTGCCTAGGGAGGGGCAGCTGCAGGCCGGAGCTGCTGGGTGCTGTCCAGCCCTTTCGAGCCAGCCCTGCCACCACCTGGTGCAGGGGTCGGCAACATTTAAGACATAAAGAGCCACTTGGACCTGTTTTCGAAGGAAAAAAAAAAATCTGGGAGCCGCAAAACCATTGTGACATTTAAAACAAATATAACACTGCATATATTGTTTCTTACCTTAATGCTATATACCGGAACGTGCAGAAAAATGATTTTTTCACTTAACAAAAAGAGCCGCATGCGGCTCCGGAGCCGCAGGTTGCCGACACCTGACCTGGTGTATGGGCTTGTCACCGCCTCACCTGTGACTCCTCAGCAGAATGAGGGGCTTTCCCTGATTCTGTTCCTCACTCCCAGTCACCCTGCATATAGATAGAGTCCATGGCATGAGTGTGGAAGCATGCGGTAGGCTTGATAATGGCAGTTGAATTTTAAAATATTCTCTTGTCCTCCCAGTTTTGCCAAACCTTCCTTTAAATTATATATATATAAACACACACACACACACACACACACACACACACACATATATAACATCATTGATCGGCTGCCTCCTGTATGCCCCCTTTGGGGATCAAGCATGCCATGGGGGCATGTGCCCTGACCGGGAATCAAACCGTGACCTCCTGGTTCATTGTTCCATGCTCAACTACTGAGCTGGGCGCCAAATCTTCCTTTTAATTTTTATCTCTGCCCCCACTCTGTGCTTTCATCAGGCCTCGGGGCCCTCTCTGCTCCAGAATGGTCTCTTTCCAGAATTAGCATCCTTACAGCCCACAATATTGTGGGGAGGGGAGCACCCGTAGATCGTCCTCAAGAACCAGGTGATGGAGAGTTTGCATCAGGCACCGAGTGAGGGGCAGCCTCAGACATCCGCTCAGCTGCTTCCTGTTACCACCCAATCTCCCTTCCTCTTCAGGCAGGCCTCGGCCAGCCGCTCTGTGCAGCAGCTCAGAATGTCCGTGCCCAGAGGCCCGCAGAGACCCCTGAGCACCTCCCCCACCCCGCTCCGCTCCGCCAGGGAGCCTCTGCCAATGGCTGGTTATATATATCCTGGAGCAGCTGCTGACAGACAGCTGGGCGCTGGGAGGCGGCTGACAGAGACAAGCGAGGCAGAGATGACGGTGGTGGGCGGTGCTGTCACTCTTAGCAGGACTGCTGGGCAGAGCCTCCTCCCCTTCGCCCGGGGAGGGAGCTGTAGGCAGGGCTGACAGGCACACCTGGCAAAGGGCACCTCTGAGGGAAGGGAGCAAGGGCTGTGAACCTGGGAGTGGGGAGGCACCTGGGGTGGGAGGAAGGACTTGGCTCCTGCTGACCTTTGTCAGAAGGAGAGGGAGCAGCTGTGGCTGAGTGATCCAGGCATTCGCCCAAGGCACCTGCTCCCACGCTGTATGACCTTGGGCAGGTCACTCTGGGTGAAGGGAGATGGTTGGACATGATGTTCTCCACGTGAGGGGAGAAGTTACAAACACCGGCACTGGAGTCTGAAGCCTGGCGCTGCCGCTTGCTTGCTGTGTGACCTTGGACCATTTACTTAACCTCTCTGTGCCTCCCTTTCCCTCTTTGTAAAAGGGGGGCTCTTAACAGTGTCTGTATCAGAGGCTTTTTGTAGAACTGAAGTGAGCTAATTACTACATGTGATCGCATGAGAACCGTGCCAGGTACATGGTCATCCGGTCTAATCGGAACCACGAGTCTGTGTTTCTTTGGATGTGTCCCTTTGCTGTAAGGATGTAACTGTGCTGGAAACTATTAAGAGAACAGGGTGGGGCCCTCTTTATATTGTTGCAGGAAGAAGGGGAAGGGTTTGCGGTTATATGTCTTTATCGCCAGACGGGTGACCTGCACATTGGAACATGTTTGGGATAAAGCTACATTTATTCTAAGCCTGAGTCCTCCTCTTCGGACTATCCCTCCGTCAGTGATCTCTAGGGGCTGTTATTGTTTGCTTGAAATGGCAAAAGGCCAAAAGGTTATTGTGCTCTTTTTCTGACGTTGTCATTCTCTTTCCTTGCTGCTCCCCAGCTCCCAACCCCTTTATTCCAACCCCTTTCCAGCCTTCTATTTTAAAAAACTAATACCTGGTCTTGGAGAGAACTGAATCCCAAACATGTAATTAAGTCCCTGGGCACAGCTGTGCCTGCAGCACCCGCTGGCGGTCAGAGGAGGGCGGGGGCTAAGCAGGAATCTGGGGGGAAGGGCCCATCAGTCCCGTCCACCAGCTCTGCTCCCAGCCACGCAAACACACTTGCCCGTTTACAGCGACGCCACCTCAGCTGCGGCGAGTGGGGGCAGCTGAGACCCATGTGGATGGCGGCCCCTTCTCTCGTTTAGAAAAGGACTATCCCCGTGACAGATGAAGCTAAGAAAGCTGATGGGTTTCCATGGAAACCAGCTGAACACAAAGTCTTAGCTTCAGCTAATGCTTGAGTTGTAGCAATACTTCCGTGTTCACAAATTAAATGAACACACACACGTGCATGCATACACACATACACACACGTACACACTCACATACACACACACTGACGTATACACACACACACACACACTCACATATACACACACACTCACTCATATACACACACACTCACACACACACACATACTTACACACCTGTAGAGAAGACGGATTGTTTTTGTTTTTTAAATATATTTTATTGATTTTCTACAGAGAGTTAGAAACATCGATGAGAGAGAAACATCGATCAGCTGCCTCCTGCACACTCCCTACTGGGGATGTGCCCGCAACCAAGGTACACACCCTTGACGAACCAAACCTGGGACCCTTGAGCCCACAGGCCGACGCTCCATCCACTGAGCCAAACCGGTTAGGGTGAGAAGACGAATTGTTGACTCACGCCTCTCTAATGTGGCAGTTAGATTCCAGTGTTGGGTTCCAGATGAGAGTTGAGGAGGAGAATACTCTGTTCCCTTTTAGGGGGACCCTTGCAATTCACTCCTTCCTTGGGAACCTGGAGTACCAGTTCCAACACCCTGACCTTGCCGAGGAGTCACGTTTGGAGAATTACATCCCCGCAGCCTTTGCTGAGCCAGCCGGGTCAGAGACCTCGGTTAGACCGCCTGGTTTCCACGCGTCCCCTGCTTCTGGCCATTGCCACAGGGCTGGGAGAAGGAAGTGTCAGAAATGGTTAGTTATTCATGAAACTTGTCCTGACCACCCCCTCTGCCAGGAATCAGAGGTAATAATAAAAATAATAAAAATGGTGGTCCCTGTCATCACCAAGTTCATAGCTGAGGCAGTGGGAGATATAACAAAAATGATCTGTTACTAATAGTAAGGGATCCATCTTTGCAAATGTTTTTTACAAAGGCAGAAATACTGCATTCAGGGCGAATCCTGGAATGTCTGCGATCCTGAGGGGAGAAAGTGAGATTCGGGGCCACCCCTGGGCCTCCCAGCTTTCCCGGCTCAGTCACTCTGCCTCTGCAGTCACTGCCCCTGCCAGCTGCACAGCTGCCACCCTCCTTCCTTCCCTCCACAGGCTCTGCTGCCTTCTCAACTCCTGGTGCAGGGCTCAGCCTTGTGCTCACAGTGGCAGCCTGGGTGCGGTGAGACCCACAGGGAGGTGTGCACTGCCCTCATGGTTCACCTCCACACGCGGTTACACGGCTTCTCCCTTCACAGTGCGTTGTGGGCCTCAGAGCGGTCACTGTGCACTAGGAAGCACAGCTGGTCTGGGGAGAGCCTGACCTCTGAGGCAGGTTCCAGGCCTCCAGCACTCTCTCCCCTGGGTCTAGACAGGCAGGTCTTGGAGGTTCTGCTCACATGTGCCTGTTTGAGTCCTTCTCTGTCTACTCTTTCCACATTGCACTGTTCCTATCACTCTATTCCCTTCGTTGTTTCCCTCCATAACACGCATTGCCACCAGACCTAACATATGCACTTGTGTATTGTCTATCCTTCTTTGTTAGATAGGAAGCTTATGTCTACTTTGCTCACTGCCATATTTCCTGCACATAGAATGAAATATAGTGGCAACCATACTTTGGTAAAAACTGCTGTTTGAATTTTAACCCTGCTAAGTCTGGCTCCTGCCTGATTAAACACGGAATACTTAGCTTCCAGGTGGAGACCTTGAGGCTAAGGCAGTTTTCCCTTGCCTGGGACCAGGACCACAGGGGATTGATTCCTACTGACTCAGAAGCTTCAGGGATAGAAACTGTAGATAACCTTTAGAGACTAACCGCTGAGCTCTGCTTCTGTGCTATCGCAAGATAGGCCAACATTCCAATATCCAGCAGGATGTGACTAGCGTCAACCCTGTGGGCTGTCCCCAGTCTTTAGAATTTAGTCTTTAGGATTTAGGAACAAAGGAAAATTCTTGCGGTTTAGGCCTTTAAAAAGACTTGCCTACACCTGGAACAGTGCAGTCCTGTGGAGACCACCTGCGTGTGGTGCTCTCTCGGCTGTCCTGGCCAGTTTTTATTTCAATAAATCCTTGCCTGCTTTTTTTTTTTTTTTTTTTTTTTTTTAATTAATCATCAGCCTCCGGTGGTCTTATTTTGAACCCAGGGTTTGACCCCACAACAAGAATATAGTCTGGCACATATTAGGTGCTTAATTTGTTTGTTGAATGAGTAAATGAATGAACACACAGACCTCAAACAGCATCTCGCTGCCTTCTGCTCGGCCCCCTTTGAGGCAGCCCCAGCAGGTCACCAGCCCCCGGCCATGCCAGGCAGGGAGGGGCCCCTTCATAGGGACCAGGAAGCACAGGCTCTGGAGCCCAGGCTGTCAGAGAGACCCTAAAACTTTCAAAGACACAATCACAAATGTCCTGGTTTGGGGATTGGCCCTGTTTCCCCCTCCTCACCCCCCCACCAATCAGCACAGCCCCTCTGGCTGGAAAGGGGCCCGCCTCCCAGAAGTCTCTGCTCTGGTTCCAAGAGCCAACTTCCTCCCACCTGCCCAGCCCTCCCAGAGCGCCAATGGAACCGTCTGGTCTGGAGCTCCAAAGAAAGAAAACAAATTCCGCCAAACACTGTTTATTTTCCCTTCTCTTTGCCCCGAGGCAGGCCTGTGGGGGCTCCTGGGATCCTGAGTGGGGAATCCAGAGTGGTTCTGTGGTTCAGGAGTTTGAAAGGGGGCATTGGGGAGGAGCAGGGAGAAAGATAAAACAGCCACAAAATCTGCCTGACACAGTTATAGCCACATTTGCATAACAGAGGCTGAGCGCTCCTTTAGAAGTAGTGTTAGATTCTCAGGTGATTCCGGACACTTTCCAGCCTGGGGAGAGGCGGAAATCCAGCCTGGAATTGAGGGTCTCTTTTATTTTTATTTATTTATTTATTTATTAAAATATGTTTTATTGGTTTTTTACAGAGAGGAAGAGAGAGGGATAGAGAGTTAGAAACATCAATGAGAGAGAATCATTGATCAGCTGCCTCCTGCACACCCCCTACTGTGGATGTGCTCGCAACCAAGGTACATGCCCTTGACCGGAATCAAACCTGGGACCTTTCAGTCCACAGGCTGACGCTCTATCCACTGAGTCAAACCTGTCTCAGCTTGAGGGTCTCTTTTCGGGTGGTGGGACCGAGGGGTGGCAGACTGTGGGCCTGTTCTGGCCGGGCCAGCTAAGGTTGGCAGCCCAGACAGACCCTCCTGAGCCAGCAGGGAGAGTGTTGAAGACACACAAACCTGCTTTCCATGAAGCGAGCTTCCTGGCAAAGGGACCAGGAAGAGCCAGGGCCAGCCGAAGTGCCTCTGGGCCCCAGGAAAAGCCAGAGGCCACACGGGCAGGAGTGAGGAGGGAGGGGTGGAGTGGGAGGAGAGATCAGAGCTCACGAAGGTCTTGAACTTCAGCTGTGGTCCTGGATGTGACTCAGGAGGAGAGAGGCCTCTGGAGGGTGTTTCCAATAGCAGTGACATTACAGGATTTCTCACGAGGACAGCTCGGGCCACTGTTTGGCATAGAGCCATGGTTGGCAAACTGCGGCTCTCAAGCCACATGCAGCTCTTTGGCCCCTTGAGTGTGGCTCTTCCACAAAATACCACGGCCTGGCCGAGTCTATTTTGAAGAAGTGGCATTAGAAGAAGTTTAAGTTTAAAAAATTTGGCTCTCCAAAGAAATTTCAGTCGTTGTACTGTTGATATTTGGCTCCGTTGACTAATGAGTTTGCCGACCACTGGCATAGAGCAAAGCTAGAGGCAGGGAAGCCCGCTCAGGAGGCAGTGCGGGGTGGGTGTGGGTGGGTGGGAGGGACAAGGACAGTGGGTGGCCGTGTAGGTTGCAGAAAGTGCTCGGAGCGGGCAGAATTGTTTGCTGCCTCAGGTGTAGAGCATGAGAGCTTGTTTGGAGTCCTAGCAGGGAGCACAGCTACTCATTTACCCTTGACCCAAGACCCGTTCTCTCCTCTGAGGGGAAGGTCATCCTCTTGGAGCAAGCAAACAGCTTTGGGAGGGGTGTACATGGGTCAGCTGAATCGGCTCTGGTGATCAACAGGGTGACAGATGTCGCGGCCAGATCACCCTCACGTCCCAGATGTACAATAGAATAAGAGAGAAAGGACTCCAGGGCCGTAGCCCAGGGTTTAGCCTGAGCCACTGGAGCTACCATGTGCTGGGGGTGGGAGGAGGGTGGGGGGAGGGAGAATGGGAAGGGATAAAAGGTCTGCTTTGGAGATGTCGGGTTTCAGCCCCTTAAGGGTCCAGACGGAGAAGTGGAGAGAGCAGTTGGCAATTGGGGCCTGGTGCTCAGGGGCCCAGGTCTGGGTGGGAGCGGCGCATTTGCATACAGATGGCACTTGCAGTGGTGAGAATGGATGAGATCACCTGGGAGCGAGTGCTGATCGGCGGGAAAGGAGGTCTGAGAGGGAGACCCAGGCTGGAGCTGCCGGGAGGTTCTTTCTGGCAGCTTGGTGGTATAGGAGAGAGCCAGTCTGGGTAAACTGAGGCCTAGATTTCAAGCACCTCGGCCTTTGTACAAAAACTCTGCAGCCTCAAATCCCGGAGGCAGCCCAGCGTTGTTGAGGAAGATGGAGCCAGAGGACGGAGCGAGGTGTGACCTGGACAGGTCCCCTCCCTTCCCCAGGCCTCAGCTTCCCCCCCGGAAGAGGAGGGACACATGCCCTGTCCCTAAGGGCCCCTCCTGCTGGCACTCTGAGTTCAGCTCCAGAAAGTCCAGTGCATCAGGAGACATACCTGCCCTCAGGGAGACCGAGGGTGGATACCTCACTGCCCTCACCTGGTTCTCATTGTCCACAACAGCAATTTTCCACTCCTGTGTGGGGTGGGGGTGGGGGGGGGCAGCAAGGGGAGAAAGGAGGGGGGTACCTCAAAATTTTACAACATTCAATGCCATGCCGCCCTAGCTGGTTTGGCTTAGTGGATAGGACCAAAGGCTCGCTGGTTCTATTCCCGGTCAGGGCACGTACCTTGGCTACAGACTTGACCCCTGGCCCTAGTCAGGGCGCATGCAGGAGGCAACCAATTGATATCTCTCTCTCACATCGAAGTTTCTCTCTCTCTGTCCCTCTTCCTCCCTTCCACTCCAAAAATCAATGGAAAATTATCCTAGGGTGAGGATTAACAAAACAACAACAAAAACCCCATGCAATATCTGATTTTTTTAGTGAGGGACCCTGACCTCTTTTTCCTTAGATGGTCAAATAAAAAAATGACAACGGTCAAAACAACAGTAGCTGGTGATGTATGTGAACCAAAATTATACCTATTTTTTTGGTCAGGTCAGCAAATAATGAAATATATTTTTGGGTGTGCCATAGAACTTTAGTAATTAGTTTATGTGTGCCATGAGATGAAAAAGGTTGAAAATCACTGGTCTACAATATACAGTTGAGCCCTGTTCTTTATGGATTCTATACTAGTGTTTGCACATTTGCCTACTCACTGAATTTATCTGTAACACCAAAATCAATGCTGGAGGTGCTTGGGCAGTGGGGGAGGGTGTGTGTGTGTGTCATTTGCAGGCATGTTAAGAAAAGTAAAACATTTTGAGTTGCCTGAGGTACAGGTTCCCAGCTGAGGTCATGTAACCACAGAACCCTCTCAAATGGTCCTAATCTGTTGAATAAGATACTGACTTGCTTTTTCAGAGACAACAGACCAAAACTGCCAGTCATGCAGCCCAAGCATGCGCAGAGGGGAGAACTCTGACCTCCAGCTGCACCGGGGATCCAAAACCCATCGTCTCCCCCAACCAAGGACCAGGACAGAACTGGAACCTGGCCTCCGGAACCACTGCAGAAGCAAAGACTCCGTGGTCCCGGAAGACCTGGTGTCCCAAGGCCAGGTTCTAAGGTGGGTCCGTTAACGGCTGCCCGCCCGCACGTCCACATCCTGCCCCTCCTCACCTCCTCAATGCCTCTCACGGGTCCAGCACACAAGACAGATCTGAGGCACCACTGGGTCTCCCATGCTTTCCGTTCGTGCCTTCTACATCAGCGCACCTTTCCTTACTCCCAACCCTGACATTTTGAGTGTCGGCCTCTCGAAGCCTCGGGTACACAAACTTTGGTCTGGTAACAGTCACACGAGGCGGCTCTCTGCCTTCCTGCCTCTTGCTGGAAGCGGCCCCCAGATGGATGCTGAGGTGCTGCCCGGTGTTCCCAAGGGGGAGAAGGCTGGGATGCGCCTTCTGGGGAAAATGTGATTAGAAAAGCCTCGTTCAGGCGTGAGTGATCGTGCTGTTGGCTGTGAGTTCAATGATAATGCATCAAAACTGCCTGTTAAATGAGGTGTCGTTAAACAGAAATACACATAAAACACAGTTCTGTGTTGATACATTGACAAAATCATCGCGGTCAGGGGCTCACAAGAACCTGACCCGGTACCCGTCAAAGCGATGGCCCAGGATGTGTCAGTTCATGTTTTCAGCGATTTGTAGACTGGAACTACCCTGTTTCCCAGAAAATAAGACAGTGTCTTATATTAAATTTTTCTCCCAAAGTTGCGCTACATCTTATTTTCAGGGGATGTATTATCTTTCCATGCGCTAGGTCTTATTTTTGGAGGATGTCTTATTTTCGGGGAAACACGGTAGTACGGAACAGGAACTGGGCCGGCCTGTAGTGTGTGGGTTCTTGACTTCACATAGAAAAGATTTCACATCATGAGTCCAGTTGATTTTGAGAATATGTTTACTAAAACTGGGACTTGGGGAACAAGGAAGGGCTCAGGATAGAACAAGCTCTAAAAGCCTAGGCGGGCTGCTTTGTCTCTCTAGAAACGTTATGGGAAAGGAGTGAGCCGAGGTGGGGCTGCTTAGCTCACGGGAGAGTCAGAGAAAAGGGGGCCTTGGGAGCAGGTTCGGGGGATTAATCCCAGACGAGCTGCCACTGCCCATTGCTCCCCTGGTTGTAAGTCTTCGGGGAACCCTTAGACAAGAGTAAAGATGCTCCCCTGAGAAGGAAGGAAGGTATGGGTGTGCTCCAGAGAGGGAGAGAGGGTGCCCTGGGGCCTTCGTAATTGAGGGTTTTAAAGACTGGGGGCTAGGAGAGATTTTAGGGGAGGATCTCAATGGAATTACACCAGACTATGCTGATGCACCAAAATGAGATTTAGTCCCTCAATTTCATCTGTTCTTTGGTGTGGTTGGCACAACTGGCACTAATTGGATTTCTGCTATGTCTCCCTGAGTAAGGTGATTTAAGCTATTTATTCTCCGGTTGGAGAGGAGAAGTGTAAACCATTTACTCTTAAGTGTACTTGGTTAGAGAAGATGGGGTTTTGCGATTTACTAGATGGCTGTAAACTGCTTGGCAGTTTAATTATCTGTCTGAGTTTCCCTCTTTCACTTGTCCTAGTTTACTGGCCTCTCTCAGCAACTACGGTGAATAGCAATGACAACAACAAAATCAGTGCATTTAGTTGTTTGTTAAACCTTAGTGTGTGCACACATGGAACAGTTTCAGAACTGCTGGTCTATACCCTGTGTGGAGCAATTTCAATGACGAGAGTGTGGTTCTTGTGTACAGTTTTGTTTTTTTTTTTTGTTATTGTTTTTGATCTTTAGTTTTATAGTAGTCAGTCAAAACTGGTTTCCAAAGTTGCTTTTCTTTCCTGTCCCCTTCAGTATGCATATGATTCATCTACATTAATAAAAGAGAAAGATGCAAATTGACCATACTTTTGTGATGCCCACCAGCCAATCAGGAGTGAGTATGCAAATTGACCCAACAAAGATAGTGAGTTAATTTGCAAACACAGATGCCAAGCAGTCGGGGGGAGGGGGAGAGGGAAGGAGTATGGGGAGGGGAATGGGGAGGGGGAAATGCCGGTGGTCTGCACCACCCCAGCTGCTCCAGGCCTTTGGCAGCCTGGGAAGGCGGAAAGCAAAGGCAGTGCTGGCAGCCAGGGGAAGGAAGGCCCATTCATTTTTTTTATTTTTATTTTTTTTGGAAGGCCCATTCTTGCATGAATCTTCATGCATCAGACCTCTAGTTTATAATTTATTTCTTAGTTTGCATTGCATTTTAAGTTCCTCTAACATTCTGTGTATGTGTGTGTGTGTGTTTTTTTTTAATTTGCACATAGTAAATTTACTTTTTATGGCATACAGTACAATACCTTGACTAATGCAGAGTTGTGTATCTACCAGTGCAGGATGATATAAAACAATTCCATT
Source organism: Pipistrellus kuhlii (assembly GCF_014108245.1). Taxonomy (NCBI): domain Eukaryota; kingdom Metazoa; phylum Chordata; class Mammalia; order Chiroptera; family Vespertilionidae; genus Pipistrellus; species Pipistrellus kuhlii. The sequence goes on from NW_023425493.1 coordinate 6,126,429, forward strand.
ACTCTCAAAACGCCTTTGTCTTGTTCCTTTAGACCTAGTCCCTCTCCCCACGACGATCTACTTACTGGGCACTTACTGATCTACTTTTTGTCCTGATAGCTGTGCCCTTTCTGGAATGTCTTATACATGGAATCACCCAAAGTATAGCCCTTTGGAACTGATTTCTTTCACTTAGCAAAACACACTTCAGATTCATCCATGCTGTGTCAATCAGGAGAGTGTTCCTATTTGTTCCTGGGTAATGTTTTAGTTTGTGGAGGTACCACAGTTTGTTTATTTATTTGCCAGTTAAAAAATAGTTGGATTGTTCCAGGTCTTGGTCATTTTCAAGAAAGTTGCTGTGTACATTCGAGTTCAGGTTTTTGTGTGAACAAGTTTCCATTTCTCTCAAGTACAGAAAAGTGGGACTGTAGGGTCACATGGTAGGTGCATATTTAACTTTATATAAAGCCACCAAACTGTTTTCTAAAGTGGCTGTATCACTTGTAATCCCAGGGGCAATGAATGAGAGTTCTTGCTACTCTACAATCTTATCAGCACTTAGTAATCTCTGTCTTAAAAAATAAAAACTAGTCATTCTAATCGGTTTGTAGTGGTATCTCATTGTGTTGATATATATATATATATATATATATATATATATATATATATATATGATATATATATGATTGATTTTTTACAGAGAGGAAGAGATAGGATAGAGAGTTAGAAACATCGATGGGAGAGAAACATCTATCAGCTGCCTCTTGCACCACCCCTACTGGGGATGTGCCCACCACCAAGGTACATGCCCTTGACCGGAATGGAACCTGGGACCTTTCAGTCTTCAGGCCGACTTCAGGCTCTATCCACTGAGCCAAACTGGTCTCAGCTCATTGTGGTTTTAATTTAAGATTTCCCTAATGACTAATGATGTTGAATACCCTTTCATATGCCTATATCTTCTTTGGAAAAGTGCCTGTTGTAATCTTTTGTCCACTTTATTTTTTAGTGGGTGTTTGTTCCTTATTGTTGAGATTTGAGGATTCTTTATATATTTTGGATATAAGTCCTTTGTGAAAAATGTGACTTGCAATATTTTCTTTCCATCTGGGGATTATATTTTTATTCTATTATCAATGTCATGTACAAAACAAAAACTTTCAATTTTGATAATATCTAATTTATCATTTCTTTCTTTTATGAATCATACCTTTGCTATTCTATCTAAAAACACCTGGCCTAATCAAGGTCACAAAGATGTTCTCTTAAGCTTCTCCCAGAAATTTTAGTTTTTGTGTTTTACATATGACCCATATGTAAAATGATCCATATGATCCATTTAAAACTAATTTTGACTTAATTTTTGTATACGGTATAGAAGTATAGGTTGAGATTCATTTTCTGCATATGCTTGTCTAGTTGTTCTAGCACCATCATTGCAAAGACTAACCTGTTAGGGTTTGGCCGGAGATATGGGCTGAGAAAGAATTCACAACTTAAAGAAGAGAGAGACCGGAACTGCCCTGTTTCCAGGGTAGTTTATTTTTACTTTCCAAGGGAGGAAAGGACTGGTGCATTTCTAATCAATACAGGGCAAGAAACAAAGGGTGGCTTCCCCTTTTAAAGAGTAATGGCTGCTGTTGCTAGGTGACAAGGAAGGGAGGAATATTTGGGACTGAAGTTGAGCAGACATCAAGGGGGTTGTCTTGAAAAGTTATAGCTTGTTTCCTTTCCAAGAGATAGTCTGGCAGATGTCCTAGGGAGGTGTCTTATCAGTGTTTTTCCCAAGCCTATAAACATGCTTAGAGCAATGTTATGAAGAGTTCAAAAGAGGCTTATTTGAAGGGGAAGGGGGAAAAGAACTCTCTACTAACTAGAGACTCTTTGGTGTGCATTATCCTTAAATTCTGAAAACAGCAGGGAGGAGGGGGAATTCAAGAATGTAGCCTTGAGAGTAGCTTGTCTTATAGTTTGAACAGAGGAGCTGTTTGAATCAGAGCAGCTAAGAATCTTGGGGTTTAAATACCAGCTGCTTCTCATAAATTGTGGAAGGTCACAACAAAGAAAAAGAGAGCCCTTTTTCCTGTCCTTACATAACCTTTGGGTAGTCTTTTTGAGTCAGTTGAGGAAAATGACTGAGTTTCACAATGGATTGAAATGGTGGTCCCATTATTCTAATACTAATTCTGAAGTGTGTGTTTTTCAACACCACCAAGCAATTAACTCAATTCTGACACTGTCTACCTGGAGAGAGCATCAGATCCCACAGGTTAAGGACTCAATCCCACAAGCTTGCCCTCCTCCTCCCTTCAGATGCCAATCACAAGTTCAGGTTGTCACCTGTGCTTCTGACTGGCGATAAATCAGAGGTTCCCACGACTCCAGACCCCCTACTTGGGTTCCATTAATTTGTTAGAGCAGCTCACAGACGGGAAATTATAGAAAGTCACAAGCCATTGATGTGGGGAAGGATTGCAAAGCCATCAGGCAGATCTTCTGGGGAAGGTGGCTCTAGCTGACATCCAAGTACCTCTCACAATGAGATGCATTTCTCTCTCCCAGTTCTAGCTCCTTGGCCTGGCTGGGTGAGGTAGATGCTGCAGCCTGGTCAGGAGGCCAGGCAGCCTCATTGGCCCAGGGTGAGAGTCTAGGGGACAGGTTGTTTTGTTGCTCTCACAGTGAGCTCTGGCAGTAAGAGCACCAAGGTGTCCTAGTGCGTTGACTATTCTCTCCCTGGGTGCCTAATGGAGACTGACAGAATCTAGCAGTTCAGGTAATTCTATTGTCAGTTTGTGCAGCCTCCTGCGCCTCATTAGACAAAAGCAGAGAGAAATGAGCAAAGAAGGAATGTCAGCCCCAGAGCCGAGGGGGCCTGTCAAAGTGAGCAGCCTTCAGGAGATGACAAGGTAGTGAGAAACTTACTTGGGCACTCCATCCAGCCCCACTAGGCCATGCTTGGAAAACTGGGGCATTTGTACAGAGCTCTGTAGAGGGGAGCCCGTGTGGACTGTTGAGGTTCAGCAGCAGGCCCTACTGCTCTCTGAGGGACAGGGCGAGGGAGGCTAAAAAAGATCATTTCTTGAGTTGCCCTGCTCCTGGGTCACAGTCTCCACCTAGTAGTGGAACCCATCAGAGTGTCTCTGGGTGGCTGGGATGTGAGCAGCAAGTGGATAGTGTTGGAGCTCAAAGCCTTATTTGATTTATCTAGACATTTAGGATTTCACCCAGGGTGGATAAATTGTAACAGACGATGGAAGATACAGAGAAATGGGAATCTGTCATGGTCCCACACTAGTATTCTGTCCCCAGACCTGGCCAAAAGTACACTCAGACTTACATAGATACACAGGTAACACACCCAGCCCTCACATAGAGAACCTCCTGCACAATATGCACAACCCTCACTCACCCACCCATACACATTTTTTAAATACACAGAACTCTAGACCGAACATAGGTACCAACTACACATCCATACAACACCTACAGGTTCATGCTGAACGTGTTTGCCTACAAAGATTTTGTCTGTGGCTTATGGCATCAGACTCTTTGTCATCTATTTACATCGGATATATATATATATATATGGCTCACACACACATTCACACCCACCCACCATCCTCACAACACACAGCACACACACAAACACATTCACATGCACACACAAACATACATGCCTCTTCCACTTCATCATGCATGAAAGCTCCTGACCAGACCTGGTCACTGCGATGCTACCTCTGTGCTCCCACGTGCACACCTACCACCCACTCTCCCTCCCACGGGCACTAGGCGGGCTGGGCTAGCAGAGCAGGAGTGCTTTCCTCCTCCCTCCTGTCATTGACATGCAGCACCTGTCCTATCTTTAGTTCTTTGCACTATGGCTTCGATTGGGTGGAATGCCAGAATCTGCCTGGCACAGAGCCCAGAGCAGCAACTGAAAAGCCAATATCCTGTGGGCATGAACCTCCACGAACCCGGCTGGGTGCATGCCGACTCTGGAAGGGCTATCAGGTAAACGGGCTGCATAGGTGGCCCCCACCCATCACCACTGCTGTAGAGAGCCGTGGGATGAGTCAGCACATGGCATCCTCTTTTCACTTCTCCTTTCTCCTCCTCAAAATCCTGCCATTCTGGGTATTCCAGGCCTTTTCCAAACTAGAACAATGAGTGAGGCCCGAAAGAGATATCGGCTTAGAGAACCCAGAATTGGAGTCTGGGCTGTTCCATTTATCATTAGCTTTTGGTTGGGCATCACTATAGTCCTGTAATCTGGAATGTGCCTGGAACAACTAATTTTAACTGAAAAAATATGAATGTATGTTGCCTTGTGAAATAGGACCCACACTGCTCTCCCAGAGACATCTGTGCATTATAATGAGACATGCAACTGTGAGGAATGTTTGCTGTTATTGTGGCCAATGCCAGATAGATAAATCATTTTCTTCTCCATTTTACATCCCCCACCCCCACCCCCCGGTCTTACCTACTCCCTGTATCTTGCAATACCTGTTGCTAAATAGTAAGACTAGTTACCATTATTTGAAAACCTGTTCTGCTCCAGGTACTATGCTAAGTACTTTATCAACATCTCATTTAATCCTCACAACATACTTGTTAGATGATATTACTCTCCCCTTTGTATAATCATGGAATCTGAGTCTTGAGAGGCCAAGGATATTGCTCAAGTTCACTCCTCTGGTAAACGGCAAAGATAGGATTTCAACTCAGGTCCTCGTTTCTCAAGCCCATGCCTCCCTCCCCAATACCAAGTGCACATTTATGATCACTAGTTATAGAATACAAATTCTGTTCATCTATCCATTGTCTAAGCCTAACCCCCTTTTGTATCTATGTCCATCTCTCACTCTTATACTGTAAGCCAGACTGTGAATAGCAGGAACTGCGTTGATTGAGTTTATTTCATAGTGCTCAAAATACTTCAGGAAAATATAGTATAGATAACTTTTTTAAAAAAAGTAATGGTTTCATAAATTACAAATTGTATCTGAAGTCAAGAGGCCAAGTTCTAGCTCTGTTCTTAGGAAAACATGAGCTTCAGAGAGGCCTGGGTTTGAGTCCAACATCATTACTGACACTGTAATGTTCCTCTTGTCGTTGCCTCTCTCTGGCCTCAGTGTCCTGTGCTGCATGTGATGATTGCTTGGGTTCCCTCCAAACATGACTCTCCAAGAAACTTCTTTTTTTTTTTTTTTTTTTTTTTAATATATTTTATTGATTTTTTACAGAGAAGAGGGGAGAGAGATAGAGAGCTAGAAACGTCGACGAGAGAGAAACATCGACCAGCTGCCTCTTGCACACCCCCTATCGGGGATGTGCCGCAACCAATGTACATGCCCTTGACTGGAATCGAACCTGGGACCTTTCAGTCCGCAGACCGACGCTCTGCCACTGAGCCAAACCGGCTTCGGCTCTCCAAGAAACTTCTGTGTCACGTGATACATAATGGAAGTGGTGTCTGAAATCATTTTCAGTGTGAACAGAGGAGACCGCTTCCTGAACGCCAGCTCTTGCCTCCTCCCATGCATTTCTCTGTTGGTCTGCTCCTGAAGAATCCAAAAAGCCAAGAAGAAGAAAAAGAAATATTTATAATTAACCATTGACTGTGATAATCATGTCACAATGCATACAAATATCAAATCATTATGTTGTATACCTGAAACTAATATAATACTATAAGTCAATTATACCTTAATAAAAATGAAGATATAGATAAATAAATAGGAAAGAAGAAAAAAAAGTCAAGAGGCAAGGCCCTCTCGTTGAAGAACAAGTCACTCTTTGACAACTTGCCTGACAAGACAGCTCCCAGGAGCTTCCCACAGCCATGGTCAGTCACCCAGCAGGTGCCAAGCATCTCATGTGGTGAACACTGAGGGAAACATACGTGCCATGTTTCAACAAACAAACCAGGGAGCTGCCTGAAGGGCTTTGAGAAAGAGGGCTGCAGAGGGACAGACGAGCTGAAGACGTGGATGGTCATTCTCCTGGGTTGACCAGGCCTCCACATACTTGCTGACGGAAGTGGAGGGAGGCAGATCCCTACTGGTGAGAAGACAGCAACAGCCATGCAGGCCAACGCCACACGACCATTTCCTGTCATCAGCAGGTGCTCAAAAACACAGCGTCGCTGTTGTGCGAAGAGCTAGTCCGTGAGGAGGATTCAGGGTTCTAGACCGGGCTCTGGGGCACTGATTGACTCCAGGCAAGTCATGCACCTCTCCGAGCCTCAGCATCCCCATCTGTATGCAGCCAGGCTCTTTCAGGCCTCACTATCACAGAGGTGTAACCAGAGAATACAGGTCACAGGAATGGTTGCAGACATGTAGGGTCTAGTGTTCCCCAAATAGGATCCCCCAAATGCTCTTCTTTTGGTTCAAAGGCTTCTTGGACAGGAAAAAAGTGGCCATGACACTCATCTTCTCCTCTAGCATGGTGTCCATTCTCTGTCCTCTGTCATTTTCCACTCACTTGCCTACTCTCTCCCTGTGAATCTCCAGTAACTAGAAGCTTTGGTCTCAGTATTCTGCAGGCAAATGCTTAACTATGGCCTTTGAGTGAGGGGAATGCCTGATTTGCAGGGTTTGCCAATTGCCAAGGTGTAAACACTCCCACCATAGCTAATTGTAAGATATCAAATGTGCTGTCACTGAGTGCCAAGCCAGGAAGAGATTCATAGCATACCATTATATAGTATTCTCACCGCACAGATACAAAAGACAGAAATAGCCTCAAGAGCGCAGATAATAATACAATATAGTAAAATAATTAGGAAGTGATGAATTTCCTTCATCACTTTGCTTTTATAATTTATTTAATCATAGCTTTATATAATTCACTTTTTAATAATGACTATGCTTAACAACTGTCTCATAAAAATTCCTGAAAAATGCATGGTCCTTCCCATTCAGCCCTTCTCAGATAAATCTCAAAATTTGTAGACATGCATAGTTGAGGTTCTAGCTGTGGGAGCCTATGGGTTAAATGGGCATTGGTTTCTGCATGCCTGATTTAGCTCCCTCATTAACCTGTTTCCCCATCTGTCATATAAGACATCCCTCTCCCCCCCAGATCCCTCTCCCTTTGTTAGAATGGTATTGAGAGAAATAAGATCAGGGCAGTAGTAACACTTTGCTCTTTACGGAACCCTACAGTTCACTAAGCCCAAACCTCATATTAATTTTTCACATAGCAATTCTGTGCAGTGAGGTCGATGGAGCAGTGAAGTCAGTGAATGGGCCATTTTACCCCGGGTCAGCAAACTTTCCTGTAGAGACAAATATTGGGGTCAGGTTCAATTCTGGTAGAGGGCATGTGCTTGGATTGTGAGCTGAATCCCCACTAGGGGCATACAGGAGGCAGCTGATCAATGATTCTCATCATTGTTTCAATCTCTCTCCCACCCTCTCCCTTCTTCTCTGAAATCAATAAAAAAAATTTTTTTTTTAAAGTCAAACCAAAGAAAAACCTATCTCAGCAAGGCCTTTAGGGACACTGTGGGTCCCAGGCTTGTCCTAGCTCAGCAAAGCCTTTGCTGGATAGAGTTGGCTCCACGGGGAGGGGAGGGAGGCTCCTTCGGGATGGAGCTGGGGAGTGGTTTGAACCCCAGAGGGGAGTGAGGTGGTGAGGGAGGCACAGGTCCTGTGAGTGGAACCCTCCACACCCACCAGCTATGCTCTTTTGGAGTCTGGAGGACTAGACCCTCTGAGCAGCCCTCACGTCCTTGAAGTTTGGATGATGGGCAGAAGCCTTTCCCCACGTGTTCTCAATTCGGTGACTGTCCTGAACACTCAAACCACGTGAGGGAGGGAAGGGGTTACCCCAAGCACAGCGGAACATTCCACCAGCGAGGTAGGTGGCATTTCAGTCATTTAATTTAGAGAATTAACAATCCATCCTTGGAGTGTGCGTGGTAAGGGGGAACAGGGGCCCCTCACAAGCTCCAACGCCCCCTCCCAGCCTGGGGAATATGGTGAAGGCCCTCAGTAAACTGACTGTGAGACCTTGGAGTCTGGCCAGCTCCCCGTCAGGGAGAAACTGAGTGTGAGTGAGCCCGGATAGTAAACGGCAGGGAAACATTTCATTTCACACAGCCACCCTGCTGTTTGCTCTACGAAAGTTTGGGTGGCAGCAGAACAATGACACCCCACCCCGCCCCCGCCCCCACCCCCATTGGTCACTGGTGCGCATGGAAATCCTAATAAACCCCTGTCTTTCACAGCCAGTCCTCTGGGTTATTTTCTTTGGAACCCACAAACAACACTCGGAGTTATTTTTCGGACTTTGGCTCTTTGCCTAACAGTATTCCCTCATTCTTTTTTCCCCCAACAAGTCCTGTCTTGAGCGATGTGCCCATGGGATTGGTTACCTGGCAGAGAGGGAGTTAGGGACGCTTGGAGGGGTTCTTCCCCTCCCGGTGGCAGGTTTCTGGTAACCGAGATCTGGCTCCAGGGTCCCCACCTCCCACCTGCGGGGAGGAAGAGAGCCTGAGGAAAGGGCCAAAAGGAGATGGGGGAGCAAGCCAGCAAACTGGATTCCCCTAACCTTTGACTCCAGACCCAGAGACAGGATCTCCTGCTTCCTCTTATCTCCCACGTTGCTTTTTCCTGTAGCTGGTCTGCTGGGGAGTAGAAGACAAATGGAGCGTGAAAAAAAATTCAGCAAAGCTAATTACAGGTTCCAACAAATCAATGGGAACTGTGTAAAGAGCTTCAGGCAGGTGCCCGAGTCAGGCTCTTCAGCTTAACCCTGACCTCCCACGGCAGCGCCAGTGTGAGTCCCCAACCGGAGACTGGCATCAACCATGGATGTGCCGCCTGAGGAGGTGGATGTGGGTCCCGAGGTTGTCCTAACCAGCTGCTGTCAAATGGGCAGGGGACTCCACCCCTCCTAGCCTCAGGTTCGGTACCTCCATTGAGATAACAATTGTATCTACTGAGTATCTGCCATGGGCTGTCAAAGGACATCAATCTCAAAGGACTTAGTAGAGTCAAAGGTGCTTTGGAAGCTGTATAGTGCTTGACAAAAAAATCATTGAATCATCATTTTAACTTCTGATTATCTCTTGAATCCACCCACTCCTCTCCATCTCTACCAGAACCTCCTTAAGCCAGCTCCCACCATCTCTCATCTGCTCTGCTGCAGTGGTCCCTTCCAACTGTGTTTACTGTGTCTACTCTGCCTCATTTCTTTTTTAAAAATATATTTTTACTAGAGGCCTGGTGCACAAATTCGTGCATGGGTGGGGGCCCTTAGCCTGGCTGGTGAGAAGTTGGCCAGCCATGGGAGGTTGGCTGCAGGAGTGCACTGACCACCAGCAGGCAGCTCCTGTGTTGAGAGTCTGCTCCCTAGTGGTCAGTGGGCATTATAGCCACCAGTCAACCAGTCATTTGGTCACTTAGGCTTTTATATATATAGATTGATTTCAGAGAGGAAGGGAGAGGGAGAGAGATAGAAACATCAACTATGAGAGAGAATCATTGATTGGCTGCCTCCTGCATATCCCCTACTTGGGATTGAACCCACAACCTAGGCAGGTGTCCTTGTCAGAGATTGAACTTGGACCCTTCAGTCCGCAGGCCAATGTTCTATCCACTGAACCAAACCAGCTAGGGCCACCCTGCCCCATTTCTAATCTCTTCAGTGGGCCTGCAGCTGGCATTATCTTTTAAAATCCAAAGTCTGGACACGTACCAGGGTTGTCTAATCCACTCAAACTGGAGGGAAAAGAAGAATTGAAGGTTGAGGGATGAAAGGAGGTTCAGATTAAGAGAAGGAAGCAGAGCTGGAGAAAGGGTAGAAAAGTTTAGTGTGTTTGGTGTTGTGAAGGACCCGGTACTGTTGTGTCTGCCCTCGTGTTGCTTAATAACTCCACGGGAAGACGGAGTTTGCAAATGTGAAACAAATGGAGTGTAATTAAATGCGATGGCGCGTGCTTCTAATTTGTGAAATACTTCTGTTTGCTGCAGAAGCCCAGGGAAGCTGCCAGTGAAGTCTGGGTTTGATTCAGAACCTTCAAGAGCCAGCTGGGTTACAATGAGGAGGGAAGGATGGGCTTCGGGATGAGGGATCAGATTGGGCCACTGGGGCAGGGGACAGCAGTGTGGGCATGTGTGGTGGGAAGAAAAAGCCTAGCATGGGAGCGAGCTGGCTGGACTCTGCTGGGTGGTGGAGTCAAGTAAAGCAGGACTTTAAAGTCTAGCCTGAGGAGGTGAGCTCTAATTTAGACTAAATGTGGATAAACGGATGAATTATTGATTTGTTCAATGGATAATTTCATAACTCAGAAGTGGAGGAAGCAAGGAAGAAACACACTGCTCTGGACTTCACTCTGACCAGCCCCAGGGAATTCTGGTTGGCAATCAAGTGACTGGGGCCTTGAGAGAAACGACAGGCAAGGTCACCATGCATGGCAGTCGCTCAGGCTAAGCCTGAGGAGACGGCCTGTGAAAGCCCTACTTGGCAAGACTGCAAGGTCTCTCCTGGGCAGAGATGTAGGGATGGTGGTCATGGAAGTGCAGGGAGGGGTGGCTGGGACTGGCCGACAATGGAGGCTCTGATAACGGAATTCTGCAATACAACTAAAGAGAAGGCACTACCTCTTCCCCATTATTGCACAAGTGCGTGCACATGCGTACACACACACACACACACACACACACACACACACACACACGACATGCTCCCTGCTCCCCACGTCTATTAGGCATTCAGGCAGCTAATTCTCCCACACACACCGCTGAGAGCACCAGGAGCCTGGCTGAGTTGAAAATTGGATGGCGTGGCAAGGCTCATTATAGGATGCCTGAGGGAGTTCAGGAGGACTGGGATTTCCCTCCCTCGGCCTCAGCAGGAGGTTCTGTGCCTCTCTGCCTCAGCTCCAACCCACCTCGCAGGCCCAACCCTCGCTGCTCACACCTCGCCCCTGGCTCCCGACCAGCCCTCTTCAGTTCTGTGCCTGATCTCCAGCCATGCCCATCCTCTCTGTGTCCTATTCAGGTTCCTGATCTGAGAAGCATCATTTGCCCTAAGCTTTTTGGAGGAGAAGAGGATGGAGCAGGCGGCAGGGAAGTAGGGCCTAGAGAGAAATCCCAAGCCAGCCACACCACCTTCCATCAGCATTAGACCAAGACAGCTCACGGAGAAGTGAGGGCTGTGTTCCCGTCCCCTTTCCACACACACCAAGCACACGCTGTTAGAAAGGGTCCTTTTGCTACTCAAGGGGTGCCTGGCACAGGGCAGGCATTTGGATGAATGAAGGGATGTCTGAAGTACTGAGCTCTTGCCCTGTGCCAGGCGTCATTCCTGGCACTTGGGATACATTAGTGAACCAAAGTGACGAGAATTCCTGCAACATTTAAGCTTGCGTTCTAGGAAGGGGACAAGGACGATTGCCACAAGCATAACAAACAAGTAAATTATCCTATATAATAAAAGGCTAATATGCAAATCGATGGAACGGTGTAATGACCAGTTGCTATGATACGCACTGAGCACCAGGGGATAGACGCTCAATGCAGGAGCTGCCCCCTGGTGGTCAGTGAGCTTTCACAGGGGGAGAACTGCTCAGCCAGAAGCCCTGAGCCCTGCTCACAGCTGGTGAGCACAGAGGCAGTGGTGCTTAGGATGTTTGACTGCCTGGGAGTGGATCTAAGCCCTCAGTCGGACATCCCCCAAGGGCTCCCAGACTGCAGGAGGGCACAGGCAGGGCTGAGGGATCCCCTCCTTTCCCATGAGTACACGAATATTGGGCACTGAGCCTCTAGTGTAGTATATTAGAAGATGGTAAGTGTTATGGGAAAACAGAGCATCATAAAGGGATGGGGAGGGGAGGGAGCTGGGCTTTCCAATAAGGTGGTCAGGGATAGCCTGGGTGGAAAGGTGACATTGACACGAAAGCTTGAAGAGGTGAAGGAGCAGTAGCATTGCAGGCGGTAGAAGCAATCAGAGCTGGGCGCTTTGGAGAAGACAGCAAGAGGCAGAGGGGAACCGAGTGGGCAGAGCACGGCGACTTGCACAGGAAGGAAACCTGAGTTCAGGCCTCTGAGCAGAGAGTCCCACTATCCAGGTTCTTCCTTGCTGGCTCTACCCAAAATAGTGTCCCAGGCCCCAGTGCTCTGTCGCCTCAATCTGCTTCAGTGTCTCCATCTCTCCCACCCCCACCCCCATGTTATGCACGTGTTTATGTTGTCTGCCACCCTAAGAAAGGCTGTCAGCTTCATGGAGACAGGAACTTTCCCTGTGTCACTGTCCTATCCCCAGGGCCTGGCACGCACAGTAGGTGCTCCATCAGTATGTGCCCAGTGTCAGAACCCTTAGTGAGTGTGAAGAGGACAGGGTGCCTCCCGCACAAGAGGCTGCTGAGGGGCCCTGCCAAGGCAGCTCGTCACCCCTGAACTGAAGGGAGCTTTCCGCCACACGTCGATGATTGTCATCCCAAGGGGCAGTGCATAGTGGTCAGCCGCAGGGCCTTTCACTGGCCTTGGGTGAGAGCAGGGATGAGCAGTGCAGGCAGAGAACGGCTCTGTAAGGGTTGTTCTTAGGCCTTCCTCATAGGCATGCAAACATTTTTATTTCATGTTTTCAACGATTATTTGTTGGACACCTACCATATGCCAAGCGCTGAGCTGACTGACCTTGGTTGGGTGAAGGAGGGAGGGGCAGTTGAAATATTGCCACCCTTCCCCCTGTCTAGGACCCCCAGGGCCAGCTTTCATTGTGCAAATGAGCAGTGTATGCCAGGCACATGACAGGCCCTGAGAGTACAGAGATGAATCACACAGCACCTGCATCAGTCAGGCCGCCGACAATCTAGCAGATGCGAGAGACATGTAAACATGTATCTGCAGATCCACTGTGATAAGTGCAACGACTGTGGAGGCAGAGGACAGGGAAGGTCTCACACAGGAGTGGTGCCTGCGTTGGATGGAAAGTGAGTGATTTGATAGTGCGGTGTGGACCGGAACTCAGCTGTGTGATTAAGCATTGTCCTGTGGTCTGAACATATTGATATTCCCAGGAGAGAAAAGAGCGTGGCACACAATGCCCATGATTACCTTCCTACGTGTGAGGAGACCGAGTGCTATGGGAGAAGGGTTGATGGAGAGAAGGGAGTGGGTGAGGGACCCTCTTTCCCAGTTCTCTGTCCCCCCTCCACCTTTAATGGTGCCATTGTTAGGTGTCAGAGTTTTCAGGCTATCTGGGATGGGGGAGTTGTCTCTAATCCTAGAGGGAAAAATTTGATGTTCACACACCCTAATAGGCTCCTGATCTGGGCTCTCGGCACAGCTATGCTTTCTTCTCACCTTTGTTGCGTCCCCTGGGGCACAAGTTCAGTCCCCTGTGCAGCTGGATGTGGCTTCCTGAACCCCTTCCTCACTCCCTGCCTCTGAGGCCAGCCCCACCTGCCATGTCTTGGCCATGGATAAGACTTGATAAGTATAGGGTTTCCTGATTTTAGCATGAATTAGACAAAGACTCCTATAACTACCTGTGTGGCTAAATTAGAGGAGTAAATTGGGTGATGGTATGTTAGATGGAGATTTTGTTGGTCTAAGAGCCAAAAAGAGGGCTGATTATTGTCAACACAGGGCTTTTCCATTGACTTTGACTTTTCAATATTTTAACCAGTGACTCAGATAAAGACTAAATGGCAAAAATCTGAGAGACAAAGACAATATGAAAACCAGCAGAAGCAGACATGTGAAGACTAGAGGAGAAGAGACCAGCCAGAATGTGCGCTGGCTGTCTTCGGAAATTCTTGTGTGCACCGGCAGAGTGCTGGCTCTGTGCGCGGGCTTCAAGGACTCGGGTGCACACCATTGCTGATACACAAACTCCTCACTTGCATTGGGGGATAGGATATTTCTCATGTCAACAAGGTGGTAACCCAGGTTGCAAAGCTCAGGGTCTGTTCTTTTCCATCTTTATCATTAACTAGTGGCCCAGTGCACGAAATTCATGCATGGGCGGGGGATGTCCCTCAGCCTGGCCTGTACCCTCTCCAATCTGGGACATCCCTCTCGCAATCCAGGACTGCTGGCTCCTAACTGTTCACCTGTCTGCCTGCCTGATTGCCCCTAACCACTCTACCTGCTGGCCTGCTCGCCCCCAACTGCCTCCCTGCTGCTCTGTTTACCTCCAACTGCCCCCCCCACCAGCCTGATCGCCCCTAACTGCCCTGCCCCCCCGCCAGCCTGCTTGCCCCCAACTGCCTCCCTGCTGCTCTGTTTACCCCCAACTGCACCCCCCCGCCAGCCTGATCGCCCCTAACTGCCCTCCACTAATGGCCTGCTTGCTCCCAACTGGCCCCCCCTGCCGGCCTGCTCACCCCCATCTGCCCCTCCCACCCGCCTGATCACGCACAACTGCTGTCCCATACTGGCCTGATCATCTACAACTGCTCTCCCCTATTGGCCCCTAACCACCTTTACCTTGGCCCTGCCACCGTGTCTTTGTCCAGAAGATCTTCCGGAAGGTCTCTCAGTCTTATTAGCATATTACCCTTTTATATTATTAGTACAGATATGCAAGGCAATGAGGCACTGGATTCCCTCTCTTGGGTCACATACTCACTCCAAGTCATGGTTGGCCCAAATTTGGGTGGGGCAAGGGTCTGGGAGAAGTGTACCTGTCCTGCCAGCCATACGCCTGAGAATTTCCACTTTGACTCTACATCGTATGTCACTTGTAGTATTCCTTGCCCTTTATTCCACAGATGAGTTAAAACAACAAAAATTAAAAAAAAATATACAAGATAAAATGTTACATAAGTAAATCTGCTGCATGCAGACTAAAAAGATCAATTATATAAGTCCACAAACGGGGGCTTACATAATTGATCACAGCGTGAGAGATAGCCATGAGGGTAGTGGACTCAGGATGAGGGAGGGGAGCGAGCCGGTGGCGGAGAGGCCTGTGAGGTCTGAGGCTTCGTTAGCAGATGCAGTGTCTGGATTTCAGGACAGGGCGTTGGGCCCGTCTTGCCAGCCCTCCCCGGGACAACTGTGCCCAGCGGTGCAGTTCATTCTCGGCCCAGGGAGAGGCAGGGCTGGCGGCTTCTGCTGATGCACACACAGCACAGTGCTCACACGGCTGGTGGAGCAGCCAAGAGAGCCAGACGGGAGCAGAGCAATTGGCTGAGGCTGACGGGTCCAGAGTCAAGCTGGGCCAGGCTCGGGTCCAGGATTCTAAAGCAGGAGGGAGGGTCAAGAGAGGGAATGGGCCTGGATAACTGAGAGGAGCAGATGGAGAAGCCAGAGTGGGCTGGAGCCTGTGGTGAGGGGACTCCATCAATCCCCAAGGAGAAAGCTGGTGAGGCTCCAGGAAAGGCAGAGCTGAGGAGCTCCCCGGAGAGGCTGGATGCATCAAGGACGCTCCTGTACCACCATCCGCCTTATTTTAGAAAATATTTATCCTTTTTTAAAAAATCATACCAATGCATAGGTACATAAAAAAAATTGAATAGTGTCACTAAGTCTACAATGAAGATAATGCAATCCTTTCCTCCACTTTTTTTTAAATTCCTGCTTTATAAGAATAAATTTTGACCAACTCTATTCTCTGTTCGACTGCTTCTCCCACCGCCTCACCGCCCTGGGAGATGAGTGTGCTGGCTGAACCCCGCCTGCCGCAGGGCAAGTGGGTCCATTGGGGAGAGCACCCCGCTCTGGTCAGAGATGAGTGAACGGGGATGGAGGGGATTCTCACTTGACCGTGGCCTGGGCGGACATGCCTGCGTTCCCCTGGAAAACCAGGTTCCCAAGGCGTGGGACACGCCGGCTTTTCCTGAGGTACTTGGTCCCTTATCAACTGCTGAGCCTGGCCAGGGCTCGGCAGGCCCACCGCACGCTTGGGGGGACCAGAGGCCCACCACGGGCTTGTCTTAGCTTCCTCTGTTTTTTTTTCTCCCTTATACTTAAAAGCTGCTCGTGTGACATTAAAACAAATTTAGAAAGTATATATAGGGCGTCCCCCCAAATGGATACACACACTTTGAATAATTATGAAGGCAGTGTGTATGAAAAGACATTTCATTTTAAAAATTAAGCTATCAGCTGTTAAAGTGTATATGCATTTTTGGGGGACACCCTGTAAATTTATGCCATACAAAGGAAAAATAAAGATTTCAGCCGACCCTCCTATTTCAGCCTCACCCTACAAACTCCCATTTCAGAGGTCCCAGGTGCCTTCACTTCCAAAACCTTCACAAATCTCTGGAGGGCTAATGGGCTGCTTCTTACTCGCTTGTTGAAAGTCAGCTTTTCCTGGTCTGCTGTGTCAGTTACCATCTGCACACCAACATTTCAGTTCCTAAATCTTTCAAAACGTTTTCTTCTACCTTTGACCTTACTCTCTTTGAACTTGAGGGGTTATGCCTTGAGATTACTTTACTCTAACTTTAGGGAGAAATTAGAAAGAAGCTCAGGTAAGTTTGTGTAATGACTCTGTGGTGCTTTAATGGAGTTATGACCGCTTTTGAAGAAGGTGATCCCGCATCCTTTGGCAGTATCCTTGCTGAGATGCAGATATGCCCTCCCTGTCACATCCTGTACATCAGTGTTTCCCAAACTTTTGACATATGTGTACCCCTTCTATAATTTTCATAACGCTGAGTACCCCTCGTACTCATGAGAACGTAGAATTAGGCGCAGCTAAGCACGGTGCAGTGCATATCCCCACCAAACTCTGGTGCAACGAGTACCTCCACCAAACTCTTCCCGTACCCCTGGGGGTACACGTACCACACTTTGGGAAACACTGCTGAGTGTAGATAGTTGGGACCCCTTCCTCTGGTTCTTACAGGTTCTGGACCTCCTGCAAAAGAACAGTCAAATCAACAATCCAACTTCTCATATCAAAAACCTAGAAAACAAAAGCAGGAGAAAGGAAATAGCAAAGATAACAATGGAAATCAATAAAATTGAAACCAGTCATACAATTTCAGAAATCCAATGATCTGGTTCTTTGACAGATCAGTAAAATTGGCAAACCTCTAACAAGACTGACAAAGAAAAAAGAGCAAGCACAGATTACCAATATCAGGACTGAAAGATAATAAGGGAATGCTGCAAATAATTTTATACACATACATTTGACAACTTAGATGAAATGGATCATTTTCCGGAGAAAAACAAACCACCACAATTCACTCAATATGAAATAGATTATTTGAGCAGCTCTGTGACTATTAAAGAAATTGGATTCATAATTAAAACATTCCCCCAAAAGAAATCTCCAGACTTTATACCCTTGCTGATTTTTAGTGTAATTGTTCTATTAATTGCTGAGAGAGGGATGTTCACATCTTCAACTACAATTGTAGTGTAACTGTTCCTTCCTCCACTTGGTTCTACCAGGTTTTGCTTTACATGTTTTTAGCTCTGTTGTTCTGTGTGTACACATTTTAAATTTCTGTGTCTTCTTTTTCAAGTATTGTTATTAAGTTAAAAAATTTGGTTCTCCTTCATAGCTTCCATTTCTTTGCTGAGACTTCTTTTTCATGTCTTTCAACCATATTCATGATTGTTTGTTAAAGCATTTTATCATGGCTGACTTAAAAATCTCAGGTCATTGTCATCTTGGTGTTCACATCTATGTAAAATTTTTATTTATTGATTTTAGAGAGAGAGAGAGAGAGGGAGAGAACGAGAGAGATTTGTGTTCCACTTATTTATGCATTTATTGGTTGATTCTTATATGTGCCCTGACCAGGGATTGAACCTGTACCCTTGACGTATCTGGACAATGCTCTAACCAAGTGAGCTACCTGGCCAGGGCAATGTTGACATCTCTTGATGTCAGTATTTTCCCATTCAGTTTGAGATCTTCCTGGTTCTTTTTGTTTGTTTGTTTTAATGTTCATTTTATTAATTTCAGGGAGAAAGGGAGAGGAGAGAGATGAAACATCAATGAGGAGAGAGAGAATCATTGATGGGCTGCCTCCTGCATGTGCCCCACTGGGGATTGAGCCCACAGCTCATGCATGTGCCCTGACCAGGAATTGAACTGTGACCTCCTGGTTCATAGGTTGATGCTCAACTGCTGAGCCACACTGGCTGGGCATCTTCCTGGTTCTTGATATGACAAATGATTTATTGAAATCTGGACATTTTTTAAAAAATATGTTTTTATTGATTAGAGAGAGAAAGGAAGGGAGAAGGGAAGAAAAAGAGAGTGAGAGAAACATGGATGTAAGAGAAATATCAGTGGGCTGCCTCCTGCTGGGAAATGAGCCCAGAGCCTGGGCATGTGCCCTGACCAGAAACAAAACTAGTGACCTTTTGGTGCATGGGACAACGCTCAACCAACTGAGCCACACTGGCCAGGGCGAAACCTGGACATTTTAATATTTTGTTATGAGACTCCAGATCTTATGTAAACCTTCTATTTTATCAGAATTTCTCTGATTAAGCTCTAGCAGGGGAACAGGGTAGGTGGAGCAGCTAACCCCCTTATTATTGCCAGGTGAAGGTAGACATCCAGTTCCCACTTGGCCTCAGTTGACAGCCCAGGGAGGGAGAGTCCTCACTGATGCTGGCCAAGGGTAGGAATTCCAGCTCCCCACATGGTCTCTGCTAGCACCGTGGTGAGGAGGCGTGGTCAGTACTCACTGATGGTGAGAGTCCTGAGTCTCCTTTAGGTCTCCTCTGACAGGACTCCAGTCAAGAAGGGGGGAGGAGCTTCACTACTGGGGATGGGGGTTGGGGGAATGGAAGTCCAGGCTTCCCATGTGATCTCCACTGACACTGAGGTGGGCTTTCACGTCCCTAGCCATCAAAATGAAAGTCCCAGCTTCCTACTTGATCTTCTCTGACAAAACGCTGGCAGGAATGTCAGGACACCTCATTACAGCTTTGTGAGGGTGAAACCTATGCTTCTCATGTAGCCTTCACTGGCCTGGATGGAAGTGAGTCATGTATTTTTCTGGGGTGTTTGGCTAGAGTCGAGTAGTTATTGTCTAAACGTTCTCTGTTCCTCTTGGCTGCCCCCTTCCTGGTTCTTTAGCTCAACCAGATTTTTCTTTGTTTTTTTCTGTGCCAATTGGTTTTTCTGGGTTGATGGCTTCTTCAGCTCCAAGTCTGGAATGTATGAGGCCAAAAGAAAACCCAAGGACCTTACTACCACGCCATTCCTCAGGCCCTGAGGTTCCTGGCCACTCTGCCTTCAGCTCCTCACATTTCAGAGTCTTCTCAGGTTTGTATTGTACGTGATGTCTGGAGTGTTTAGATGTCCTTAGCAGGAGGAACAGGAAAAGGACATCTATTCCATCATCCCAGAAGCAGAAGTCCCCAGTACATTATTTTTTCCATTTCATAAATGAGGAAACAGATTCACTGATGTGTGTCCCTAATCACAGGATTCGAAGTAGGGTACAGAATCATTACCATGAGCCACTCCTCCTACCAGAAACCAGGGAGTCCCATAACATGTAAGAACCAGCAGTAGAGACTCCAACCTACCACAGGCTGTGTGCCCCACATCGCACAGCAGGTAAAAGCAGAATGGGAATGAGATCTCACATTGGTGTGACTCTATACCTGGTACTCATTGCCACACAGCCCATGGGGCCGAGGTCCAAATATAAGAAGAGTGGTTATGTGAGATAAAGACTAGACTGACTTCTCGTGGATTCACAGTGAAGAGCTGTCCAATCAGAGAGCAGAACCCATTCATCGGCGATGCTACCAAAGGCATGGTTGGTTCATGGACCGTCTGCATAAGAATGTTAACCATTTCTGTATGTAACTGTTCCTACATTTAGGAATGCAAATACTGAGGTGATTGTGTGTGTGTGTGTGTGTGTGTGTGTGTGTGTGTGTGTGTGTGTGTGTGTCCTGAAAATTGGTAATCACTGCTACAAAGAAAAACGTAGGGAAAATTCCATGACCTCTTGGAGTCTCTCAAACTAAGACTGTGATTCTCTTGAGGGAATTGCCCTGGTCAACCCACAGGGGTGATATTTCAATTTCTGGTAAAACTAGCCTGGTGAGCAAGGCCACAGGGTCCGGGCTTATGGGAACATGTCATGAGCCTTGGGCATCAGGGAGCTTTCTCCAGGGGAAGGAAGATTGGGGGAAGAGGCGGAGGAGAGACAGACCTAGTCAGAAGTGGCAGACGGTAGGAGACTAATGGGATTAATACTTGACATTCATTAGCCAAGGATGCTGGAGCCTTGCCAGTCCTCTCCAGAAGATGGCCCCAAATGCCCTCTTAATGGCATTAAGTGAAACTACAAATCAGAGATGCTAGCTGATCCATCTCCTTGGGGTTTCTCTACAGACACTGCCATGGGGGTGGGGGTAATCCTTCAGTGGGGCTGCCACTGCTTCTCTGCCAGCAGCTGCAGCATTTGGTCGACTTGGCTCCTTCCTGCTCCTCTGATCTGGAAGGAAGGAGCCAGACAAGCAGGTCTGGTTACAGCCAAAGCTTCTTTCTTATCCCATCCTACCCACTCCATCCCAGAGCACAAACCCACCTTTCAAGGGGGAGCCAGGTAGAGAGCACAATTTATTTATGTGCTCATTACATTTATTTTTAATTATAGTTGACACACAATATTATAAGAGTTTGAGGTGTACAGCATAGTAACCAGACATTTATATACCTTATGAAGTAATCACCTCAATAAGAGTAGTACCCACCTGACACCATATGTAGATATTATGATATTATTGACTATATTCCCTGTGCTGCACATTACATCCCTGTGGCTATTTTTGTAACTGGCACTTTGTACTTCTTAATCCCTTTCACCTTTTCCGCCCATTCCCCCATCCCACCTCCCATATGGCAACCATCAGTTTGTTCTCTGTACCTGTAAGTTTGTTTCTGTTTTGTTCATTTATTTCCTTTTTTTTTTTTTTTTCCAATTCCACATATAGGTGAAATCATATAATATTCGTCTTTCTTGGTCTGAGTTATTTCACTTAGCAAAGTATCCTCTAGGTCCATCTATGTTATCACAAATGGCAAGATTTCATTCTTTCTATGGTTGAGTAATATGCTATTATATATATTACCCCATCTTCTTTATTCATCCATCTACTGATGGATACTTAGATCACTTCTGTATCTTGGCTATTGTACATAGTGCTGCATATCTTTTCAAATTAGTGTTTTGGATTTCTTCAAATAAATACCCAGAAGTGGAATTGCTGGGTCATATGGCATTTCTATTTTTTAATGTTTTATTGATTTATTATTTTATTTCTTAAATTAATTTTATTGTGGTGACATTGGTTAACATGAGTATATAGGTCTCAGGTGCAGGATTCTATTATATGTTACAAGATCTGTATATTGTACCATGTGCTTGCTACCCAAAGTCGAATCTTCTCCTGTCACCTGTTTTTATTGATGTCAGAGAGAGAGGAAGGGAGAGGGAGAGAGAGAAACTTCGATGAGAGAGAAACATTGATTGGCTATCTCCTGCAGGCCCCTACTGGGGAAAGAGCCTGCAACGTGGGCATGTGTCCAGACCTAGAATCGAACCAGCAACCTCTTGGTGCATGGGTTGACGCTCAGCCACTGAGAAACACAGGCCAGGCTGGTAGTTTTATTATTATTATTATTATTATTATTATTATTATTATTATTATTATTTTGAGGAACCTTCATTCTGTTTTCCCATGGCCACAAAATTTAGGTTGGACTCATTATGGAATGGGACCAGGTGGGACTTCCTTTTCCTGAACGTAGCCTGAGCCTAGGTTCCTTAGAATCCCAGGGGCCTCAGATTGTGAAGAGGGAGCCCTCATCCATTGGGCACCACTTCTCCTTCCAAAGCCAGGCGCTGGGGCTGGGAACCTACTTGGAAGCCCATTTGGGAGTTAGAGTCTTGGCGAGCTGAGTTATTTCTCATCCCTTTCAGCGTGTCATTCATCACAGTTCTTGACTTGGCCTGATGGACATTTCTTGGAATCTCCAGCAGAGGCCCTGCTGCCTCATCAGACCACTTACTCACGTTCTGCACCGCCTTGGCCTAGCCAGTGGGGTTTATGGTGATCCATCATCCTCCGCTCCTCATGACAAGCCTTGATTACCTTGTTGCCCATGCCCTTCCTTTCTTTTAGGAAGAAGGATTGGGAAGTGAGAACAGACAGTTAAGCGGTGAGGGCTCCTGTGGAGTCACTGAGGCTCTGAGGAGACCAGAGCTGGTGTGCCAGGTGGGAAGCACCTTTGCTCCCAGCATGCTTCTGTGTCAGCAGCAACCATCAACTCTGCCTGCCAGAATTTCATTGGCCAGGCCTTGTGTCCTGCCAGGAACAGAGTCTTTGCTCCTCGCCGAGACCAATCAGCAGCACCGTCAGCAGCAGAGTGGGCCAAAAGCAATTTCTCCAGGACATTTCTGAGGGAGGGAAGGATTTAGCTCATTGTGCATTTCTCTGGGCTCCCTGAGGGTCCCATGGCATCCAAACCCACAGCCAGCTGGCACCTCAAAGGCGGGTGGTGTGTGTGTGTGTGTGTGTGTGTGTGTGTGCGCGCGCGCGTGCATGTGCTGTGTGTGTGGTGGTGGTGGGGGTGTGTGTGTGTAGTCCGATTGAGGACTTCCACAGTTTTGCATGCAACAGCAAGCACAGGTGCTTCCAGGTGCCTGATGAATAATCCTGTCTATATTACATCAAAACGGGAAATCAATTCTGGTAATTACCCTATCCCCTCGATTTCAATACGCCATTGATTATAAGAGGCATCATGGATTTAATAACTGCTTCAAAAAAAGGGAAACTTTGCAATAAATATGTACATCTATTTTAAGACATCCTTATTTTAGAAATGTAAAATGTGTGTAGGGGAACGGGGAGATGCATGTTATAATTAAGAGAAAATGGTAATTGGGAGATACTCAAGCCAATTGCCTGATTCAGTTCCCAAGTAAATGTAGTCAGCAAATTTTATTGATTATTTATTGGTCTGTACTGTGAGAGAACATTTTTTCATTGATTTTAGAGAAAGAGGAAGGGAGTAGAAAAGGGAGAGGATGGGAGGAGAGGGGAGGAGAATGGAGGGGAGGGAAAAAGAGGAGAGGAGAGGGAAACATCAATCAGCTGCCTCTTTTCTCTACCAGTTTTGGTTGGTATACAGCAATTGCATGGTTAAGAAATGGCTCGTTCTTCAAAAAGTGAAACATAGAATTACCATATGACCCTGCTATTCTACTCCTAGGTATATGACCAAAAGAATTTAAGACAGTGCTCAAACAAATATTTATACATGTACATTCACAGTAGTACTATTCACAATAACCTAACAGTAGAAACAACCCAAATGTCCATCAATGGAATAAACGGATAAACAAATGGTGGTATATGTATGTATATTTATATTTCAACCATAAGAAGGAATTAAATATTGATGTATGTTACAATGTAGATCAACTTCAAAAACATGCTAAATGAAAAAAAAGACACAAAAAGTCACATATTGCATGATTCCATTTATATAAAACTAGAGGCTCAGTGCACGAAATTCATGCATGGGGGGGGGAGTGTATGTCTTCCTCAGCCCAGCCTGCCCCCTCTCCAATCTGGGACCCCTTGAGAGATGTCTGGTGGGATTAGGCCTAAACAGGCAGTTGGACATTCCTTTCCCAATCCAGGACTGCTGGCTCCCAACTGCTCGCCTGCCTGCTTTCCTGATTGCCCCTAACAGCTTCTGCCTGCCAGCCTGATCACCCCCTAACCACTCCCTTGCCAGCCTGATTGATGCCTAACTGCTCCCCTGCCATCCTGCTTGCCCCCAACTTCCCTCCTCTGCCAGCCTGGTCACCCCTAACTGCCCTCCCCTGCAGGATTGATCACCTCCAACTGCCCTCCCTTGGAGGCCTGGCCCCTCTCAACTGCCCTCCCTTGCAGGCCTGGTGCCTCCTGACTGCCCTCCCCTGCTGGCCATATTGTGGTGGCCATCATGTGTCCACATTGGGGCAGGATCTTTGACCACATGGGGGCAGCTATCTTGATCTTGCGTGTTGGAGTAATGGTCAATCTTCATATTACTCTTTTATTAGATAGGATAGAGGCCTAGTGTATGGGTGGGGGCCAGTTGGTTTGCCCTGAAGGATGTCTCAGGTCAGAGTGAGGGTTCCCTTAGGGTGGGTGGCCGCCTGGCTGAGGGGCCTTTGGTGGTTTGCAGGCCGACCACAGCCCCTGGCAATCCAAGCGGAGGCCCTGGTATCTGGAATTTATTTACCTTCCAAAATTGAAACTTTATAGCCTTGAGTGGAGGGGTAGGCCAGCAAGGGCAGGTGGAAAGCTTGGCTTCTTCCATTGCCTGGGAAACCCAAGCCTCCCTCCTGCTCTCTGTGGCTATAGCCATCTTGGTTGGGTTTATTTGCATACTTGCTCTGATTGGCTTGTGGGTGTGGTTGGTGGGTGTGGCTTGTGGGTGTAGCAGAGTGATGGTTAATTTGCATATTACTCTTTTATTAGGTAGGATGTCCAGATAGGGAAATCCATAGAGACATAAGCAGAGTAGTGAGTGCCGGGAGCTAGAGGAAGGGGGCATGGAGAGTGCTGCTTCTATACACAGCAGCTCCTTTGGAGGTGATGAACATGTTTTGAAAGTTGGTAGAGATGGTGGTTACATGACATTTTGAATGTACTAAATGCCACTAAATTGTTGACTTTTGAATGGTAAATTTCACCTCATTAAAAATTATTATGATTCTAAAAAAGAATAAGTGGGCTTTTATTTTTTCCTTTTTTTAAAAAAAATTTCTTTATTGATTAAGGTATTATATATGTGTCCTTATTCCCCTACTTCCCCCCCATCTATCATTCATGCCCCCATTCCCCTGATGTCTGTGTCCATTGGTTAGGCTTACATGCATGCATATAAGTCCTTTGGTTGATCTCTCCCCTTTACCCCCACTGTCCCTTACCTTCCCTGAGGTTTGACGTTCTGATTGATATTTCTGACTCTGGATCTGTTTTTGTTCATCAGTTTATGTTGTTCATTATATTCCACAAATGAGTGAGATCATGTGATATTTATCTTTCTCTTTCTGGCTTATTTCACTTACCATAATGTTTGTTTTTAGTGACGCTCAGCTTTTACCTTGTATTCTTGACTCATTTTCTGGTCCGTATCACATAAAATGATGTATGTCATCTTGACCTGGTCCAGCCAGTCACATCATCCTGTATGTACTCCCTTTAAAGACATCGGGGAACTGGCTGACTTATTTTTCCTTAACTCCGTGGACTCTCCCCTTGGGTGTAGTTCCTGACAATAGAAAATGCATTTCTAATATAGAGAATGATTCTCTGTCAGAGATCATTTGCTGAGCAATGATGAATGACATACCTGGGCTTGATACATTTACTTAGCTAATGTTCTCACTTCCATCCACTTCTGGGGCTTGTTAGCTTCCTTTGCACCATGCCTGCCTCACTCAGCAGCTTGTCCTCCACCCCTGTCCCCTGGGTGCTGTTTAGGAGTTTGGGGCATAGATTTTTTGTTTTCAATATGTTTTTAGGGCTTTTAGAGAGGAAGGGAGAGGGATGGAGAGATAGAAACATCAGTGATGAGAGAGAATCATTGATCCACTGCCTCCTGCAGGTTTCCTACTGGGGATTGAGCCTGAAACCCGGGAATGTGCCCTTGACCAGAATAAAACCTGGGACCCTTCAGTCCGCAGTCCGACGCTCTATTCACTGAGCCAAACCGGTTTTGGCTGACACAGGACCTTTTATCCCTCTAGAGCAGCGTTTTCAACCGCTGTTCCGCGGCAACTAGATGTTGCCTGGTGTGCCGTAGGTGCAGACAAGACAAGAATTTTATAATTTTTCACTATTTTGTTTACTTAATATTTCATAATAAAGTAATTATAAAATACTTTCTTTGTGTTTATTTGATTCCTATTCAAGAGAATTACTTTATATATAGTCAGTATAGGCACAGAGTTAAATTTTTTAACATTTTCTAATGGTGGTGTGCCTCGTGATTTTTTTCATGAAACAAGTGTGCCTTTGCCCAAAAAAGGTTGAAAAACACTGCTCTAGAGTAGACTGTAAGCCCTTTGCGGGTAACAAACCATGCTTTAATTGCTGCTATCTTCTTAGCGCTTAACACAGTGCTGGTATACAGCATTGCTCAATCAATCTGAATTAAGTGAATGAACAAAACGTAACAACACACAGAGAGGTAGGAAAAAGATTATTTTCTCAAAAGAATAAACAACTTGATTGGAGCCATTCTCTTGTGGAGAGAGCAGCTGTTACCTGAAATCAGTGGATTGTTCATTCCTGGAGACCAGCACAAAAGAGCCATTATTCAGGCCGATAAGCAGGCAGGCTCGAGGAAAGAAACGAGCTGTGTTATAAATGGGAAGCGAGGGCTCAGGAAACGGCGGAAGGGGCTCGCTGGGGGTGGTCAGAATGGAGAAATCAGTCCTGCTCCCTGGGGCAGGGCAGGCAGAGGCAGTGGGGGAATCCAGCCAGGCAGTGTACGCTGAGTGTGTGCAGATGGGCACAGGGGGTGCTAGAGGGGGTGGTCTTAGGGAAGCTTATCAAAGGGGAGAAGAGAGGACCCCAGCATTAATGGACCGTCGTAAGGGGTGGGGGGTGGAGGGTGGGCTGTGAGCAAGGGGAACTGGAAGCAGGCTGGGCTCTGGGCAAGGTTTCTGGACAGAATGATAGAATTAAGAATTAAGAATCCTTGGAGGGCCAAAACCGGTTTGGCTCAGTGGATAGAGCGTTGGCCTGCGGACTGAAAGGTCCCAGGTTCGATTCTGATCAAGGGCATGTACCTTGGTTGCAGGCACATCCCCAGTAGGGGGTGTGCAAGAGGCAGCTGATCGATGATTCTCTCTCATCGATGTTTCTAACTCTCTATCCCTCTCTCTTCCTCTCTGTAAAAATCAATAAAATACATTAAAAAAAAAAAAAAAAGAATCCTGGGAAAACGGATGGGAGTAAGACTTTGGAGGACCAAGTTTTTTTTTGTTTTTGTTTTTGTTTTTTTTGCAGGTAGTCAGGCCTACATGGGGTGTTCGGTGAGAATCTGGACACAAACAAGGCCCAAGAACCAGGACATACCTTCTGAGCAAGGGATTAGTGTGCCTGAGTGCCTGAATTGGGTCAGGCTTCTTACACTGCCATGACTGAAGCCAGGATGATCCCTGGGGTTGAGGCAGGATGGAGCATGCAGACGGGACTCAAGTGCTAGATTTTAGGGTGTAGAGTCTCTTGCAGTCCCCACTAGAGAGTGGGGATGTTGGGTCTTCAGGGAGCCAGAAGACAGTAAAAGTTAAACCTGTGAGAAGCAGACTAATGTGGTTGCCACGCTGGATTCAGTGTTCAGGCTGGGTGCCTATAAATTACTCCACTGGATTTAATGTATATACATTTTAAAGATTTTCTTCCCTCGTAGCAAAGTAGATTTACAGTCTGAATGCCTGGGCTTGTTAATTCTAATAACCCTCCCTAGAACGGAAGCATATGAAAGGCTGTGAATTAAGGGCCTGTATCCTGAGGAACAAGAAGATAGAGGAGCCCTCCCCGATACCCACAGCTATAGTGAGTGTGGGGTATTGTCTGGGGTGACTGTGCCCTGAGAGGTTTCTCAGGCCTCTTCTCCCCTCCTTTCCAGGGGGTGTGTCTCCGTCCCTGAGGACTTCAGACCAACAGCTCCATCTGTTCTCTTACTCAGTGGTTGGGTTGTCCAGCTCTTCCTGAACGCGTTCACCCCAGCTCTCCATAGAGCATCCCAGGCCAGTACCTGGGAGACCCGTAGTAAGTTCTGAATGGAGGGCTGGCTTGGCTGAGGTCTGGCTGCCTTCTTGCCTGCCTGTCATTTGAGTGTGGATCTCCAGTTGTCTGTCTCAAAATTTTATTAGTTAGATAGTATTTTTCAGTAAACTACTTTTCAGATTATATCAGTCTAAGCCAGTCCTGATGTTTACAATGAGAAACCCTTTAGGTGGTGACAAAACAACAACAACAACAAAAAAAACCACAACAAAACAAAAACAACAACAACAAGCTGTTAGAGAAATGAGGGATTGGTAATCTGCCTGGTTGGAGCCGAAGGCAGGGGAAACCCTAGCAGCCTGTGGCTCAAGCAGCAAAACAGCTCCTTAAGTCATCACCAGTGGTCCCTGGAGGGAAGCGCCCTCTGCAGGCAAGGATCTGGAGCCTCTGGAGTAGATGCTCTTGGTGCCCCTGGCACATCCTGCCCTTCTGATTGCACTGCAGCTGGGACAGTCACATGCCAGCATGTGCCAGTGGCTCTGCTTTTTTGCCTCCAGGCTTGCTCCAAAGCCACAGAAGAACATTCTGCCCGTGATCAGTGCAGCCAGCAGATCCAATGTTGACCAATGTCTGTGGTCCATCAGGATTCCACATGGAGCCACTGGCGAGCACCAGCTGGAGAATCCGAGTGGGTTAACGCTTTATCCAGCCATTACTCATCTGAGAAGCAGCTCGTGGCATGTTAGGAGACTGAACATCAGAACATAGGACACCTGGTGGCCTTGCAACCCAAAGCTGTTCATCAGGAACTGAGTGTGTCCTCACCAAAGAGCCCAGAAGGGTGTGCCAGCACCACCATGCCATCGGGTGGCAGCAGTAGATGTGGGACTGGGCAAGCTGGGCCTGAAGATATGAACAAG
Source organism: Pipistrellus kuhlii (assembly GCF_014108245.1). Classification (NCBI taxonomy): domain Eukaryota; kingdom Metazoa; phylum Chordata; class Mammalia; order Chiroptera; family Vespertilionidae; genus Pipistrellus; species Pipistrellus kuhlii. The sequence goes on from NW_023425493.1 coordinate 6,155,041, forward strand.
TTGCACATGGTCACACGCCACCTACCTGCTCCTTTCACACCGCCTCCCCACCCTCAGCCACACCTGTGACCTCACGGAGGGCTCCCATGACCAGCTGACTGAAGGAAAAAATGGAGCTTGATTTACAGGTAGCTCTCTACACTGTGCTGGTATGACACCATAAGGGACTGCTGTGGCATTAGAAGTGCTCGCAGGGCCAGTCTTGAAGGTCATCAGAGAAGACAAATCATCCTAGGGACAGAGCCTTCAGAGGCATATATATATATATATACTGTGTGTATGTATATATATATATATATATATATATATATATATATATATACAGTATATATGTTTTTATTGATTTTAGAGAGAAAGAAAGGGAGAGGGAGAGAGAGAGATTGACAGGAGAGAAACATTGTTAGGCTGCCTCCTGCACACCCCCTACTGAGGATCAAGCCCACAACCTCTGGGTGTGTAGAACAGTGCTCAATCCACTGTGCTACACTGGCAGGCCAGTGGTATGTTTTGACCACCCTCCCAAGAGAAGAGAGGACCTGAGGGAGGCGTCCAGAGTGACTCGTGAGCAGTAGTGAATGGCTTGGCCGGGTGGCCAGGGATGTGGAAGGACTCGGAGGGAATGAGTGACAAGGAGGTTTAGGGAAAGGGTCTGTGAGCAGAAACAGACCCCCAAGTTTCCCCCTAGTCTCCCTCCCGCTTCCTACACACCCCCACCGTGCCCTCCAAGTGATCTTGCTAGCAGGCTAATCTGATCCTGTCATTCCCCTGACAAGAATTTTAATGACTCCATGTTGCTTAGAAGATAAAACATAAGCCCTTTACATAACCTGTGCCTCTTCCAACTTCCTCTCTTGCCAGTTCCTCCCCTAACACGTTATGTTCCAGCTGATTCCCAAAAGCAGGCCTTTCCTTTTCAGGCTGCCAGACATCTGCACATGTTTTCCCCTGAGCCCAGGAGGACTCTGCCCTCTTCACCCTCCAGGCCTCCGCTCAGGGACCACCCTCCTCAGGAAGGCTGCCAGATGCCCCGGGTAGATTCAGGCAGCCACCCAGATGCAGCCTCTGGAGATCCATTGCTCAGGCTTCAGGCCTGGCTCTGTCACTTAACCTTGGGCATGCGACTTCGTCCTTCTGTGTCTCTATTGTCTTGTGTGTAAAATGGGCAATGCTGGTGTGAAGATTCATATATAAATATAAATATAACACGATTATACATAATTATGTTTACAAGCAATAAGACATAAATAGATAATAATACAGACGCAGACATGTGAAAGGAGACTTGGGTACAGCATAGTGAGCACTTAGTATGTGCTAGGTATTGCTGTGAGGTGCCCTTTCACTCCCTGGTATTCTGTGCACGTGCCCAAGCAGACAGGCCAGGGTGCACCGTCCTCTGGTGTGTCTCTATACCTGGCGTCTAGCAGGCTCTCGGTAAACACTTGCAGGATAAACAGATGATGTTTGGGATCAGAATCAGGGATACAGTCCCCAGCTCAGCCACTTACTAAAAACCATGGGCAAGTCACATGGTGAGTAGAAGCTTCAGTTTCTCATCGGCAAAACAAGGACAAGAGCTCAACTATGAAGCTGAACCATAGGAAGAGCCATCTTGTAGGTCATAAGCAATAGACCCACAACCATTTCATTCGCTTCAACACAATTCTTACATCTTAGGGCTGAAGGGAAGCCCAAATGAGTTAATGGATATGAGAGTGACTCATAAGCTTTAAAGGGGTCATACAAAGGTTGGTATTATTATCCAACTAGAGGCCCAATGCATGAAAAGTTGTGCCCTGGCAGGGGGATGGGGGCTGTCTCTCAGCTCAGCCTGCCCCCTCTCACAGTCCGGGACCTCTCAGGGGATGTCCTACTGATGGCTTAGGCCTGCTCCCTATAATCTGGCCTCAGTCTGGCCTCCCTCTGCAAGAGGCAACCGGGCTGATCAGGGGAAGGTGCTGCCCCCATCAACCCGCTGCTGGCCCTCCTCAGCCCTGGCAGCTCTGCAGCTTTGTCCCGAAGGACATCCGGTCTATTCAGTCTAATTAGCACATTACCCTTTTATTAGTATAGATAATGTGTGGCAGACTTGAGTTGATAAATTAGAGTAGAAGAATCACTTCATTAAATTCTGTTTGTGTAATAAATGGGAACTTGTAGAAACAAATTAAAATTTTAAATTCACATACAGGTGGCATCAGGCTGGATTTGAACTCAGGATTGTGAGTAGAAGGGCCATGGGCCTCAGTGAGTCCCCAGGCCAGGGCGAGGAGCACAGGGATGCCTGGCAGAATGCGGAGGACCTGAAACAGCAGTGGCCTGACTCCCAGTTTGTTTGCATTTAGCATTTGGTGGCCCTTGGAACCCCTTGGGGATCTTTCCTGAACTCTGGTTTCTCCAAGAGCACACACTGTGCTTGTTCATACTCGCTACACCTCACCCAGACTCTCCATGGTGACAGCCTCCCTGATTCCTGATGCAGTGGGAGCTCCACTGGTGAATGTCAATCCACACGGGTCCATGGGGGCCCACAGCTCAGCCTGGACAATGCCCTCTATCCCAGTAACTCTGCTGAAGCACAGCTCTTTAAAAAAAAAAGTTATATATATATTTGCTTTTTTACAGAGAGGAAGGGAGAGGGATATAGAGTTAGAAACATCAATCAGCTGCCTCCTGCACACCCCCTACTGGGGATATGCCTATAACCAAGGTACATGCCCTTGACCGGAATCAAACCTGGGACCCTTCAGTCCACAGGCCGACACTATCCACTGAGCCAAACCGGTTAGGGCAAAACACAGCTCTTTATAGACGAGGCTTCTCCCAGCTGGTGTTCTGTTTGCTGTCCTTTCATCATCATGTGACCGTGTCAGAGATGATATGAGGAGAGGGAGGTGGGCTTTAATAGCATCTGAGATCCAAGCAGGCCAAGCAGTCGGTGACTAGAGAATTAACGCCAAGCTTGCCTTTAAGCCAGAGCCCCCCAGGTACTTCTTTTGTATGTCATGTGTTCTCTGTATTTTCCTGTAGAAAAAGACTTTCAATCACCTAAATCGGTTGTGCGTTTGTCATAGAGCCACCCGCCATTAGAGCGAGAACGGTCCTCAGAAATCACCCATAGTTCCTAGCGGAGGAAAGCGAGGTCCAACCAAAGATACAAGGCTTGATTAGAATCCAGGCCCGTGGAACCCCAGGTTAGTCCTTGCGATGCCATGCGCTTGTTTTAAACAACGACCCACCGTTTATGGGAATGGAAGGCTATGACCTCAGATAGTCCTGGGTTCACCTACATTTGCCTCTGACTAGCTGTGTGACCATGGAGTATGACTTGACCTCTCTGAGCCTCAGTTTCCTCATCTGTAACAAACTTCCCAGCGTTGCAGAGAATAATAATACGTAAAGTGCCCAATGTGCAGTAAGTACTCAATAAAAGTAAGTTTCCTTTCACCATGGACTAAAAGACAGACTTTGTTGAAGGATCATTAATAAAAGATTTTTTGCAACATCAGTCAGAGGGAGGAGAGGAGAGTAGTGCATCCCAATACATGCAACTTCACACTATTTGATCCTGCCCTTTTTTTTTTTTTTTTTTTTTTTAAGACTAGAGGTGTTATTTTTCACAATTAAATGAAATTAAATTAATTAGATTAAATTCTGTGGGTACAGAGTACATAAGAAAGGTGACCTCCTGGCTTGGAGGCAGATGGTCAAACAAGCAGCTGTGATGTTGCTCTACCAGGCGTCCTCAAACTTTTTAAAGTGGGGACCAGATCACGGTCCCTCAGAGAGCTGTAGGGCCGGACTATATGAACTACTAATTCCTACTGTAACACCTCGGCTGCGCTCACTGCCCAAAAAACCTGGCAGGCCGGATCAGACTCCTCTGCGGGCCGCATGTGGCCCGCGGGCCATAGTTTGAAGACGCCTGCTACGCGATAGATGCACGGACAGGGGAGCACAGGGAGAGGCCAACCCAGGCCGAGCGGCAGCCTGAACAGTGCCCGGAGGCACACAAGTCAATCTGGAGGATGTAGCAGGTGCCACAGGCTCGGCAGCCAACAATAGAAAACTCAGAATAGCAGGGCCTTATGCAAGCTTGAGGGTTATTTCTCTCTCTCTCTCTCGCATGAGCGGACCACTGTGTCATCTGAAAGCTGCTGGAGGAAAGGGGCAGTTCCAGGCCTAGAGAGAGGACTTGCCTGTGTTACCACCGAGGCATCGGTGTGGGCGGCATAGAGTCAGCCCTCAGCCCGGCCTCCCAGAGCGCAGGCTCCGTGGTGCGGAGAAAGCTTACCACATCCCTCAGAAAAGCACACCCAACCGGTGTCCATGAAGGTGGCCTGTCCTTCCTCCCTCTCCCCTTTACCCACCCCTCGCACTCTGCCTCCCTACAGCCAGCTGTGTGGGGTCCAAAATCTGTCCACGCCAGTCCTGCTCTTTTGTAATTACATACTTTTAATTAAATAGCATGCAAACTGGTGAAATATGAACCCCAAAAGAGTTGTTTCTATGAAAATTAAGTTGGAAAGAGTAGGTGAATGTAGGCTCAGTTCATAAGAAACTGGCACTTTTCTTCGAAAGTGTTGCCTACCCCTCTGCCCCGTCCTGCCCAGTGCTGTTCACGCCAAGGGAACCAGACTGAGGTCCACAGAGCAGAGCAGAAACTTCATTCTTTAAAAAAAAAAATGTTTAATTGCATTTATGGGGTGACATTGGTAGATAAAATTATATAAGTTTCAAGTGTACAATTCTAGAGTTGGAAAGAGCCCATAAAAGCGATTTACTTTTTTTTTTAAGAGGGAATAGGAAAGCTCGAGTTGTTGGTAAGGTGTGCAGGGCAGGGCCGGGGTGGGAAGGGGTATATAGAACCCCCAAAGACTGCATTCAGGTGGCTACCCAAATGTTTTCAAGTCCTTGGTCAATGAAGCCTCATGGAAGAAAGACAAGGATAAAAAAAACACCACAGTAGATCAATACTTATAAAAAAGGTCATGCTCCTACATCAAAAAATGTTCACTTACCATTTTCAAGGGAAAGCATTGTTTACGGAGGAAACACGTTGGCTGAGTGCTCACTTGAATGAAGATTTTGCTTGTGTCGGTGGCAGCCTGCGCTCACACAGCCTCGCCAGGGAAGAGACACCGCACACGCCCAGCACATGCCCAGGCTGATGAGAAAATCCATGTTCCAGGCCTCACTGACAGCGCGAACCACCTCTTGGAACCGAAGTGTCTTCCCTGCACTGAGATCCTTAGGGCCCATCGGGAGAGACAAGGCCTTCAGATCGCCACAAGGAAGCAGGGTGCACTACTCAGCGGGCCTGGACTTCATCAACACCCATGACCTTACTCCAGTCAACAAAGGCTTCCTCTGCACAATGGACTTCACACCGCATTGCATTTCCAGTGGCTCTCCCTGCCGGAGGCCGCCCCCCACGTGGTCCTTCCCACACACGCCCATCCTGTGCGTGCACTGAGCCTCCTGCTCATCTCAACCCTCCAATCGGCACCCAGTTCTGCCTGGCGATTCCAACAGGTTTGTTTTTTTCTGGGGAAGATGTTTCCTCTCCCAGAAATGACTATTTTGATACCTTTTCTTCTTGCCGCAAGCCTCTCATTTCTAACTTTATTGGGAGAATAGAAACCACCTCATCTTTCTGGAACTTACCCCCCCCCCCTTCTCTTTCTTTTCCTCCTGCCCTCTGGTTATAATTAAGAAAGTTCCATGAGCCCGGCTGGCTTGGTTCAGTGGTTGAGGTTCGACCTATGAACCAGAAGGTCATGATTCCATTCCCGGTCAGGGCACATGCCCAGATTGCGGGCTTGATCCCCAGTGTGGGGTGTGCAGGAGGCAACCAAACAACGATCCTCTCTCATCATTGATGTTTCTATCTATCTAGCTGTCTTCCTTCCTCTCTTTAAAAATCAATAATCTGTGGGGTTTTTTGTTTTTGTTTGTTTGTATGTGTGTGTGTTTTTGTTTTGTTTTGTTTTTAAGAAAGCTCCATCAGCCCTGCCTGGTGTGCCTCAGTTGGTGAGAGCATCTCCCCCTACACTGAAAGGTTGCAGATTTGAACCCTAAATGCCCAGGTTTAGGGTTCAATCCCTGGTTGGGTGCATTTAGGAGGCAACTGATCAGTGTCTCTCTCACATCATATTCTCTCTCTCTCTCTCTCTCTCTCTCTCTCTCTCTCTCTCTCTCTCTCTCTCTCTTTTTCTCTCCCTTCCTCTCTCTCTCACCAGTAAAAACATATCCTCAAGTGAAAAGTAAAAATGTAGAAAAGCTCCACAAGGTGATGGACCGGGTCTGTTTGTCCCCAGCACTTAGCACAGAACTGATGATGGATGCATGGCTATCCATTCTTCCCCCATCTAGCAGGTCAGTCTTCATTGTTTACAGCCTTCTGAGTGGGAGGGAGGAAGAGCCCCTCACGTTGGCTGAAGCACCTGAGATCATGAGGAAACATGAAATCCCTGCCGTCTTCATCTTCTCCGGTGTGGAGCTGCGCCCCCCTCCCCAGGCTCATCCCATCGCCTTCTGTCCCTTGTCGTTGCGTGTGCTTTGCCCGGAATGTCACACTTCTCATGTCTGAGTCCCCAGTGTGTAGCGGCACATTGCTTGACACATATGTGGGGCTCAATAAAAGGGTGATGAAGTGTGGAGTGCCCCCAAACCTAAACGTCGCTTTGGGTTTCTCCTTTTCCTGCTCTTCCCGCCTCCAACCCACTAGCAGAGCCTTCCGTGTTTACCTCTGTGGCAGCCAGCTCTTGGTAGAGGGTCAGAAAGTAAATATTGCAGTTGGATGGGCCATGTGGTCTCTATTGTAACTACTCAGATCTACCATCCTATATAATAAAAGGCTAATATGCAAATCGACCGAACTGCAGAATGAAAGGTTGCTATGATGTGCACTGACCACCAGGGGGCAGATGCTTAATGCAGGAGCTGCACCCCTGGTGGTCAGTGCGTTCCTACAGGGGTTGCACCACTCAGCCAGAAGCTGGGTTTACCGCTGGCGAACTCAGCGGTGGTGGGGAAGCCTCTCCTACTTCTGCTGCAGGTGGGCAGTAAGGAGTGAGGGGTCCTGGACTGTGAGGGCCCTGCACTGCAAGAGGGACGTCCAACTATTGGCTTAGGATGTGGGGATCGGGCCTAAGCCAGCAGGTGGATATCCCATGAGGCTTCCCGGACTGCGAGAGGGCATAGGCCAGGCTGAGGGACCAACCCTCTTCCCCACCCTCCCAGTCCCCAGTGCATGAATCTCATGCACCCGACCTCTAGTTATAGTATGAGATCCGCCATAGACATCACGTAAGTGAATGGGTGTGGCTGTTACAAGAAAGCTTTCTTTACAAAAGCAGGTGTGGACAGGATCTGGCCTCGTTCGTAGAACCTTGCTCTAGTCTATAATGTATCTCAAAACTGTTCTTCGCAAAAGAAAATGCTACTGAGGAAAAATACTTATCCCTGGAGCCTTGTGCTCTCTTCAGAAGTAACGTGAGAAAGGTTAGTGGGGACTTCTGGGGCCACGTGCATGTGCCTACACAGAGGCGGGCCTCCTCTCACCAGACCTGATCTCCTGGTCCTCGGGTAGGTCTCTGCTTCCCCCTTCATTTGCGAAGGCTCATGAAGTCAAAGGCTGGTGCCTCAGCCCTGCCACTTACTACCTGGGTGACCTTTCCCCAGCTCCTTACCCATGAAGAATCTCTCCTGTGTCGTTTACAGAGCTGGAGTAAGATTGCTACTCTCCCTATGGAATTGTCCTAAGGCAGTGGTCAGCAAACTCATTAGTCAACAGAGCCAACTATCAACAGCACAACGATTGGAATTTCTTTGGAGGGCCACATTTTTTAAACTTAAAACTTCTTCTAACGCCACTTCTTCCAAATAGACTCGCCCAGGCCGTGGTATTTTGAGGAGGAGCCACACTCAAGGGGCCAAAGAGCCGCATGTGGCTTGCGAGCCGCGGTTTGCCGACCACTGTCCTAAAGGTTGGCTATGGTCATGTATCTGAAATACTTAGCACAGTGCCTGACATAGAGCCAGTGATCAATAGTAGTTATTGCTAGTATTAATATTTTATTATATATTCTCATGTATCTCCACCTAAAAATGCAGCAGAGTTTCCTATTTAAGAACGTGGGTACCTGAATCCATCTGCCGAGGTCTGAATCCCACTTCCGTCACTTACTATGTGACCTTGGGGAAGTGTCTCAGTTTACCTAACTTGCAATTAGATGAGTTTTATATAAAGTACTTGGAAGAGTGCGTGGCACTTAGTAAGTTCTGTGCAAGTGTTATATCATCATCATCATCATCATCATCAGGACCAGGACAGGGTCCCAGCATCCCCTGACCTTCAGCATCCCTGGTACCCAGGCATCGTGCTAGTTGCTCAACCTGAGGCGCCCAGCATACAGAGTGAGAGGACCCTCCTCCCTGCCCTGACTGGGACCGAGCCTCCACCCCCTGCCCAGCAGGACTCAACAGCATCTGCCATTCTCCTCTTCACCCCCCAAAGAGACATCTTCCACTTTCCTGCCAGGGAATGAGGACCCTTCTCTCCCCTTCTCCCCTCATCCCTTCTCTCTGGGGATATTTGTGTCCTTGGTGTTTATTTAGCTCCCATAATCAAGCCGCTTGTTCCGGAGTGATTGGAGTCATACAAACCGGGTAAGAATAGAACTCACGGTCATTCGATCCTGTAGAGACCACACTCACCACCACTGTTCACAGCCTGGAGGTGGGGGGATGGGGGTAGGGGTGGGGTTCATCCCTCTGCTGACTTTGCAGCTTCTGCTGAAGTAGCTCACCGCCACCCCCCACGTCCCGCCACCCCCCCCCCCTTAGCATTAGGCAGCCAGAAAACTGCCTCCTTCCCCTTGTTTGTGTTGGGCGGACTCCACTCCTACAGACACATCTCCACTGTCATGTCCGGGACGTCCCACCTTCACGGGGGCTCCTGGACCCTGCAGGTTTCTAGAGCCTGGACCCCACGTGACCCGTGTTGCCTGGTTAAAATGAGCATGAGAGCAGCGGCTGGATGCCTCGGGCAGGGCTGATGGAAGAGAGAAAATTACACCAGATACAGTCTCTTGTGTTCCTTTTTAAAACGCATTTAATTAGCCAGTGCCATGGAAACTGTCCCGCGAAGCTGTGAAAGGCTCCAGTTGGAGAAGGGTTAAAAGAAATAAAGCCTCCACAAATTAAACGCTTTGTCATTAGCAGAGCGGTTACACATGCCTCTTCTCCAGACGCTGGCTTGTTTATCTTCCTCCCCACCTCCAGGCAGCCTCCGGCCTTTCTCGGGCCGATGCAGCCGCTGTGCAGCTTCTGCTAAGATCCCTGATGCTCAGGATCGCCTCGGCGCCCCTGCCTCCCTGCCTCTCCGCTCAGCGCACGGAGCCAGGAGCTCGGCTCCCTCTCCCCCCCCCCCCCCCCCCCCCCCCCCCAGCTTCTCCCTGGCAGCTCCGAAGCTCTGTTTTCACTCGGGACACCTGCCAGGGCCTTCCTTGTCTTGGCTCTTTCTAACGTGCTTTCTCCTTCTCCTTCTAATGGAAGACATCGGCATGTTATCGTCTGGCTTCTGAGGGAAGAGGGCCTTCATTCCTCCAAACAGCAGTCAGACAAAATAGAACATGAATGGAGTCTCGCCTCCTGCCAGGGAGAGGCCGCACATTGAACTGGGCACTTCTGGTCAGCGTGGTGCCCCGGGCCAGCAGAAGTCGCTGCCGCCACCGCCCATCCCCTCTCCAAACGCGTGGCCAAGCTGGGTGACATACAATCAAAGAGAATTCACAGGCAGGGCCGAGTTAAAGGGAAGAGAAAGAAATCTTCAGTGCTATGTTAACAAAGAGGAGACTCCACGTCAGAGGGGTTAGCGGTCGCTGAACAAAATGTCTCAGGGAATTCTCAGATCAGTGGGGGCTGCAGTGCTGGGCCATGGGTAATCCTCCCCTCCTGTGTACAGGAGGCATCCGCTGAGCCACAGGAAGCTCGGTGACTTGCCCGCGGTTGTACTGCTGGGGCTTTGAGCCCAGGTCCCTAACGACCACCTCCATGCTCTTTGCACCCCGGTTGCTCCACTAGGAAGAGCCACTTTGTCAGCCCCAAAGTGGCTCCGTTTGGGGAAGAAGCAGGAAGCAAATGGCACATCGCATTGGCCAGAGTCCGCCTCCCAAGGTGGAGGTCTCTCCTGACCGTCCCCGTGGCAGATGCCAGAGACCTGGCCCAGAACGGCAGGGTGTGGCAGGAGACTGCCCCCGTGGGATAAGAATGGCTCTTGTGCTGCATGGCATGGGTGCTGGCCATGGGACAGGGACGGGGCACTCTTAGTCCCACTCACAGGAACTTGGGGGACATCCCTCGGCTGTCCGGCCTTCCAGCAGCCCAACCTTCCCATGGCTATGTAACCACCACAGTGAGCGTTTTCTTCCTTTCCTTTTCCTCTCAAGATCCATAAGATCCATGAAAATGTGTTGCCTTCTTCCCATTACCAAGCCCTAAGAGAATACCCCAGAACAGACACCAAATAAAGAGCAGCAATTCGAGGTATTTGTGTCCGGGTCTGCCACTTCTCTGTGTCTCATTTGTTTCAGATGTTCAGTGAAGAGAACAAAGCATGCCTTCACCCTCTCAAAGGGCTGGTGTGAGACTCCAGTGGGAGCATCAATATGAGAGAGGCATGAAGATGCAGAGGCCATAGAAACACCAGCATCACGGGTGAGCAGCCATTACCATTATGGCAATCAATCCTCAGCTCCCCAAGCTTTCTCCTAACCGGAGCTTCCTGAAACTCCCCTTTCGGAAGGCAACCAAGTCCTGGCCAGTGTTGCTCAAGGGTTAGAACACCACCCCGTGCACCAAAGGGTTTCAGGTTCATTCCCGGTCAAAGCCACATACCTGGGTTGCAGGTTTGATCCCTGGGGTCCCATGCTGGAGGCAGCCAATCTCTCTCCTTCTCCCTTTCTCTCTTTCTCTCCCATCCTTTCTCTTCCACTCTCTCTAAAAATCAATGGGAAACAATAACCTCAGGTGAGGATTAAAAAAGAAGAAGGAGGCAAATGCTGGCAAATCAAGCTGATATCAGGAATTTATCTTTCGATGAAGTATCTTCTTTCCTATGCAGTTCACTCAGCTACACCACCTTCCTTCCTTCATCTGCAGTATCGCCTGGAGACTTGTTCTTCTGGAAATAATCACCTTGAGGGCCTTTAAGATCCCTGTTCATCAGAGAAAGCACCGGCCGTGCTCACGAGGCTGTGCTGACGGTGGAAGAAAGCAGAGTAGGACATTCAGGAAGATATTTAACGAGAGTTTTCAGAATGAAACGTAGTTACTTAGGAAACTCAATTTACCAGAACAATTCATTTCCTGAATGTCTGGTTAGTCAGTTATGCTGCACGGTTACCTCCAAAAGCTTTCCAATAGCTGCTGCTGGATTGGATTGAACTCCACAGACTCTGTCTTCTCCCTCACTGGAGCTGGAGGAGGCTGAAGAATGGACCATCCGGGGCCCTGTAGCCTGTGCTGCTCTGGGCCAGCTGGAGGCTCCCCTCCACCATTGCCAAGGTCCTGGAGGGCGGCATTGATCTAGAGCAGTTCTCAACCTTTCTAATGCCGCAACCCTTTAATACAGTTCCTCATGTTGTGGTGACCCCCAGCCATAAAACTATTTTCCTTGCTACTTCATAACTGTAATCTTGCTACCATTATGAATTGTCATGTAAATATCTGTGTTTTCCGATGGTCTTAGGCAACCCTGCTAGCGGTTCTCAACCCGTGACCACGGCTGTAGAGCCTAAGACCATTGGAAAACACAGATATTTACATTACGATTCATTAACTGGCAAAATGACAGTTATGAAATAGCAACGAAAATAATTTCATGGTTGGGGGTCACCACAATATGAGGAACTGTATTAAAGGGTCGAGGCATTAGAAAGGTTGAGAGCCACTGGTCTAAAGAAAGCATGTCAAACTTGCGGCCCATGGGCCATAGGCCTCATTCATTTGGCCCGTGTTAGCCTTTGAGTTTGACATGCTTGATCTAGATTCTAGAGCAATCCCCTCGGGCCCTGAAAGAGGCAGTTGGCCTGGGGTATAGCAGCAGCCCAACTTCCTCTCGGTGACTGACCCAATCACCTTAACTTATGAAACCTCTTTCCCTGGCTATTGTTCAGTGATAAGAGGAGCCCAGATGTTTAGGAGTAGGGGAGTAGCAGCTTCCAATTTAATGAGAACATGACTGTGTATGTTCCCTGTGGAAGCACTTGTCCTTGAGAACGTAATGCCCCCTAACCTGCCAAGACCAAGAGAATGTGCCCATCAAGAAAAAGTTCTAGAAATGTATTATTAGATATTAGAGACCCAGGGCATGACAATTCACTGGCCTGGCCTGCCCCCTCTCAGAGTCTGGAAGCCCTCAGGGGCAGGAAGGTGACCTGGCAATCAGGGGAAAGCGATGCCCCCATCACACCTCTGCTGCTGCCACTGCCGGCAGCGCAAGCCTGGGCCAGCCCTGGTTACTGAGCCTCAGGGATCCTGGGCTGCTGGGCAGCTGCCATCCGAGGCTTGCCTGTGCCTCAGGCCGACTCTGGGTGGCTGGGGCGCTGAGGGGACTGGGGGACTCTAGAGGCAGGCCTGCCACCCTGGCAGGGTCATCTTGTGGTTGTGGGCACTGCCATCTTTGAGGGCATGGCAGTCAATTAGCATATTCCCTCCTTATTGGCTGTGGGCGCTGCCATTTTTTGGGTGGGACAGTCAATTAGCATATTCCCTCTTTATTGTATAGGATAACCATAAGTTCCACCTCCTCCGACTGGTGTTTGGACCTTTATGTTTTGGCTTTGAGGGAAATGGCACCACTGGTTAGGTTAAGGTTTAAAGCATATATGACATCCTGTAGAGCAATAACCCAATGTCTCAGGGTGCAGTCACTCAGAGTCTTATGTGAGCCTCTGATTGCTCTTCCTCTCTTTTAGCTGCCTTCAGATGATGGGGTACAGGACAGGATCCCCAAATGCCATGGACAGGAGGCTATTACTGCATAATTTTTTATATTTATATGAATCCCTTTGTCAGAGACAATGTTGTAGAAGATAACACTGAAAAAGAGATTCAATAGCTCCCCTGACACAGTGTTGGCAAGAGTTTCAGGAAGAGGTGAATCTGCATGCCGAATATGATCTAGTCCCATGAAGGAAAGCACTGCACCAAGGCACTAGTACATCTATCGGGTCTAGTAATAATTAATGTCGTTTTTATCTTGCTTGGCGTTGACTTGTATTGACATAACCTTCAAACACGTGGTATGTACAGAATGTGTGAAGTGCAATTAACAAGTTTTGCTTGAAAAAGTTTGTGTTTGGTTTGGTTTTTGTTGCAAAACTAGGGCTAAGAAGATGGCGGATGAAGAGCATATTCGGCACTGCATGCTTTATGAGTTCCAATTAGGAAGAAAAGCAAGTGAGGCTGCAAAAAACATCTGTAGTGCTCTTGGTCAAGATGCAGTTAGCGCCAGAAAATGCCAGCGTTGGTTTGAGAAATTTTGCGAGGGAAATTTTTCATTAGATGACAAGAGTGGTCGAGGCCGTGTGTCCAATTTTGATCAAGAAGCTCTTCAAGCTCTTTTGGTGCAAAATCCTCAAATTACCCAACAAGAGCTTGCAACAACTTTAAATTGTTCACAAAAAACAATTTCCAATCAATTGCGTGCACTTGGCAAAGTCCAAAAGTTTGGAAAATGGGTTCCTCATGAGTTGACCGACAACAACCGTAATCAAAGAGTCACAATTTGCAGTTCGCTCCTCTCTCGTCAAAACCGTTTGCCGTTTTTAGAGCAAATTGTTACTGGAGATGAAGAATGGGTGCTGTATGTTAATTTGAAAAGGCGGCCTCAATGGTTGGACAAAAATGAGGCTCCGAAGCCCACGCCAAAACCTGACTTGCATGCGAAAAAAGTGATGTTGTGTGTTTGGTGGAATTTTAAAGGAATTCTTCATTATGAACTTTTACCATCTAACCAAACCATTACAAGTGCAGTGTATAGTGCCCACTTGGAAAGGTTAGCCCAAGCTTTAAGAGAAAAAGAACCCGCGCTGATTAATCGGAAGGGCGTAATTCTTCACCACAATAACACATGACCGCATACTGCAAGAATCACTGCTGAAAAACTGCGCCAGTTGGAATGGGAAGTTCTCCCTCAACCTGCATATTCTCCTGATATTGCCTCTTCTGATTACCATTTGTTTCGTTCTTTGCAACTTTCTTCTTGGAAAAAAACTTTAATAATGAAGAATGCCTCAAAAATGCATTGACCGAATTTTTTGCATAAAAATCACAAGAATTTTACAACAGAGGGATTAAAATGCTTCCTGAGCATTGGGCACAAGTAGTAGAAAACAATGGCAACTATATTGTTGATTAAATTTTGTTGTATTGTTTAAATAAATTCGATTTAAAAAAGGTATTAGAAAACGACATTAATTATTACTAGACCTAATAGTATTTATCGTATTTTTCGGACCATAAGACGCACTTTTTTTCCCCCAGAAGTGGGGGGAAAAAGTCCCTGCATCTTATGGTCCAAATATAGCCTACACATATACTTTAAAAAAAAAGTTTTTTTACTTGCCCGGCTCTGTGTGGTCTCTGTGTGCTTGCCCGGCTCTAAAATGGTTCTAAATGCTGCTGTTTACTTTACAGGGTTGATTACATGTGTTTATGACTGTGATGTTGGGTTTTAATGCACATAAAATATTTTAGGACACTATTTGTTTCAGAATCTTTTTTTCTTCATTTCCCTTCTCTAAAAACTGGTGTGTCTTATGGTCCGGAGCGTCTTATGGTCCGAAAAATACGGTAATTCCTCATCCAGGCAGACAATATGTTTTTTTAATCCTCACCCGAGGACGTGCAGAGAGAGAAAAAGAGAGAAAGAGAGAGCTGTTTCCTCCATACCCGCCCTGACCAGGATCAAACCCAAAACCCAGGTGTGTGCCCTGACTGGGAATCGAATAGACAACCTTTCAGTGCACAGATAACACCCAACCAACTAAGTCACTCCAGCCAGGCACAACCAAGCAGGCTATTAGAGCCACTGCCAGCTGCTTAACTACCACATTCCATCTTGAATTCCTAGTGAATTCACCCAGATTGACAAATTTGATCCAATCCAACTATGTTTCATCCCCCTTGGCCAAATACTCTTGGAATCTATTCACATATAATGCTCCCAGGGTTCCTGACAATACAAATAGAAAGATATTGCAAGTCCTTTGGAGCTTAGCTCTGGCCTCCTGGAGAAGATCTTCCAGATTTTTCTGTGTCCTCTCATGAGCTCTAACTCTCATGATGAGCCTGGAGGCGATGAGAGAAGGTGGGGCTAGGTCTGAGGACAACAGATTTGCTAGGCAACTGCCCTGTGTGACATCCTAGGACAGTGTTTATGCAAGGGACCGAGTTCTCTAGCAAGGGAGATTTGAGGAGGACTAGGGGTTCATGTATCTAAGTTTAATTTGTGTCACCTCACATGTTCTTATCCCAGTCTCAGTGTCCAACGCCTTCTCTGCCAGCACCCTAACCCTACTGTAGAGACTTGGTAAAGTTGTACATCAAACACGCATTGCAAATCTTCAACCCACACAGTTAGACTTGAGGCCTGACCCACAGCCTGTCTTCTCCGGGGCTGCATGAAATCAAAATGCTTTTAAGGCCTATACTCATGTCTGGTTCTATACTCAAGTCTTTTTTTTTTTTTTTTTTTAATATATTTTATTGATTTTTTACAGAGAGGAAGAGAGAGGGATAGAGAGAAACATCGATGAGAGAGAATCATCGATCAGCTGCCTCTTGCACACCCCCTACTGGGGATGTGCCCGCAACCAAGGTACATGCCTTTGACCCGAATAGAACCAGGGACCTTTCAGTCTGCAGACCGACGCTCTATCCACTGAGCCAAACCGGTGTTGGCTATTCTCAAGTCTTGAGTTGAACGTTCAAGTTTTAAAACTCCTCAATCTCACCCGGCCGTTGTGGCTCAGTGGTTGAGCACAGTCCCATGAACCAGAAGGTCACCTTTCGATTCCCAGTCAGGGCACATGCCCAGGCTGCAGGCTCAATCCCCACGAGGGGGTGTGCAGGAGGCAGCCAAGCAATGATTCTCTCTCATCATTGATGTTTCTATCTCTTTCCCCACCCCCCACTTCCCCATAAACTCTCCAAAGTCAGAAGTAGCCAGCCCATTCTGCAATTATTATAATTATCACTGTTGCCATAGCAATCAAATGCAGCCGCCACCTGATCACTTAAAACCTCACCTTCCACTGACGCTCCATCCTGCATCCCTCTTAGCCATAATTTGAACATTTCCATGCTCCTCCATGCCACAGATCACCAGTGTCCCATTCTGCCCAGCAACAAGATCCATTCTGCATCCATGAAATAAGTGAGAGACCTGGCCCCAGAACCCCACTCTGCAGATGGTTTCCTGGGACCACTCCTGTTACCAGCTATTGTATTAGCCAGGGTTTCAGCAGAACGGCACCTATGCCAGATGGTGTAGAGAAAGATACCTTAACGGAGAGATATGGTGGAGGTGCAAGCCGGGTTAAGAAACCGAATGAGGGAGGCCGAGGAACTCAGCGCTCAGCCACCATGCAGTCAGCACTCCCCAGGGCTGAAAAGGCAATGAAAGAAACAGTGTCACGGAAGGAAAAAGCGGGAGGTGGAGTCTTGGTGGAGGGGACACATGCGAGGGTCAGAGCCACTGCCGGGGACATGTCAGTGTAGGAAGGGGCAGGTAAGAAATGCTCCAGCCTCCTCCTCAAACCCATTGGGAAGCCAGAGGACAGAGAAGCCCAGGCGTTGCAGTTCAAGAAAGGTGAGTATCCTGGGCCTCAAACTGAGCAAAGAGGGGCTGAGGTGGGATGTCAGGGAGCAGGTAAACGCAGAATAAAAGCCGTGTGGATGTCTCACTTTACATGAACGATATCTTCCTTCAACTTTTAAAACGAATATCATTGGGGCACGTATATTGTTATGTCCATTTCACAGGCTTTCTCACAATGACACAAAGAGTAAATGGGAAGGCTGCAGCTTGAACCTGGGCAGTTTGAACTTGAGGTTTTTGTTTTGTTTTGTTTTGTTTTTAATGTTTTTATTGATTTTAGATAGAGGAAGGGAGAGGGTGAAAGAGAAAAACATAAATGATGAGAGAAAATCATCCTGCCTCTTGCACGTCCACTACTGAGGATGGATCCCACAACCCAGACATGTGTCCTGACCGGAAATCAAACGCTGACTTCCCTGTTCATGGGCCGAGACTCAACCACTGAGCCACACTGGCCAGGCATTGAACTCGAGCTTTTATATCATGCTACATGGGAGTAGTTAGGATGGAGGGGCAGAGAAGTGGAGGCAAAGGTTGCTGCCAAGGTATAGAAAGCCTTGAGAGCTGGCCCAGGGAATCCTTCTTGCTCTCTCCAAGGCCCGGCAGGTAGCAGTCTCCTGCAGCGCTTTGTCCAGCCCTGTGGGAATTAGGGAACCCGAGGACCTTCCTTTTCTCTTCTGAGGAGCCCGAAGCAGAGAGCCTTGAAGAGCCTCTGAGGTGGATACCGGCTGTCTGGCCTCCCATTACCTATTTCCTTTTATGGAGCAATTATTTCATGATAAAGCTTTGGGAAGACCTTCCTCCCATTCCTCTCAGGCCATCTGGTTTGGGTTCAGGTCCTAAGGAAGCCAAAATATCGCCTTTTCTAAGTGGCAATGATTGGTTAAAGATGGACACATGGCCTTAGACCAAAAGGAACCAACAAAAGTAGCTTCCTGGCCCTGGCTGATGAGGCTCAATTGGTTGGATGTCGTTCTGTGCATGGAAAGGTTGCTGGTTCAATTCCCAGTGAGGGCACTTGCCCAGGTTATGGGCTCAATGCCCCGTTGGGAGGCAGCTGATCGATGTTTCTCTCTCTCTCTCTCTCTCTCTCTCTCTCTCTCTCTCTCTCTCTCTTTCTCTCTCTCTCTCAAATGTCAATAAAAAACATTTTTAAAATCTTTAAAAAAGTAACTGTGAAATTTCATTAGAGGAATAAAAACCTGAGAGGAATTGGGGTACAGCTTTTGCTGCCCGATTTCTACAGAGACCAAAACCAACAGAGAGGATGGCAAATGGAGAAAGGAGCAAAGTCATGTCCTGGGGCAGGTTGGAACCCTGAATCCAGCCACTGCCACAGCTGGTCCATCCCTGGACTTTGTTACATAAGCCACAAATTCACTTTTCTTTTCTTTTATTATTTATTTATTGCTTAGTACAGGTTTCTGTCTTTGTAATCACAAGGCGAATGTGGCAGGTGAGGCTGGCCTGCCTTCTCCAGACAGAGTCCCAGTCTTCACCCTGCCCCTCAGGGTCTGGGAGCCTGGGAGGGGCATGGCGGAGGCCCGGGTGGTGGCAGAGGGTGAGAGGCCCGGGAGGAGGAGTGTGCCCTCTGGGATCCCAGACAAGATAAACACTGGAATTTGCACACACCCCCGCAGAGGTATTTTTAGCAAACTTTTTTCTCACGGGGCTTGAAAGATCAAATTGCTTTTTGAAAAATAATAGAAAGATAACAGCCACTGTGGTTTCTTTTGACACCAGCCCAATTTCTCGGCTGTCACAATACTTCCAACAACATATGTGAGACGCCACGGGCTGCCTCTTTCCCCTAAACCCGTGGTTGGCAAACTGCGGCTCTCGAGCCACATGCGGCTCTTTGGCCCCTTGAGTGTGGCTCTTCCACAAAATACCATGGCCTGGGTGAGTCTATTTTGAAGAAGTGGCATAAAAGTTTAAGTTTAAAAAATTGGGCTCTCAAAAGAAATTTCAATCGTTGTACTGTTGATAGTTGGCTCTGCTGACTAATGAGTTTGCCGACCACTGGCCTAAACCCAAGACAGCAACAGCGAGCAAGCGTGCGGCTCCACTTGCTTGGTGATGACGGGTCAGAGGCTTCCTGAGATGGCTAACGCACCTGGACGGTGTGCGGAACCTGCTGCTTTTCCTGCACAGCTTTTTAATCTACTCATCTACTGGTAAACACTTGTGCTGCTTCCACATCTTGGCTACTGTAAATAACACTGCAATGAACAAATGGGTACATGTATTCTTTCGAATTGGTGTTTCGGATACCTTTGGATAAATTCCCAGAAGTGGAATTGCTGGGTCATAAGGGAGTTCCATTTTTAATTTTTTTTAAATATATTTTATTGATTTCAGAGATGAAGGGAGAGGGAGAGAGAGAGAGATAGAAACATCAATGATAAGAGAGAATCATTGATTGGCTGCCTTCTACACCTCCCCTACTGGGGATTGAGCCCACAACCTGGGTATGTGCCCTGACCTGGAATTGAACTGCAATCTCCTGGTTCATAAGTTGATACTCAATCACTGAGCCTCGCTGGCCGGGCCATTTTCAATTTTTTGATGCAATTCCATCCTGCTTCCCACAGTGGCCGCACCAACCCGCATTCCAAATGGGTGAGTTTTGACAAATGAATGCTCACCCGTGTGAGCATGAGCACCACAATCAAGATGTGGAGCAGTTCCGTCTTGCCCCCAAGCTGCCCCTCAGTCAATTCCCTCTCAATTCACTCCCTCCCCAGCCACCTATGCTGAGAAGCGACACATTTGCTTTCTGTCACGCTACATTCGTTTTGGCTGTAATAGAATTTCATGTAAATGGAATCACATAGAATACAATCTTTTATGTTTGACTTCCTTTGCTCAACATAATATTTTTGAGATTGATCATGTTATATATATAGGAACAGTTCACCTTTTTATTGCTGAGTAGTATTCCATTATATAGACAGGGTACAATATATTTTTCCATTTACCTGCTCCTGGGAATTTGGTTGTTTTTTTTGTTTTTTGTTTCCTTGGGGCTATGATGAATAAAATGGCTGTGAACGTACCTTTACAATCTTTGTGTGGACACAGTTTTATTTCCCTTGGGCAAATACCTGGAAGTAGAATTTTGAGCTGTATGGTGAATGTAGGCTCAGTTGATAAGAAACTGGCACTTTTCTTCGGAAGTGATGCCTACCCCTTTGCCCCGTCCTGCCCAGTGCTGTTCACGCCAAGGGAACCAGACTGAGGTCCACAGAGCAGAGCAGAAACTTCATTCTTTAAAAAAAAATGTTTAATTGCATTTATGGGGTGATGTTGGTAGATAAAATTATATAAGTTTCAAGTGTACAATTCTAGAGTGCACCGTCTGTATATTGTATGGCGTGTTCACCTCCCAAAGTTAAGTATCCTCCGTTACCATTGATCCCCCTTTTACCCTCTTCTCCCTTCCCCACCCCCCTGCCCCTTAGGTAATCATCATCCTGTTGAACGTGTCTATGAGGTGTTTTTTTTTTTAATTTTTATTATTATTATTCCCTTCACCTTTTCACCTCCTCCCCTGACAGCTGTACGCCTGTTCTCTCTATCTGTGAGCCTGTTTCTATTATATATTCCACATATAAGTGAAATAATACAACATTTGTCTCTCTTTGACTGGCTTATTTTACTTAACATACTAATATCCAGGTTCCTCCATCCTGTGGAAAAAGATAAGATGTTCTTCTTTTTTAGGGCCAAGTAGTATTCCATTGTGTAGATGTACCACAGCTTTTAATCCACTCATCTACTGATGGGCACTTGGGCTGCTTTCAAATCTTGGCTGTTGTAAATACTAGTAATGCTGCATCGAACATAGGGGTGCGTGTTCTTTCAAATTACAATAGCATGTTGGATTTCTTCAGAAACATTTCCCGGAGTGGGATCACTGGGTCAAACAACAGTTCCTTTTTTAATTTTTTGAGGAACCCCCATACTGCTTTCCACAGAGGCTGCATCAGTCTGCATTCCCACCAACAGTGCACAGGGCTCCCTTTTCTCCGCATCCTCACCGACACATGCTATTGGTTGATTTACTAATGACAGCCATTCTGACAGGTGTGAGGTGATATCTCATTGCGGTTTTAATTTGCATTTTCTCTGCCCATCATTTCAGTTCCTTAGGGTCTACCCTTAGGTTTTCTTTTTCCTCACAACACGTCCTTGCTCTCCATTGTCTCTCCAAATTTACCCCCAACTTATTTAGCTCCACGCCCAGATGGACAACTGCCTCTGATGTATTTCAGGAGAATTCTACTATTTCCCACTATATTCTGGGGACCCCGTCTCACCACCGTTCCACCCAAAGAAGCCCAAAGATTAGCTTCATTTCTCAAGGCCTTCTATTCTTTAATATCTTTCTAATGTATCTGGTTCCCTTCACCGTATCTCCCTCATATTTCTATCACAGTTCAGACACTCTGTTTCCCACAAAACCCATGAATATGCTTTTCTCTAATTTAAAAAAAGAATATGAAATTCTTCTTACAGAAAAGAACATTGAGAATAAATAATACAATGAATAGCTGTATACTGCCCCAGTCTAGGATAGACCAATGTCTTTTATTCTCACAGATACTTCTAAAACACAGATTTGAAATTTTGACAATGTCACTTTTTTTTAAGAAAAAAGTCTCAGTGGATCTAAATTGCACTCAACACAACTTCCCAACTTTTTGATCTGTCTTTGAAGACCATCTGTGGCACTGCAGTGGTTAAGAGTGTATACTTATGAGCTTACATAAGTAGCATGTGAGTTACTTAGCTTCTCTGAGTTTAAGTTTCCTCATCTGTAAAATGGGGATAACATTACGGATCTGTTTGGGAACGAACTGAGAGGTAAAAACTGCCTAGCATCATTGGTTTTTGTGCACGCCATTGAGTCGGCTCTCACTCCTGGCGACCCTATGAACAAATGATGCCCGCAGTGTCCTGTCCTCAGCTCCTGTGGGCTTCTGCCTGAGGCTTCTTTTATGGAGTCAGTCCATCTCAGATTTGACATGGTCTTCCTCTTTTCCTGCTGCCTTCTGTTTTTTTGTTTGTTTGTTTTTCCCCCCAGCATTATTGTCTTCTCCAAAGAGCCCTACCTTCTGACGAAGTGCCCGACTAGGACAGCTTCAGTTTTGTCAGTTTTGCCTCCAGCGATGTTTCTGGCTTCATTTGCTCTAGGACATACTTGTTCCTTTCCCCTATGCTGTTGTAGGAGGTCCCTACAGCTGTCCTCCAACACCATGTTTCAATTCTTTTCCTACCAGACACCGTCTTCACTGTCTTATTTTTCTATCCATGCAGAGTAATCAGGAACACAAAGGTGCGGATGATCTAACGACTTATCTTTGCTCTTAGTGATCCTTTTCCCCCCTTCTCTTGAGGATCTTAATATCCCTTGCTGCTCTTCTGAATCTTAGCACCGTACCTGGCATATAACATACATGTTATATTCTAACTCTTCTCTCCTGGATTCCAAGGCAAGAAAGGTGCAAGGAAGTGGAGGGAGGGAGCTTTCAAAGGAAGGGGAAGAGAAACATAAAAAGGAAAAAAAAGAAAAGAAAAAGTTTAAAGAAGGATTTGGATAAGAGGGAAAAGAGTAGGACTGAGAAGAGGAGAAAACATGAGTGGGCAAATGGCAAAGGAAAAGGTACTTACCCAGGCTCTCACAGGACGAAGGAGATGTCTTGTAGGATTTGGTATAATTAGGTATAATGAGGTGCTGCTGGCCTGGGGTCCACTCCCAGGGCTGGGCCACAGCTCTGGCGCAGCTCCACCAAGGGGCAGTGTGGAGCCCCGGCTCCTTTGCCTACAACCCCCCTCCCTGGGGATGCTGGAGAAAAGGGACTCGGCTAGTGCCAAGTTCCTGGGAGAGATTCTGCTCCTTGTTATTTGAGGGATAGGACAGGCATTGAGCTTCTGGAGATTAATTTTTGATTTATTGGTGGTAACAATGATTTATTCTGATATATCCCCAGGGCAAAGAAAGGGCTGTAAATATTTTAAATGCTGTTAGCCTGCGACAAGAAACATCGCCGGTTGGGGAGCCCAGCAGATGGGAATTTCAAATGCCTCCCCTAAATTACTTCAAGGCAAACGGAACCCTCGCTGGCTTGTTTAAGACGGAGGCTGGGGGAGGGTAGAGAACATATTAAATTGTTGTTACTTTATTAACTCAGACAATATCGTATGTTTCTCCATAAAGCCCGTGTGGACTGGTGCTCACAGCTTCGGAGGCAACGCAAAGAGGCCGCTGTCAGAGTCCTGGGAGTGACCCTGGACCAGAGCCACCCTGCCTCGCTCTCCTGCAGGACCCAAGGGCTGGGACTGGAAGCGGGAGGGGCGGGTGGAGAAAGCCTCGGACCCAGAGTCCCATCCTGAATGCATGGCCTGCGGCGAGGCTTCTGACCCCGAATCTCAGTGTCTCCCCCTGTAAAATGGGTGGCCCTCTGTGCTGGCGTGTCGGGTGGAGAGTGTTTGGTGTGATGGTTGGAAGAACAGCCCGTGGGTTTGCTGTACCTCGTCCTCCCCATGGTCCTCGTGCCAGCCCTGACGGCCAGGCGGAAGGGAGTGGCTCTGTCCCCTCACGCGGCCGGGAAACGGCTGAGGGATGGAGTGAGCGGAAGGCCATGGGCAGGTTGTCGCGATGGTTAGTGCAAGCCTCTCCAGAAGTGCAGACTAAGTGAGGCACTGGCCTCTGGGGTGCAGGATCTAAGGGAGAGGGGCCCACATCTCAGGAACCGAGAGGAATCATTTTAGTGAAATATTAAAAAAAAAAAAAATCAAAACTGATGCAAAAGTCTATAATGAACACATATCTAATTTTTAAATAAAGACAGGCTCCATCAGCCCTCATTTCATAAATCAAGATCTTTCTCGCCCCTGAGAGCAGAGGAGGGAGGGAGGAGGAAACACCCCCTGGGACCCCCTGTTGGGAGTTTGTCTGTGGGTCCTTCCGTTGAGGGTAGAACTCCTCTCTCTGACTTCCAGCTCTCCCTGGAGGCGGAAGAGCTGGCCGCCTGCCCAGGGCTCTGGGTAAGGCCCAGCTGGCTGGCAGTCCCTGCTCCATTACTCACTCGCTATGGGATCTGGGGACAGTGGTTTCACATCTTATAAGTCTCAGGATCCTCTTATAAACCTCCATTTTCTGATTTCTAGCTGCCTCGTGGGTTATATGGTGAGGACGACGAAGTGGGATAATGTGCAGAACGCACTTAACAAGGGGCCTGGTCCATAGTAAGTGCTCAATAAACCTTAGTTATTATTTTTTACCTGTAAACTAGGTGTTGTGTCCTCAGCCCCACGTGAGACAAATTGCGTGCCAGAGACACAATAACACCAACAGGAAGGGAAAAAGCCACCAGGGAGTCAGTACTGCCTGCTCATCCCTCCTGCTCCTGAAAGAATCCTGGGCGGTGCCGGAAACCAGTCACTGTCTCACTAACAGAGAGATGTGGACAGGAAGCTGGGAAGGCTGGTCAACCACGCTAATTGCTCCAACCACTCACTGTTTAGTTGAGACATTGCTAGCTGAAGCGGCCCCCACCTCTGTTTGTCTTACGTATTTTTGTTACTGGAATTTCCTGCCTAAGGGCTACGAGCATATCCCATAGTCGCAATAAAGGGGGTAGCAAGGCCAGAGCGGTGTGTAGTCCTCCCACTAGAGGTGGGCTCCCACCTGGCCCCCAACATTCCCAAATTAATACTTTTCTAGTCTCTTTTCATTTATGTGCGGCTTTTCTCCAGAACCAGAATCCTGAACCGGAACCCTGAACCACGTGGGATGTGAAAGGGGTTCCCCTGGGCAGCCAGCGCCTTCCAAGTCCAAGGCTGGACCCTGACCTGCTGGACCACAGGCCACAGTGAGTCTGCACATTCCAGCCACACAGGGCCCGGGGCGGGCGCCGGCAGGATGCAGCAGGTTGTGGCGGAAAAGGGACGTCAGGGCAGGGAGCCCCAAGGGTCTCGGTGACTAGTCCTGCTTCCCCTGGAGAGACAGGAGCTGAGAGCTTGGAGCTAACATTGTGGTGCGTCTTGAGCAAGCACGGAATCCGTTTCATTAGAAACTCCATCTCCACGTGCGGTCTCATTCCCCTTTGTCTCCCGCCCCTTCCCGTTTTTTGTTTTTGTTTTTGTTTTTTAAATATATTTTATTGATTTTTTACAGAGAGGAAAGGAGAGGGATAGAGAGCTAGAAACATTGATGAGAGAGAATCATCTATCAGCTGCCTCCTGCACACCCCCTACTGGGGATGTGCCCGCAACCAAGGTACATGCCCTTGACAAGATTTGAACCTGGGACTTTTCAGTCCGCAGGACTATACTCTATCCACTGAGCCAAACCAGTTTGGGCTCCTCCCCGGTTTTCATTAAAGTTGCTTTAACCCCATTTTGAAAACTAGGTGGGAAATAAGTAAATACGTCCTCTCTGTATCTACACAGTCTCTCATTGTGTATGTATGCAGTCTTATGCTTCTCTTTTCCAAAAATGACTGCCTGCTGATGCCTGCAAACGGCTGTGTGTGTGTGCTAATTGTGGAGCTGACTGGATTTGGGACCGCGAGCTCTGATGGGACCCAGGAAGCAAGGAAACCGTTTTTGTTTTCGATATAAAAGGCAGGGCCGGGCCCAGGTGTCCGCCCTCAGATGTGTCCGCTAAGGTCGTGGTTCTCAACGGGGGCCAGTTTGGGTCCCCAGGGGGGCATTGGGCAGTATCTGGAGACAGTTTTGGTGGTCACAGCTCAGGCCGGGGAGGGGGCCTCTGGCCTTGCTAATGGCGTTTGGTGGGCAGAGGCCACGGGTGCATCTGAACCTCCCTCCACGCAGCCCCCGCAGCCAGAATGCCGGGTCCCAATGTCCCCAGTGCCGAGGCCAGATGCCCTGACTTGCGGGTGGGCCAGTTCCGGAAGGGAGGCGGGGCAGAGGCTGGTAGGGTTCAAGGGTGAGGCCACCTTCTTACCCAGCCCGGAGAAAGGAGGGCGGAGAGGACCTACCGCCTCGTTACCACGGGGACCTGGTCCCTCACTCGGTCACAGAGAAGCAGGAACAACTTGTGGGAGAAAGGACTTCTCCGGGGCCCCCAGGGCGGGCCCCACGTCAGGATGGGGAGCCTTCATTCTGCACTGGGTGTCTTCCAGTCACCTTCCATTGCTGCCCTGGCTCCCCCAAAGCTCCCAGCTCTTCTCAGCCAAGGGGAGCCCCAGCAGAGGGTCAGAGGGGGGAGCACAGGAAGGGGCCTGGACCCCAAGCCATCCCTGAGGGCCGCCTCAGGCTGGCTGCACCCTCAGCAGAGGCTGCAGGTCTCTGGAGCTGGGCCCCCACATTCTTCTCCAGGTCACAATCTGCAGGTCCCTCCCGGTCACAATCTGCAGGTCCCTCCAGGTCACAATCTGCAGGTCCCTCCAGGTCACAATCTGCAGGTCCCCGACCACCTTGCGAGCCTCCTGGGTTGGGAGCGCTGACCAAGCAGCAGAGCCCGCTGTGCTGGTGTCTGTGTCCCCCGACCCTGCCCATACGCCTGTCATCATCCCTCATTCCCTCTTCCTCACATGCTCCCAGGGGGAGGGTCATGTCTTCTTCAGGGATCGCAGCTGCCACACATGCCCTGGTTGGTTTACTGGGTGTTCGCTGAGCACCTACTGTATACCTCAGCACCACTCTAAGCAGTGTTTCCCAAACTTTTTTATTTATTTTTAAAAATATATATTTTATTGATTTTTTATAGAGAGGAAGGGAGAGGGATAGAGTGTTAGAAACATCGATGAGAGAGAATCATCGATCAGCTGCCCCTTGCACACCCCCCACTGGGGATGCGCGCGCAACCAAGGTACATGCCCTTCACCAGAATCAAACCTGGGACCTTCAGTCTGCAGGCCGATGCTCTATCCACTGAACCAAACCGGTTTCGGCGTTTCCCAAACTTTTGACATATGTGTACCCCTTCTAAAATTTCCGTAACGCTGAGTACCGCTCGTACTCATGATAACCTAGAATTAGGCATAGCTAAGCACGGTGCAGTGCATGTCCCCACCAAACTCCGGTGCAACGCGTACCCCCACCAAACTCTTCCCGTGCCCCTGGGGGTGCGCGTTCCACACTTTGGGAAACACCGCTCTAGGGGCTCAGGCTACACAAGTAACAAACCCAGGTCCCTGTCCACCATCCTTCGCGGAGGATAGTGTCAGTGTGTCTGGTGGCCTTCTGTCCGGGTGGAGCCTGAGCGAGGGCTGCTCCCAGGGATAGCCAGTCACCCCAGCTTCCTGAGGCTACACCCCCGAGGCCAGAGGCCGCAGGCTGTCGCCCTGACCTCCACCCCCCCCCCCCCCCCAGCTCTGCAAAAGCCACCTGTGCATCCCTGGCCGTCACTCACCTTTCCTGTGGAAAGGTGAGAGGTGGGGAGAGAGGACCACCTGCAGGTGCTCAGTATTTGGAATTAACATTGCCCGGCCTGGGTTGCTGCCCCCGTCCTGGGAGGGGGCGGGGAGCAGGAGCAGGCGTTCTGTCTGCATCCAGGGCCTTCCAGAGGGAGCCCTGGTGAGGGCAGGAGAGGGCAGGCCTTGCCGGTCCTGCAGGTCTTCTTGGGCGTGAAGGCCGGTGAGCTCCTCTGGGTCCTCTGAGGCCTCCCGACTCCTCCCCACACCCCCCCTGCTCCCCATACCTGCTCTGGGGCTGTGTTTCTCCAGTCCAGGAGCAGCGAGCTGGGAAGCGCTGGTCCTGTCACACCCAGTGTGGCCCGCTGGTGCCATCGTGCAGGTATGCGCAAAGCTCTCTGGATCCCCAGTCAGGGCTGCCGGAGGCCGAGGGTTCCAGTGGCTCAGGTGGAGGGGGGAAGGGGGGGCAAGGGGGATGCGATATACATCCTCCAGCCCAGCCTCGCAGGCCTCTCTCCTGCCCGGCGGACCTCAAGGCTGGCCCTGGCACCCGCACTCTAGGAAGTCTGCGGGGACTGGAGGATGAGCCAGGGGCTCCGGGCAGTGAGCAGGCCCACGTGGGGCACGAACAGCCGGCACTGGCTGAGTCTGTGTGGCCTGTGGTGCTCGGTGCCAGCCCCGCACAGAGACCCGGTGAGGGGGGCCATCGAGAGCCCCTTCTCAACCAGGATTCTGAGCTTAGAGAAGGCGAGGGACTTCCCGGGGGGGCGGGGAGGGGGGCAAGAGCAAGGAATTTGGCAGGAGCTGGGCACTCCTTCAACAAGCATTGCTTGGGCACCTACAGCTGGGCGCTGGAGCTGCGCCAGTGAGGAAAGCGGGAGAGCACCTGCCTCATGGAGCCACAGCCCAGTGCAGAGACAGCCTTTCATGAAGAAGCGCTGTATGAACATATTTATACATAGGTCACTGACATGTGCTTTTATTTTAAAGGCAAGCCTCACTTTTAATACATATGTAATACATGTGTAGTGCAGGGCACGATGAGAGCAAGTAGCAGTGTGCCAGTGGGTTCAGACTTCTCTGTAGAAGGTCCTTAAGGCCCTGGCAGGGGCTCAGTTGATTGGAGAGTTGTTCTAATATGCCAAGGGTGCAGGTTCAATCCCCGGTCAGGGCACATCTGGAAATCCACCAGTGGATGTGTAATCAGGTGGAACAACAAATCCCCCCACCTCTCCCCCCCCCCCCCGCCTCTCTTTCTCATTCCCATATCCCACCCCCCCTCTAAATCAATAAATTTTAAAACATTTGAAAAGAAGGTACTTAAGGATGGTCATTGGAGGGGCCTAGGGGATTTCTAAAAGCTTTGTTAAAGAGCTTTGTTTCAGGCTGAAGGGTTGACGATTGGCTGTGGGACGGTTGCCTTGCAAGATCCATGGCGATGCGGTCTCCTCAGAGTGAGCATGCCCACCTGTCCCGACCCGCGGGACAACAACGGGGGCACGCAGGAACCACCTAAGAGAATGAACAAACAAGGAACGTGAAAGAATGGAGGCAAGACAAGGTTCTGATCAAGCCTCAAATTTTATTCTCTGAAATAGCTGTATTTATACAGCAGAGACAAAGGGGGGCAGGGCCACCCATTCAGAGGGGTCCCTGGCAGTGTCCATGGGGGAGGATCAGGAAGGGGAAGTTGCAAAGACGTTAACATTCCAAGGTGCAACATTCCAAGCCTGGGCTATCTAGGGGGGAGGATCAGGAAGGGGAAGAGGCAGGAAGACAGGAAGATGCTAAGCCCCAGGTTAATCTTATCTTCTGGCCAAGCCCTCAGGGCACCGCATAACTTCTGCTAGAAGGAACTTAATTCTATTTCCTTAAGACTGAGTTGCTTGCCTCAACTCTGCTGGCTCCCAACACCCACCAGTTTCATGGACCACCGCGAAGTCACAGAACGCAGAACTGAGGAGACAGGAGCTCCTCCAGCTGCCAGCGCACCTCTGAGTTCTGCTTATCGGGGTGAGAGCTTTGGAGGAACTGAGGGAGATGATGGGGCTCTAAGTTCCCCAAGTCCCCCTTCATGCTACCCCTGGGCTGCCCTACTCTGGAGCGACAGCAGAGGATTGCTCCTGGTTTTCTACCTAGCTGTGTTTGGGGACTGCCCTGTGGGTCACCTGCTGGCGCCCCCGGGCGAGCAGAGTCCAGCCTTGCTACCCTGTCACCCTCTGTGCTTCCAGGCAGGTGTTAGATCAGGTGAGACACCTTCCAGGTCCCTGTGCTGTGCATCCAACTCACAGTGCCTCCGCCCCATCTTCAAAGCATGCCAGCAGCAAGTCTCCAGCATGGGTGGCACGCCCCCTGCAGGCAGGATCACGAAATTGCAGTATGTGGAGTTGATTGGACAGGCAGCCCCATCACAGAGAAATGAGCACTGATCTTAGAGCCAAGAACTTGAATTTAAAATAGTAATAATAATAATAAGATATATTTTTAGTGATTTCAGAGAGGGAGAGAGAGATAGAAACATCAATAATGAGAGAGAATCATCAATGAGCTGCCTCCCGTATGCCCTGCATTGGGGATCGAGCCCACACCTGGGCATATGCCCTGACCGCAAATCGAACCGTGACCTCCTGGCTCACAGGTCGACACTCAACCACTGAGCTATGCCAGCTGGGCTGTCTTTTCTAATAATTTATTAAAGTAACTTCTTGTTTATGATGTTTCAAGTTTTTTCTCAATCTGTCATTTGTGCCTTTATCTTTCTATAGTGTGTTTTGTCATAAAAATGTGGTTTATATGTCTGGGCTTATCAGTCCTTTCTTTTATGACCTTTTAGTTTGGGATATGCTTAGATCTTGCACACTTACCATTATAAAAATATGTTCTCACATTTTCCTCAATATTTGTAGAGTTTCCATCTTATCTTAAAATATTTGACAGATGATCTAGAACAAATTTTGATTTAGAAATGACTTGACTTTTTTTTTTTTTTTTCTTGTAACAATGTGGCTTGGATCTCATTCTTACCGGTGTACGAAAGTCATCTCATTCTTTTTACTGTGCCAATAGTTATTCTATCAATTTGTAGTCAGTTATTAACAGTTCTCCAAATGATTGATAGTTAGATTATTTCCACATAACGTGCTATTATAAACAATAATGTGGTGAGCGACTCCTCAAAGCCATCTGAATGGTAATTTAGCTCAATGCTTCTAAAACTGCACGGGATCTCAGGAGGATGCAGGTTCTGGTTCAGTGGTCTGGGCGGGCCTGCTCCCTGCGTTTCTAACAAGTTCCCAGGCGATACCATGATGCTTGTCTGTGGGCCACATTTTGAGCGCTAAGAGTTTAATTAAGTTCTCGTATGATCTTTTTAAAATATATATATTTTATTGATTTTTTACAGAGAGGAAGAGAGAGGGATAGAGAGCTAGAAACATCAATGAGAGAATCATCAATCAGTTGCCTCCTGCACACCCCCTACTGGGGATGTGCCCGCAACCAAGGTACATGCCCCTGACCAGAATCGAACCTGGGACCTTTCAGTCCACAGGCCGACGCTCTATCCACTGAGCCAAACCGGTTTCGGCATCTCATATGATTCTTAAATTCTCTTTTATTCACCCCACCCACCGGGGAGGAAGTAGGTCTTAGGAACCATCTCGTTCCATCTCTGCATGGCTCTAATTGAGGTTCTCCCGGCCCCTCGCTGTCCATCCTGACCTGGATGGCTCAGCTCTGAGCTGCCACTCCCATCCGGCCCTGCCCTTGCTTGCTGGACAGGCGTTCTTCATGTGTCTTTGCTCCGGGCTGAACATCTCCCCCTCACCTGCCCCCACCTGGCTGAGATTTGGGGCGGGGAAGGGTGAAGGGAAGTACACTGCTCTGTCCACCCTCCTCCTCTGGAACTCCCATTCAGAATGCGAGGTTCCACGTGTGCTTGTCAGGCAAGGCCATTGATCTCTCAGTGCTGAAGGTCAAAACTATGGCTTGCATCTCCCCAGCTCTGAAGAGGGCTCTGAGATTGATGGGCTGGGGAAGAGATCCCAGAACTGGAGGTCAGCTGGTCGATGCTTATGTGCTAGCGAGCTCTCCCAAAGAAGGACCCACCCCAACAGAAGCATCTGATGGTTTCCACGGTGTCAGTTCTCCCGCCGGGACCTGTGTCAGGTGAGCCCTGCAGAGCGCTATGGAGCATCTCACTGCACTCACAGAACAGCACCTATAGCTCTGAGAACAGACAACAGACTAGAATAACACAGGGAGGAGCTTTGTGTTGATTGTCTTTATTTTTAATTCCACTCACTTCGTTGTCATTTCTGTGGATGGCTGTGAATAAACAACTGGCTTGCAAATCTTTTGCAGATGTACCCATCATCTCTCACGAGCCTGTGCGGCCGGCTCCAGAACACCTGGTGGGCTCCCATCTTGAAAGTCAAAATCTCTTTCCTCCCTGAGCCCTCTGGGAGAGAGCAACCAAGGCCGCTCTTCTCTGCAGGCCCTTTGCTGCCCGGAGCCTTGGAGACCCCTTTTCTGTGGTTCTCACCCTGAAACCAGAACCCTCTCCCTGCCACCCTGCCTCAACTTCCAATATCAGAGTTCTGCTGCCCCCTGGTGGCAGCTCCTGTCCTCTGCGGCTGCCAGGGGATCAGAGGCTCCTGGTCTAGTTAAATAACACCTCCCCCGCCCCCCCCAGCCCAAACACCAGCTTTCTGGAACAGGGGGTAGGGCAGGGGGCAGGCCAGAGCACCCAGGCCCTGCTGCTCCCCTCACTTCCCGGATTCACGGGCTCCCAGGGCCCTCTGCAGTTCCCACGGGTGGCGATGAGCAGGGCAAAGGGCCCTCACCTGGTACGGTGAAGTGAGGGGCCCGCCCCAGTCAGTGCTTTGTAGACTGCGGGTGTAGACTCCAGCCAAGGCCCCTGCTACAGCAGTGCCCTGTGCAGCTGCGTTGTCAGCCCCAAACCCAGCAACCCTGAGAGAAAGCCGCTCCGAGGGAACTCTCACCCGGAGCTGCAGGGTTGTCTTTGCTTTGGGGGTCCCTCAGAGACACTCCCCGGTTATCTGCACTGGAGCTGGGCTCGCTGTCCTCTAGAGCTGAGAGGGGAGGGGAGGAGTAGAGACCACGTCACATCACCAGAGCTCCCTGGACGGGCGAGCCTTCTCACCCGAAGAGTCCCAGCGAGAACTGGAAGGACACCTCATGCACAGAAGGTTCGGGAAGCAATACTGACGCTTACTGTGTGCAATGCATTTTGACATTTCCATTGTTTTCTATCCTGTCCTTTCCATTAGAAAAAAATTGCCACAACTTAATAAATAGAATTTACAGCTCATTAGTGGGTCACCACCTGCAGTCTACAAAACGCCAACCTAGGCAGACCCTCCTTTCACTGAGAAGAAACGGGGACAAAGAACAAACTTGCCCAAAAGCAAATCAGAGGCAGAGCCGGACTGGGACTGAGCATCCTGCCCTCACGCCAAGGCGTCCTCTAGGCTCTGTCCAGGGCCCTCGCACAGAAGCCCAGAGCGGTCCACTCTCTGTGTCTCTGACCCATTTAGGACAGGTGAGCAGTGTCCTTCACGTCCGGAAGTCAGCTGTCCTCTCAGGCCCTCCCGTGATGAACTTCTCTTGTTTCA
Organism: Pipistrellus kuhlii; assembly: GCF_014108245.1. Classification (NCBI taxonomy): domain Eukaryota; kingdom Metazoa; phylum Chordata; class Mammalia; order Chiroptera; family Vespertilionidae; genus Pipistrellus; species Pipistrellus kuhlii. Next base: position 6,187,956 of record NW_023425493.1, read on the forward strand.
CCACAAGGAGGCAGTAAAGCGCAGCAAATAGCCTTGCTGGTTGAAGGGAACAGGCGTGGTGCCTCCTGGCAGGTGTCCTAACTTCAGAGGTAAATGAGTAGCATCAGCATCGTCCCCTGAGGTCAGTATTTTATCAAATACTATGTTTGGAACTTACTTTTAGAGATTCAAGGGTGTGGGGGATACTCTTATGATTAAACAATGCCTGGTGCAATATTTGTGGAATGAGCACTGATGGGGACATAAATCTATTCAATATTTCGAGAAAGTATTGCCATTATGCTCCAAAAATTGTTAATGTCCAAACCCAATGACCCAGACATTCTACTGAGAAGAATTGAATCTAAGGCGCTCATTATACAGAGATGTTCACTGCAAAATTTTATATTTTTAATGGAAAAAATATCTAAATTATATCAACATGGAATTAATTTTTAAATTCTGATTCCGCAATAAAAAATGTATACCGTAAGTATGATGATGTGGAATGTAAAAAAGCAATTTACAAATAGTGTGTGATGACCTCAGGTGTGTAGTTTTCAGAGGTTTGACAGTGTTTCCCAAACTTCTCTCATGATGAGAATCTGTAGTTTAACAACTCCACCAGGTGATTCTCATCATGAGAGAAGTTTGGGAAACACTGTATGCCTCCCTGAAGAAGGAGATATTCAGAGTCACCTGGACAGTTTTTCAAATCTCACAGCTTTCCCCAGCGCCTCAGCCAGGAAATGGTGGCCTGCCCCTCTGTGGCCTGCCCCTCTGGGATGGACAGACAGCTTTCCTTTGAGGATTTATGCTGGGAGGGAACAGGTGAGGGGACTGCTGGGGGTGTACACGTGCCTGTTTGTGTGAAATGTGTGTGCCTGTGGGATGTTGGTGGGATTCAGCAGAGCGGTAGCTGAAGTCCTCTCTGGCTGGTAAGATTTTCAGGTTTTCCATAATAAAAATACCTTTAATAATTATGATAAAATAATACAGCTTAACCATTCACCTACTGAAGAACATCTGGGCTGTTTCAAGTTTTATGGATGGTCCCATACAGGCTTTTGTCTGAGCGTCAGTTTTCATTGCTCTGACACAAATGCCCAGGAGTACCATGGAGGCCTGTTTTATGGCCCAGCATCTGGTCTGCCCTGCAGGGTGTTTTGTGTGCTCTTCAGAAGAGGGTACCGTATGTTGTGGGGTAGAGCGTTCCGTCACTGCCGGTTAGATCCTGTTGGTTTGCAGTGTTAATATTTTCCATTTCCTCGTTAGTCTTCTGTCTAGTCTTTCTATCTATTTTTGAAAGGTGGATATTGTTGCATTGTCTCTCCCCATTTCTGTCTGTCTTTGTTCTGTGTATTTTGGTGCTTTGTCAAGAGGTGCGTATATGTTCGTAATTTTTTTTTTTTTTAGAAATTTTTAAAAATATATATTTTATTGATTTTTTACAGAGAGGGATAGAGCGATAAAAATATCGATGAGAGAGAATCATCCATCAGCTGCCTCTTGCACCCCCCCTACTGGCCATGTGCCCGCAACCAAGGTACATGCCCTTGACCGGAATCGAAGCCAAGACCTTTCAGTCCACAGACCGAAGCTCTATCCATTGAGTCAAACCGGTTTTGGCTGTTCATAATTTTTTTATCTTTCGAATGGAATGACTCATTTGTCACTCTGCCATGCCCTTCTTTATCTCTACTAACATTTTTTGTTTTAAAGCCTATTTTGTCTGTTATCTGTCAGGATAGCCAGTCTAGCTTTCTTGTGGTTCTATTTGCATGACATACATTTTTCCATTCTACTTTCAGTCTGTTTATGTCTTTCGATATAAAATATGCCTCCTGTAGACAGAGTATAGTTGGAGCATTTTATCTATTCCGACAATCCCTGCCTTCTGATCCAGTCACATTTAATGTTTTATTGATCTGGCTGGATCTACCTCTGCATTTTACTTTTTGTTCTCTCTGTCTCATGTCTCATATATGTTCCTGTTCCTCCTCTCCTGCTCTCTTTGGCATTCAGTGAATCTTTTAATATAGCATTTTAATTTCTTTAATGATGTTTAACTTTTTTCTCTTTATTGATTAAGGTATTACATATGTGTCCTTATCTCCCCATTGCCCCCTCCCACTCATGCCCTCACCCCCTGGTGTCTGAGTCCATTGGTTGGGCTTATATGCATGCACACAAGTCCTTTGGTTGGTCTCTCCCCCTCCCCCCTCTCCTACCTTCCCTCTGAGGTTTGACGGTTTGATTGATGCTTCTCTGTCTCTGGATCTGTTTGTGTTCATCAATTTATGTTGTTCATTATATTCCACAAATGAGTGAGATCATGTGATATTTTTCTTTTTCTGACTGGCTTATTTCGCTTAGCATAATGCTCTCCAGTTCCATCCATGCTGTTTCGAATGGTAAGAATTCCTTCTTTTTTATAGCAGTGTAGTATTCCATTGTGTAGATGTACCACGGGTTTTTTAATCCACTCATCTGCTGATGGGCACTTAGGCTGTTTCCAAATTTTTGCTATGGTAAGTTAACTTTTTTTAAATTTTTTATTTATTTTTTATTTTTAGTTATGGCTTTAACAGTTGTTCTAGACCAGTTGTCAGCAAACTGCCGCTCACCAGCCACATGCAGCTAGGGAGCTGCGGTTTGCTGCTCTGTTGACTAATGAGTTTGCCGACCACTGGACTAGACTAAATGTTACCGTGTAGTTGGAAGCTGTGAGGATTAGGCAATTGTGGCATATTGTGTGCAAAGAGGTAAAGGGTAGTATGTGACAGTGGTCGGCAAACTCATTAGTCAACAGAGAGGCAAACCACAGCTCTCGAACCGCATGTAGCTCGCGAGTCGCAACTTGCCAACCACTGTTCTGGGTCTTACCATAAACATCTTTTAAAAAAGATGGATAGAGAGGTAGAAACATCGATGAGATAGAAACATCATCTATCGGCTGCCTCCTGCAAACCCCCTACTGGGGATCAATCCCATAACCTGGGCATGACCAGGAACTGAACTGTGACTTCCTGGTTCATAGGTCAACACTCAACCGCTGAGCCACACCAGCTGGGCCCATAAACATCTTAACTCATTAGAGTCAGCTTCAGATTTATAATACCTTGATTCCAATGATATGTCGGAATGTTTCTCCTGCATCAATTTCCCCTCCCCCCCTCCTTCTTGTGGTATCATTGTAATAGCAAGGAGCTTTTAAAAAGCTCAGACTTCTACATTCCACCCAGACCTACCATAGTCAGGTGACTGTGATGACCCACAATCTGGGGGACCACTTACCCAGCAGGGGAAGAAACTGAGGCCCAAATGTGACAGCAGGGCCATTTTGGTATTTACAGCATCATTCGTGGGCCACACACAATTATCAACTTAATGCTTACACTGATATGAAAAAAGCTCCTAGAGTTATTGAATTTCCAGTCCCACCTGCGGTTGCCTTGGCCGGGCCAGACCAAAGGACACAGCCTGCGGGCTGGGCATCCCCCACCCCCAGTCTAAAAGAATCCCAGACCTTTCACGTTCATGTCCACAGCAAAGCCAGAACTCCCGTAAAGATCCTGTAAACGAGCACCAGATACAGATGGGAGGGTCCGGCCTTGCCGTGTGGTCAGGCAGCGATGGCCCTTTGAAGGTCCCCTGCTGCAGAGCGCTGGTCCATGCTCGCCTGGAAAACCTTCCGGATCCACTTGATGCCACGTGGAGACGGCCTGACCAGCTGGCAGTGTTGGCCAAAGGGCACAGCTCCGCTGCATTACCCACAAAGGCAGGACCATCCGGCTGCTGCCTGAGCCTCTGTCCAGCAGTCAGTGCTGAGTCAGGGCAGGTTCCGTCCGCAGGAGCAATCCTCCCCGCAGCCAGCGGGGGGCGCCCAGGAACGGGAAAACAGGCTGAGGAATGCCGCAGTCCAGGCCGAAAGTGGCAGCAAGGTCCAAGCCCCAGACAGGGGCTCCGGGTGGGGCTGGGATCCTGGAGAAGGGCACGGGCAGAGCAACCAGGGCTCAGCTGGGAGCTGCCAGGACAGGAGCTCCGGTGGTGGTCGCAGCAGAAAGACCAGGCGCCTGCCTGGGATGAAGGCAGGGAGCGGGTCTCAGGAGCAAGGCTGCCGGTTGCTGAGTTGCAGACCAGGGAGCTGGGACAACCTAAGAATCCAGTGTGTCCCTGAGACTGAACTTGGATGAGATTCTGGAAGGTTCGCCCTGCAGGCAGGGCATGGCAGCAGGGACGGAGGGTCCGCAGGGAAGGGGGTGGAGAGACCCTCTGGTTCCAGAGACCACGGGGACATGAGATGTCTTAGTCTTGCCCAAGGAGAGTTCGGGCCCTGGCCCGGCTCCTGGGACTTGACCTCGAAGCCCTCGGGATATGCTGCCTGGTGACAGCGTCTCCGGGCACAGAGGGGCCTTGGACCATGCCAGACAGGTTAGGCCAGTGGTCAGCTAACTTATTAGTCAACAGAGCCAAATATCAAGAGGACAACGATTGACATTTCTTTTGAGAGCCAAAAGCCAACTTCTGCGCATGGACCACGAAGTTTCAATCTCACTGTACGTGCACGCCCGTACCTGGTATTTTGTGGAAGAGCCACACTCAAGGGCCAAAGAATCGTATGTGGCTTGTGAGACGCGGTTTGCCAACCACTGGGTCAGGCTAATACGGAGGCATGTGGTGGGGCCTTGGGCTGCACACCAAGATCAGCCACACCTACATGACTGAGCCCCAATTCACAACCCTGACACCAAGACCGTGGCTGAGTGTCCCTGGCTGGCGGTCCTGTTTCCATCGCCAGGTATCGTTGCTGGGAAAGTGAGTGCTGCTCCCTCATCGTCCCTGGGAGCGGGCAGCTGGGATGGGCTCTGCCCACCCCCCTGGGCCCTGCCCTGGGTACTGCTGACTCTGATGTCGCTCTGTGGTGACTGCCCAGCAGGAGAAGAGCCTTGCTGACTCCTGAGAGTCCTTCTAGTCATCGCTGACCTACAGGAAGTCCTGGGGACCAGCAGCCCCAGCTTCCTCCCGAAGTCAGACTCCAAGTGGACCCCGAATGCCAAGCCCGTTGGTACCATTCTCACTCTTCCCTGTGCCCCCATGTCAGTGCCCCTGTGACTCCTGAGTGCCCCCACCTCGGTGCCCCTGTGGCCGCTGAATGCCCCCACCTCGGTGCCCCCGTGGCCGCTGAATGCCCCCATCACGGTGCCCCCGTGGCCGCTGAGTGCCCCCATCTAAGTGCCCCCGTGGCCGCTGAGTGCCCTCTGCAGAGGAGGGTGCTGTGGCTGCCAGCCCCTCTTGGAGATGGGGGCATCTCCAAGGTCAAGGGCCACAGGCGTGGGAGCCAGTGTGACTCCCTGAGCTTCCCAGCAGCACCCAGTCAGAGGCTCCACTTGTCACCCTCTCTCTCTGCCCCTGGACTGACCACTCCTCATTCTAGGGGCTGTCCTTCCCCTTTGTCCTCTCTCATGGTCACCCCAGCTGTCCCTGCTGGGGGGAGGGTTTCTCCCGAACAGCTACAGCCTAGATGGTGAGAAAGATGCTCACCCTCCTGAGCCCAGCAGGTGTTCCACCGCCCCCCCCCCCCCCCAGCGTCCCTTGGAGCTGGAAGACAGAGGAAAATTTACTTCACGGACATGCAGATGGCATCCCCAGGACTGGTGTCTACGCTCATCTCTTCCTGGAGCGACACCCTCAACCCCTCCTCCGTTTGCTCCCATCTAATCTCCACGCAGAAGAATACCCAAGACCAGATGACGAAAAAGCCTTCCTGCCGACTGTGTATCAGAGGGACCAAACCCCACCCGCTGGGAAGGGAGGCGGCCACCAGAAGCGGCAAGCCCAGTCTCCGCTTAAGGCGTCCACTTGCATTTGCCTTGAGACGCCTGGTTTTGTGTTCAAGGCACAGACTCTCGAGCCCACATGGGTTGGACGCCTCCAGTTGCCAGCTGCAGGCCCCGGCACGGCTCTGTGCCTCTGCTGGCAGCCTTGGCTTCCTCGTGGCCATGACGTAGCGATTCAGCAGGTCTAATAGCAGGCAGGTTCCTACCCAGGGACAGGCCCATGGGAGCACTCCCTGTGTTAGCGATTGTCCCTCTGATACCAAATATGTACCGTTACTTATGCTGCATTTCTACACTTTCCCCATCCCACCGCTTTCCCCATTAAATTGGAGCAAAAGTGGTGACCCCTGAAGATTTTCCGTGTTCTAGAACCCTCACCACAGCACCGAGGGCCCCATGCTGTAAAGCAGTGTTCCCCAAAGTGTGGTACACGTACCCCCAGGGGTACGGGAAGAGTTTGGTGGGGGTACGCGTTGCACCGGAGTTTGGTGGGGATATGCGCTGCACGTGCTTAGCTGCCGCCTAATTCTACGTTCTCATGGGTACGAGGGGCACTCAGCGTTACGGAAATTATAGAAGGGGTACACATATGTCAGAAGTTTGGGAAACACTGCTGTAAAGCAAAGATATGGGGGGGGGGGGAGTTGACCTAGAGCAGTGGTCAGCAAACTGCGGCTCACGAGCCTCCGTTTGCCGCTCTGTTGACTAGTGAATTTGCCAACCGCCGGGATAGGGGCTTAATCACAAGGAACAACAACAGCCTGTGATGATCGGAATCGAGAGTCTAGGTCAGTGGTCAGCAAACTCATTAGTCAACAGAGCGGAAAGCCGAGGCTTAGCGAGCCACATGTGGCTCGAGAGCCGCAGTTTGCCGACCACTGACCTAGAGCAAATCCCGGCAAAGTCCCTGTCGCGGAGTGTTTGGTGCCAACTGACCCCATTTCCTGCCGCACCCAGGCTAACACCTGTTCCTGGCCCCAGAGCCCAGGCCATCCCTGCTGGGCCATGGGTTTCCATCATGGTCTCCCCTTGGAAACCCTAAGGAGCCTCCTCCCCCAGGCCAATATTTTGAAAGATCCATTTTTATATTCGAGGGCAATGCACCCTGGCGAAAACGGAGATAGATGCGGGGTTTTCCTTGCTTTTCTAAGGCGGAGAATGGGCTGTTGTGGCTGCAGGCAGACTCTTTTAGGAAGCTGAGGACCTGGGGACCAGTTCCCCGGTGCGCATGCTGCTTGGAAAGACTTCTGCTGTCTGCGAGGACAGACAGCCCACGTGGACGGTTGCTCTTCTGGAGGAAATGCCTTGAGTGCAGGAGAAGGACTGAGAAGAAAGAACAGGATCAAAAGCGTGGAGACAAGAAGCCCAGGGCCGGTTTGAGGGACAGAAGGCTCTGGCTGAAGTCGAGGGTGTGAGAGGGATTCCTAGAAGCCAGGCTGGGAAGAGCGGCTGGACTCAAAGCACTAGACCCATACTCAGCAAACCACGGCTCGTGAGCCATGTGCGGCTCTTTGGCTCCTTGAGTGTGGCTCTTCCACAAAAGACCACGGCCTGGGCGAGTCTATTTTGAAGAAGTGGCGTTAGAAGAAGTGTAAGTTTAAAAAATTTGGCTCTCCAAAGAAATTTCAGTCGTCGTGCTGTTGCTATTTGGCTCTGTGAACCAATGAGTTAGTCAACCACTACTCTAGAGCAAGCATGTCAGACTCGTGGCCCGAGGGCCACAGGTGGCCCACAACGAATACTGTTGCGGCCCAGCCAATGGAACGGTAAGTAAGAAACGTTTTAATGAAAAATTCATAACTTTTATTTTGCAATATCCTGCTTTACATACTTATTAATAACGAACCACAACGTTTGCTAGGGATTGATTACTGTAATCATGTTGCATTCATTTCCCTGATGCGCCTTACTCGCAGACGCACCATTTCTCTCTGCTAACACCAGCAGCGATGATTTTAGAGCCGATTGCCACGTCATTAGTCTTGGACTGACTTGTTTGGTGTGCACAACAGGAAATATTTCGCTTTCGGAGAACAAGAAAAATAGGTTTATTTGCGTGACGCTTATTAAATTGGTGCAGTTATTCAGTGTCTGGTAAGTTAATGTCCAAGAAAAAAAATATTAATTTTTATTAAAATGTTCTATTATTTTATGTTAACAACGATTCATTTATTTCAGCCCTTGGTATTCAGCATGTCTCTATCAAAATAAACCTGTGTTTCCATGGAAATCGAAGCTTTTGTCTTTTTGCGGCCCACGTAAACTCACACCTTGTTTATTGGGCCCGTGTGAGCCTCTGAGTTTGACATGCTTGCACCAGAGGCCTGAACCCGCACTCTGCAGCTTCCTTCCACGGGGACTAAGTCTTGAGTCGGAGCAGCAGCTGAGGGGTGATGGCAAGAACGCTTGGTTGGAAGTCTGGAGCCCTGGCTTCCCTTTGCCATGGTCACTGTGGGGCATCAGGACGTCCCTCTGAAGCTGAGCGTCTTCGGCCAAGCTCCCGAGCCTGAGGCAGGGGGCGGGTGCATTTCACTCCCTGAGGCAGGGCTGTCAGACAGAGGGCTGTGGGAAGCAGGAGGGAGGGCCTGGCGATGGCTCAGGGGAAGACACAGGGGCTCTGGGTGTAACTGACTGCGCAGCACAGTCCCTCCGGCAAGGGGCCGAGCTTTGCACCTGCATTAGTAATCGCTGGCCACCTTAACCTGCAGGGAGAGGGAGAGGGAGAGGGAGAGGGGGAGGGAGAGGGGGAGGGGGAGGGGGAGGGGGAGGGAGAGGGAGAGGAGGAGGAGGGAGAGGGGGGAAGGGCGAGGGGGAGGGGAGGGAAGGGGAGGAGAGACGGAGGTGAGAAGGGAGGGGGAGGGAGGAGAGCAGAGGGGGATGGGGCGGGAGAGGAGGAAGGGGAGGGAGAGGGGGAGAGGGAAGTGGGAGAGGGGAGGGAGGAGAGGAGGAAGGAAGGAGAGGGGGAGGGGGAGGCAGAGGGGGAGGGGAGGAGGGGGAGGGTGAGTGGCGGAGAGGGGGAGGGGGAGGAGGGGAGGGGAGAGGGAGAGGGAGAGGAGAGGGGGGAGGGGGGGGGGAGGGGGAGAGGGAGGGGGAGAGGGGGAGGGGGAGGGAGGGGGAGACGGAGGGGGAGAGGAGGGAAGGGGAGGGAAAGGAGATGGGGAGGGGGAGGCAGGGGGGGAAGGGGAGAGGGAGAGGGGGGAGGCAGAGAGGGGAGGGAGAAGGAGGGAGGGGGAGAGGGAGGAGGGATGGATGAGGGGGAGAAGGGGGGAGAGGGAAGGGGGAGGGGAGGGGAGGGGAGGGTGGGGAGAGGGAGGAGGGAGGGGGAGAGGGGAGGGAGGGAGAGGGAGAGGGAGGGGAGAGGGGGGGAGGGAGGGGGAGGGGGAGGGGGAGGGGGAGAGGGAGAGGGAGGGGGAGGGGGGGGAGAGGGAGAGGGAAGGGGAGGGGGAGGGGAGAGGGGAAGGGGGAGGGAGAGAAGGAAGGGGAGGAAGAGGAAGAGGGGGATGGGGAGGGAGAGGAGGAAGGGGAGGGAGAGGGGGAGGGAGAGGGGAGTGGGAGAGGGCGAGGGAGAAGAGGAAAGGAGGGAAAGGAGAGGGGGAGGGGGAGGCAGAGGTGGGGGGGAGGAGAGGGGTTGGGGAGGGGTAGACGGAGAGGGAGGAAAGGAAGGAGGGCTGGGGAGGGAGAGGGGAGGGAAGGGGGCGGGGGGAGGAAGAGGGGGAGGGGGAGGGAGAGGGAGAAGAAGAGGGAGAGGGAGACGGAGAGGGAGGAGAGGAAAGGGAGGGAAAGGAAGAGGGGGAGGGGGAGGCAGAGGGGGAGGGGAGAGGGGGAGGGGGAGACGGAGAGGGAGGAAAGGGAGGAGGGAGGGGGAGGGAGAGGGAGAGGGGAAGGGGGAGGGGGAGGGAAGAGGGGGAGGGGGAGGGAGAGGGAGAAGGAGGGGAGAGGGAGAGGGAGAGGGAGTGGGAGGGGAGAGGGAGAGGGGGAGGGAGTGGGAGGGGAGAGGGAGAGGGAGAGGGAGGAGGAGAGGGGAGAGGGAGGAGGAGAGGGAGAGGGAGAGGGGGAGCGGGAGGGAGAGGGAGAAGGAGGGGAGAGGGAGAGGCGGCCCCTGCAGCCAGTGGGCCCCAGGACGGGCCTGCGGTGCCTGTTTGGGGGAAATGATGTATAATGGTGAGCTGCTGTGTGTCTCTTTCCAACTCCGCATTCCAGGACCTCGTGTTGGCACCTGGAAATGGACCACCGTGGGAGACTACACCGCAGAGACCCCTACACCACAGGCTTCCCTTCTTATCCAGCGAACCGACGTTCAACATTACCCAGTGCATCCCTGGTTCAGACCGACTCTTCCCCGCCCACAAAAACACCCACCAAGAGTCAGAAGCCAGGCCTCGGGACGGTTCCCCCTGGGCAAGGGGTGAAGCTTTGTTTGTTCTTGGAAGTTTTACCGGTAAAGCTGGGCGTTAGGAAAAGAAGAAACTGTCTGGGGGGATTTCTCTCCCCTGCCCCCTGCCCCCCTCCTCCTGCCTCTCCCCCTCTCACCGCTGCAGGTAGGATCCTAGTCAGGCACTCGGTCCCTGTGGAGCAGAAGGGGCTCTCGGCCCATGGAAAAGTTCGGATGGTCCGGAATGATGGCTGTTCACCGACCGGTTTAAAAGCTCTCTTGTGACTGAGACGGTGGCACGCTTCCTTTCAATGAGGGTGCGAGGACTCCTTACAAACCCGGAAGCTGGCATTGCCCCCGCTCCTAACACCTCGGGAAGGAAGGAAGGAGTTGGTTCGTTCAAGCTGTCATGAGGACGGCTCTTTTTACCAAGCTGCTGCTATTTCACAGACCAACTCTTGGTTGAAAAGGGAACTCTTGGAGGACCCTTGGAAGGGAGCCTGCACAAACACCCGTGAAACCCGTGACAAATCTGCCTTTGGGAGTGCTCACCGTCCCATCTGCCCCGGCACGCCCACGCTCCTGGGTCCACCCACCCCGAGGAGGCGGGAGGCAGGGGCTCCCGCCTGGGCCCGGCCCCCCACACCGAGCCCAGGTGTGCAGCTCACAGACAGGAGCACAGAAGCTTATTGAAGACACTCACCCCCTCCTGCTCACCCCCAGGGGGCCCGTGCTAATGCATTGGCATCAATAAGGCACACTAATTGGGAAAGCCAGGCCCGCAGGCTGGTTCTCAGCTGCTCCCTGGCTCCCAGCTCCTGTGGATCCTGGCAGCCACAGGGGCTTCTGGGGGGAGGGGGTGGGGGAGGGGACGGGGAAGAAGCAGAGGAGCCTGGGGGCCAGCCTGGGCCTGGAGAAAAGTATAGGGGACCCTGTGCCCCAGCTGGGTCTGCTCCATCCAGGCACAAGGAGGCATCTGTAACCATTTGGAAATGGAAATGGAAAGGACCAGAGGGTACCCTTTCCTAATAGGAAACCCAGACACACGGTGGAAACATATTTACCCGTTTGCCGTGTGCCAGAGGCGTGTCAGGAAGATGGGGCGGAGGCTGCGCTTGTTGCGTCTCGCTGGTTATGGGAACAACAGGAAATACCCCTGCACATCGCATCTTCCCCAGAAAACCCGGCCGTCGCCACGCGGAGGCCTTCTGCATGGAGACAAATATTTTCCTTGGCTGTGTTTCCACAGCCAGCATGATTGTTTCTGCCTAACATGTTTACTTCCCCAAAAAATAATTCTGGCAAAGTCACGTCCACTTAAAATATAAAAAGGAAGCATTGCGAAAGTAGGGGAGGGTGAGAGTAAGGGGCAGAGATCAACCGAAGGACTTGTCTGCATGCATATGGGCCTAGCCAGTGGCCATGGACAACAGGGGGGTGGGGGCATATGTGGGGAGGGGTCTGGGATGGGAATGGGAGGATGAGGACAATTATGTGATACCATAATCAATAAAATAAAAAAAATAAAAAATATAACAAATATAAAAATTTTTTTTAAAAAAGAAGGAAACTGCTTTTTAGGCGACCGGGACACTCACACCTCTTTCTACTTCCCTCCTTGGTCTGTGTGTTTTCCCCTGTTCTTGACAATACCCGCTTCCTCCGTTGGGCCCGCATTTATCTGCCCAGGGGGTGTTTTTCCCGGCGTGCTCCGGGAGGTACCCGGGCTGCCTCTGGCCACGGATGCTGCAGCCTGTGCAGCACCAGGTACCAGAGGCCCTGGGTTGGCGCAGGTGCACTAGGGCCGCCCTGTAGGCCGGGCACTGCCCAGCTCCGCGCACAGCCTTCCCGCTGTACCGGTGCTGCCCGTAGACCCTCCTGCCACATTGGACCTGTTCTTCCTCCTGCATCAGCCAGTACCATCGTGGCCACTGGCCACTGGCCGTGGGGCTGGTAAAACGGAAGAGCTGGATTTGTCCTTTGGATTCATGTAGGTGGTCACACAAGCTAGTGGCTGCCAGCCCCAGACAGTACAGGTTAGGCTCAGAGCAGCTCCGCTTCCATTCAATCAGACGTCCCTTCGACACATATTTGTGGAGCGTCAGCCTTCGGGAGCACGCTGTGCGAGGCTCTGCGGACACAGGATGCCCTGCTCTCAGGAAACTTCCAGTCGGGGAGGCATGCCTGAGACAAAACACCACGTGGTGAGGGGGCCTTTATCATCTACCCAGATGAGAGGCTGGGTCTGGCTGAGGGAGACATTTCCCCACACAGGGTGTTTAAGCCGAGTCTTAAGCTAGGAGAGCTGCACACCACACAGATACAGGGAACGAGAAGTTTCAGAAAAGGGGTTGTTTAAGATATGTCTTCGCCATCTGATTATGGCGAAACAGATACCTTTGTGGTTAGCAGCGCGAGGTCGCTCTCAAGACTGTTGGCATCGTGCCGAAGCCGGTTTGGCTCAGAGGTGGAGTGTCGGCCTGCGGACTGAAAGGTCCCAGGTTCGATTCCAGTCAAGGGCATGTACATTGGTTGTGGGCACATCCCCGGTAGGGGGTGTGCAAGAGGCAGCTGGTCGATGTTTCTCTCTCATCGATGTCATCGATGTTTCTAGCTCTCTATCTCTCTCCCTTCCTCTCTGTAAAAAAAATCAATAAAAATATATTAAAAAAAAAAAAAAAAGACTTGGTACGAAGGTGTTTGAAAGCAGAAGCTCTTGACGAAGGTTTCCTAAATGCCGGGATTCCCAGCTCAGGGGGAGGAGTCTGGCTCATGCCTGCTTGGTTTTATTTATTTATTATTTATTTATTTATTTTTAAAAAATGTATTTTATTGATTTTTTACAGAGAGGAAGAGAGAGGGATAGAGAGATAGAAACATCGATGAGAGAGAATCATCGATCAGCTGCCTCCTGCACACTCCCCACTGGGGATGTGCCCACAACCAAGGTATATGCCCTTGACTGGAATCAAACCTGGGACCCTTCAGTCCACCGGCGGACGCTCTATCCACTGAGCAAAACCGGTTTTGGCAACTGCTTGGTTTTAAAGGCCAAGCACTGCCACAGGTCTCCCCTGCACAGACACCACAAAGTACGTGATCACTGTGCCCTAGGCGGGCTCCCGGATCATCGGAGTGTGGATCCTCAGAGGCCTCATGGGCAGGTCAAAGGGCTTATTCAAAGCCCTGAGAGCATTTCCAAATTGCTCTCTCAAAAGGCTGCAACAAGCTAACCCTCCACGGAAATGTAGGAGACTGCCTGTCTCCCACACTTCCGGTGGCTATGTGGAGGAGGAGGGCTTGGGAGGTGAACCAGATGCTGGCGGCCCAGCCCTGTCCCTCAGTGTTTACCATCCCTGTGCCCAGTGTCCTTTGCCAGCACCGCTGACTCAGTGCCCAGGGGCTCTCTCTGGGCCAGAGCCCAGGATGAGGCAGGCCGGGCCTGTGAAATCTGGTTGGGAGCCATGAGATGTTCGGGAATGTAAGAATCACTAATGACTCGCCATTTGCTGTGACAAAGGGACACAGCGAGTGAGGCTTCTGGTCCAGGGCCAGCAGAGGCCATGCCGGCTAGGGTTGGAAACAGAACTAGCGATACAAACTCAGGGAAGGAAAGGAAGCAAGAAGGCCAAACCAATTTGGCTCAGTGGTTAGAGTATCAGCCTATGGACTGAAAGGTCCTGGGTTCGATTCCGGTCAGGGGCATGTACCTTGGTTGCAGGCACCTCCCCAGTAGGAGGTGTGCAGGAGGCAGCTGATTGATGTTTCTCTCTCTCCGATGTTTCTAACTCTCTATCTCTCTCCCTCTCTGTAAAAAAAAATCAATAAAATATATTAAAAAAAAGAAGAAGAGAAGAAGAAAAGGAAGCAGGAAGGCCAGACGAATGTCTGGAAAGAAAAAGCGACCACTTTGTGGCCTCGGCACTCAGTCTTCCTGATGAGCTCTTGGGCCAGCTTGCCCAGGCAGAGGCTGCCTCATCCCGGAATCCACCGCCAGCAGGGGGTGCCCCTCCCCTGATCAGAACAGGCCTGCGGCTGGGGACAGCCTCCCTCTCCACCCTCCTGGCCCCAAAGCTCTGCATTTCTCTAAGACCCAGGCTTCCTTTCTTCACACCCGACTCCCAGTTCAGTTCTAACCACCCAATCACGGTGTGATAAAATATTTACCCCCGAGGGCTGTGAAAAGCAAGTGAATGATGCATACAAGAAAACCAGCAGCTGACTACTACAGGTGTTTAGAAAAGGGAAATTATTTCCTTTGTCCCACAGAGCCAGCCATGGCTGCACAGCGAGGGGAGGATGGGAGATCCTGCCTGGATCCAGGCCTGAGAAGCACTCGTGCTTTGAAGCACCT